>NC_007269.2:653750-992500 GCF_000002725.2 Leishmania major strain Friedlin | reverse complement strand
ACGTCTGGTAGGAGCCGTAAAAAAGGTCAATGATGCTGCGGCCAGAGGAGAAGTCTTTCGTGGCAATGAGAGGTGCCGGCACCGGCGTGCGTGGTGGCGCAGCGGCGGTGGCAGCAGCGGATGCAACCTCAGCCTTGTTTGCCTCGTGGTCGCCATAGCCCGCTCCTGCTGGGCAGCAGGCGTGTACGGCCAGAAGCGCAGTCCCGCTGTTGCCGTGCGGCACCTCCATCGGCGTTGGAACCGGCGACGGCGGCGAGACGCTCTCCCTCCGCTCCGGTGAGGTATCTTGCGGCTGCTCGGCCGGGGCAGATGCACTGGCTGCTGGTTGCCTTGTGTTACGTCGGCGGTGGAGCTGCTGATGTGGGTGAAGCTTGCGCCGACGGCCGCACTCGAAGATGTTTGGAAGCAGACGCAGCCGCTGCACCTTCGCCGGAATCGCGCCAGCCCACTGTGACTCCCAGAACAGGAGGCTGCTCTGTGCCTCGACAGTACACCCGGTGAGGTGGCCCTCCGCCTCCGCCACGTTCAGCATGGCGCGCCGAATGTCTTCCAGCAGATAGTGCGAGGGCAACACGTACTTGCCCACCTCGGCGCGCATCTCATCAAGGCGGCACAGCAACGCAGGCGCGTTGCGCTGCCGTGGGGACTTGCTCTGCTCGACCAGCCTCTGTACCGGCAGGTGAAAGAGGTGCGTGGGGTGCTTGTGCGCCGGTGTCGGGCACGGATGACCCATGACGTCCGCCGTTACCAGCTGCTCCACCACTGCATTAGCGAGCATGCCACGCGAGTGGTGCAGGTCGGCCCCCTCCCGCAGGCACCGCGCGCACTGGCACGGCACCCCGTGATGGTGCACAAACCATTTCTGTCGAACCTGCCACGGCCAATGCTGTGGGAAGCAGTCGTCGACGGCCATGGTCATCTCCTCGCCTTTGCAGATAAAGCGGGCCGTGAGGATGCCGCGCAGCGTGTCGGACCATACGCAGTTCGGCTCGCATGAGTGTCGGAGAAGGAGCCGCTCGACATAGAAGGCGCTGCAGCGGCTCTCCGCATGGTTGACGGTGAGGAGTCGCACGATGAAGAAGATTGCGAGGAGATGGTCTGCAAGAGACGGCTTCTCGCCAGCGGCAGCACAAGAGGTGGGCGTGGCCGCATCGGTGAGGTGGCCGCACTGCTGGTCGCCACACTGTTTGCTCACCTCCTCGTCCTGTGACGGCAGAGCCGAGGATACGGTGCCGGTCGTCGACACTGGTGCAGCCAGCGCAGACTCCAGCGTCTTCACCCACCCGGCAAGAGTTTCGGCGACCTCAGCTGGCAGTGCATGGCGAAGGCGCCGCTGTACCCCTCGCTGAACCTGTGCCTGCACCTCCGCTGCGCCAGGCGCGCTGCTCCGCAGACCGCTGTACACCGCGATACAGAGCGGCAGAATGCGGCAATGCAAGTCTAGAGCGTTCCACCCGCCGCCGGGGAGAACGTCGCCGACGGGCAGCGGGGTTTCGGGGTCGGTGGATGGCGGCACTGCGGTCAACACCTCCACGCGCCGCTGCAGCGCCAGACGAAGGGCGCACTCGTGCCGGTCATGGCGACCTTGGTAGGCCACCGCGCACGCCGTACTGCAGTACACGACGCCGTTGCACTTGGAGCAGCCAGTGGGCGGGCCATCAGCAAACTGCACCGGGTTCAGCTCCCGGCCACAAGCGCTGCACATGAGTAGCGGCGGTGATTCCGAAGTGGGCAGACCCCTCATCGAGAGCGCATCGCCGCTGCCGATCTGCGCGAGCGAAGACGACACGGCGTGCAATGCGAAGGCGCCCTCCGCACTAGCGGAGGTAGCGAGGTCGACGTGCAGCGGCACCAGCTCCCCTTGGGTAGAGGATGGCAAAGCGAGGCGCGCCGCTGGCGACGGCCCTCCAGCACCAGCCACGGCGCTGAGGTCCGCAGGCGGGGCGGGCAGTATGTGCTGACCGACAGCAAATGGCTTTGACGCGCGGGCGAGGGTGAGGCCGCGAGGAATACCACCCCTCTCGGCGTGACACACCCGCACGCGTGTGCGCTGCTGTGACAGGAAGTAGTCCAGCGGGGGTGCCTCCGCGGCGTGACTGCCGCGGCTGCTCGAGTTGCTGAAAACGCTGCCACTGTGGTCCGTGGCGGTGGAGGTGCCGGCAGCATCGCTCTCCGCGGCAGGAGACGGTGAGTCAGCCGACTCACCCCGAGCGGCACGCTGACCCTCCTGAATGGCCTGCAGAATTCCTTCCGCCTCGGCCTCAGGAAGCTCCTCCACGCGGCAGCCCTCAGGGGCAATGCCCCCGGCGCCAGTGCCGCTCATGTCGGCGGCGTCCAACACACGAATTGAGTGACGCTCAATGGGCACCGGTGCCACATCCAGCAGCGGCGGCGCATCGCTAACACTCTCCTCCAGCACGCTTAGCTCACCCATCACGCCGTCGCCATATTCACGCTCTAAAGAGAGCCCGGCCGACAGCAGCTGCTCGCTCACCCACCGCACAGCCGTCTCCACATAAGGGCCCAGGGACACCTGCAGCGCCCCTTCCGACAAGAGAATCGCACGGCACAGGTACTTGTGGGCGTCGTCAGCTGTACACACCACACCGCCCAGCTTCACCAAGTACCGCCGCGCATCACGCCGCACCTCCTCGCTTGACCGAGGCGGCATCCTCGGGCTGTTCTGTGCATCCATGGCCCGCTGCTCTGCCTCCTGCTCCAGCAGCCGGTTCACAATGCACATCCCTATCGCGGCGTACGCCTTGGGGATGATCGGATAGATGGCGAGTAGCTCGCGGGCCGTCTTGACGCACTCGTGCCAGTTACCCGTTGCGTGGTGACAGACACACAAGTTGCCGGCGACCTTGACGAACTCCGCCACGGCAGACTGTGTCGAGAGCCGATCCGCCTGAAAGCGATCCACGGAGTCGCGGAACGCGCGCGCGGCCTCGCTGAAGCGCCCAGCCTCGAAGAGTTTGTTGCCCTCAAGGTGCAGCGCCCGCACCGTCTTGGCCGCCATGATGGCTCGGCGCTTCAAGACACACGCTGAACACAAGAAGCGATGCAGCGACAGGCACAGAGAGAAAAGAGAGACCTGATAGGAAACAACAAAATGAGACGCACGCACGCAAGTCGGAAGACGTGAGGCTGTGCCAGTGGGAGGCGGTGGGCGCGGGAGAGAGGAGAAGGTCAGGAAGCAGCAAGAGGACGGGGGCGATAGAGGGGCGACACGGAATGCATGCGAGCATGTGGCGATGGCAAGTGCGCGTTATGCTGTCAAGAGGGTTACAGAGGGGAGGTCCGTCCTCGACGTGTCCATTCGATGCCACGGAGCATGAGCTCAAAACTCACTCGACCACCCGCGGGCCGGTCACAGGGCCCCTTCCCATCCGCGCGGCGCGAGGCGGCCGTCGGCAACAGGTACGGCAATGCACCGACTCGGTGACCTGCGCAAGGACCCTGCCTCAAACTCCACCCACCCCTGCGCTTCGCAGGTCGCCTCGCAGCCAGCCGCATCATGTCGGCCGCCACCTGGTGCATCTCCACGAGTGCCGCAGGCTCCCCGCAACACCAGTGGGCCGTACGAGGGTCGGGTGTGGGATGCGTTCGAGTCACGCTGCCTAGTCGCATGGATGGCGCAAGCGTGTGCACCGTCGCAGGTCGCTCCGAGGCAGCACCACCCAAGGCCTCACCGCCGGCATCGGCAGCGATACATCGCACTCACCTCCCCAAGCCTCATGCGCGTGGCCCTGCCGCGACGAGAAGTGGGGTCCGGCAATCGGCAGGGCTGGAGGAGGGAGGGGCTGCCTGGCTTCCACCGCCCCCTCCTCCACAACACATGCAGAGAGAGAGAGTAGAAGGTGGGGGGGCGTACGCGGACACTCGGATATTGCAGTACGGACATAAGCCGGCATCATCAGGGTTAGGCAAGACGAGTAGAAGAGCCGGAACAGAGAGAAGGCCGGAGAGACAGCAGAGATAGAGACGCACACAGACGCCCGGGATATCGATGTACACCTCCATCCAACGGCTCCTCTGCACAGGGGCATCGACGTGTGCGTATGCGGAGTGCAAGACAGCAATGCGGAAGAAAGCAAGACACCAAGAAATTCAGGAGCAAAGGACGATCGGGGAGGTCGGGGGGAGGAGGAGGGGGAGGGTGCGATCGGGGTAGCAGCCGACTGGGAAAGCCGCCCATTACGTGTACAGATAAACGCATTTGTGTATATAACATAACTGGAGACCCAGCGCGTGGGGGCCGTGCAGAGGCACAGACGCGGCCGTGAGGTGGAGTGCAGGGGCGCGGTGGGCGAAGAGGTGCGGGGGTTGGGGGAAAGGGCTGAGGGGTGTGCGTGCTTCGCAAGGGAAGCAGAAGGAAGACGGCCCAGTAGATGCTGCGTTTTCGCTGCCGGACGGCGAGGCGAACGCTGAAGCCCATTTACCACGCGCCACACGACCCATATACGTGCCCATACGCGCGCGCCGGCCGCCACCACCACCACTACCCCTGCCTATCCGCCCATAAAGGGCTCTCTCTCTCTGTATTATTTCTATGCTGCAGATGGTGTAGCTACGACAGCTCCTGCGCCACGAGCGGCTCCTCGCTCACAAGTGCACGATACAGAGTCTCGGCGACCTTGCGTGGCACGGGGCGGCTGGCATCCTGCAGCAAGCAATCGCGTAGTGCGGTTTGCACTTGATATCGGTGCTCTACCGGTCGCCGATGCAGCACCTCCAGCGCCGCAGCTGCACCGATGACAGTCAGTGTCTCGAAGGACTCCCGCCGCACATCGAAGCTGTCGTCGTTCATGCCCAGCACGACGCTACGCAGAACCTTGGCGCCGCAGGCCCGCAGCCCAAATGCGGCAGCGGTACGAACAGCGACGGAGCTGCTCTGGAGCAGCGCCTTGCATGCGTACAGCTCCCCGTGGCCACCGCCGTACCGGCAGAGGTACAGGCACAGCGCCTTGAGGACGTTGGTGGGCAGAAGCGCCGACTCCAGCACCGACGTGAGGACAATGTAGCAGGCATTAGGCTCCTCCTCCTCCTCCTGGCACAAGGTGGCAGCCTCCTGTGACGGCTCAGCTGTGTCGAGGAAAAGGACAGCGTTCATCGCAGCAGCAGTGCTGGCCGGCGATGTTGCATTTACGTAGTGTCGGTGCACCACCTCCGCCAACGCGCGCACACACAGTAGCAAAGCGTCCTCTTCCAAGGCACCCTGCGTCGCGATGAGCCTGCCCAGCACCTGCACCATCTCATCCAGCAGCGCGTCGGCTTCAGGGGACTCGCCCCTGTTTAAATTAGCGCACGCCTCGCGCACGTCCACTTCGGCGAGCTGGAAGGCACACCAATGGTGCACTTGCGAAGGCTGCTGGGGGTCCTGCAGCAGCTGCAACAGTGCCCGCGCACCGCCCTGCCGCTGCTGCGCAAGACACCACACGACAGTGGAAGACTGCAATGGCAGCTCTGGTGACCGTGTGGCGGCGGCAGACGGCGCCTGGTTTGAAGTGCTCTCCTCCGTCACCGAAGGGGCGTGAAGTACAAGGCAAGTGAGCAGGAAGTCAACGATAGAGGATGGGTCTGCCGTCAATGGACCAACGCGCGCGAGCCCCACACACGCCGCGTGCCGCACCCGCCACAGCGGCGAGTGGAGCAACTCCTGGAAGACGGGAACGAGGGACGCAACGCAGCTGTCTACGCACGAGCTCGGGGCGAGGGGGTTCACGCATACAGTGCCGGCAGCGATGGCCGCTGCGACGGTGACATTGTCGTCGGCATCCACCTCTCTGGCTCCATTACGCGGGGCACGGCTGGTTGCCGGAGGGTCAGTGCGGCCAGCCTGGGCGACAGAGCGTCGCATCGTGGTCGCCTGTCGTAGCTGCAGCGTGCGTGCCGACCTCATAAAGAAGTCTACCACGGGCTGCACCACGTGCACGCGAGCCACCGGAGGCAGCGTGCTCAGCGACATGAGCGCCTGCTCCTGCACCAGTGGCGTCGCGAAGCGCGCCAACAAGGCGTGCACCAGCGCCGACTCCAGTGCGAAAAGCAGATCCTTTTCCTCTGCAAAGAAACGATCAAGAGAGTACGGGAGAAGCGGAAGCCGCAGCAGCGCGTGCGCAGCTGCCCCCGTTTCATCGACGTCACTGCCGTCGTCATTGTCTCGTTGGTGTGGGGCGGTGCTGCCAACACCTTCAGCCAGTACCCGGTGCAGGTCTCGGCGCAGCCGCGACATGGTGGCCGAGTACAGACTCTGCGCCGCCGGCGTCACGACGGCGCTCAGCAGCCGTGCGCTCAGAGCATCATTCAGTAGCGCCATAACGTACGGATGCGCGTCCGTCACGCGAAACTGGTCGGAGCGGAGGTACGCCAGTAACTCGCATCGTGCGAGCTCCGCGTCTACCAGCACGTGGGTGGGCTGGTACGGTGGTGGTGACTGGAGGTAGAGGAGATGCCGCCCTGTCGGCGCTGCTGTCGTCGCAGTGGGAGAGAACAAGAGAGAGTCGCGGCCAAAGAGCGGCCGCAGCTCCTCCATCATCGGCGACGCCGAGAGCAAGTCCGCGGTAGTGGCGGAAAGGTCATCGGGCACAAGCTGGAAAAGCAAGTCTGCGCCTCCCTTCGCATCAGGCCGACGCATCGCGCCAGCTGGAACGCACAAGACGCTCGTATGGCCGACGAGCTCGAAGCTGTAGGTGCCAAGTGCGTACGCCGCTGCAGCCAGAACGTGCGGTCCCTCTGCCTGCTGCTGCACTATGCGAATCACAGCCTCTAGTCCATCTGCGCCGCCCGCGGTGCGTATTGCCAGTCCAACAAGGCGCACATCGCACATCGACGTTGGTGACGGCGGAGGCAGCCCGATAAGTAGCTGTAAGAGGGTGGGGAGGAGCGTGAAAGCGACAGGGCCCAGGCCGATGATGGCGCACAGCACGCTGTTGTTCGCCGCAGCATCCCCCTCGCCGAGGCCCTCCGCCTCCGACTCCCCCGTGCGGCGAAGTGTGTTGGCAGCGACGGCCTTGCCTCGGTCGCGATGCTTTCGGGCGCTGGAGTTCATCCTGTCTGCCGAATGGGTCGCCATCATCGACTCCAGACGCGCGCGCAGCCAAGGCACCACAATGCACCCAAGTGCGTCAGATTTGTTGAGGAGCAGGTCCATGGCAAGGCAGTCCACCACAACCTGCTCGGTAAGCTCAGGATGCTCACCTCCACCCCCGGCGGCGTCCTCTGCCGGTGTGGTGGTGGCCCAAGCGTCGCCCATGGCAGCCAACTCCTTGAGCAGCTGGTGTGAACCGGCGGCGTTGACGCGCGCCAGGTAGTCGAGGAAGGGCACCGCCTTCGTGTACGCGGCAGGGAACAGCGGCATTACGCGACGACGTTCACCACACGCGACGCCCTGCCCTCTCGAGTCGTTCTGCGACGGCCTGTGTGTGTCACGGCGCTGATGGTCGTCGTCGACAGCGGCTCTCTGCACCGACTTCTCCTCGGCGGCACCGAGGAGGGCACGCCGGCGGAGCGACTCGCCTTCTCTTCGGTACGCGTCTTGGTCAATGCTCCCCTCGTCAGCCCTGCCTGCGGAGAGGCCATGGAGGCCCAAAGGGCTGCTGCCCTCACTCTCGTCAGCGCCACCGCTCCCATCATCTCCGACTCCCTCGCTCCTGCCATCCGCGAGAACTCGAGGCGAGGATGGTTCGGCGTCGACTGCACCACGTGGGGACGGTATCCCGTGCAGTGGCAAGCGGGAGTGTCTGCTCAAAGAGATGCACGCCTCTTCCTGCTGGTGTTGCGGTGCCTCTGCCGCGTACGCGTTACCTCCACCCTCCGCGCGCACACTGCGGCCGGCAGCGGTGTAGAAGGACGACAGGTCCCCGGACGGCGGAGGGGAGAATAGAGGACGCAGAGACGCCGCAGTTGCAGGGGCCGCTGCTTCTCGCTGCAGCTGCTGATGCTGCTGCCCAACAGACCGCGATCTTTGGTGTCGCGCGCCCAGGAGACGCTCCACACTGGGAGTGATGGAGACATCCTTCACGCGCGTGGGCAGGGACGCCGCAGAAGCGGCGGCGGCCGAGCGGCAGCCGTGTTGCTTGTCGCCCACGTCGTGCCTTGACATGGATAGCTGCCAAAGTGGGTGTCGCCCATCATCGGCTGCGGTGACAAGGGAGGTGCCGCTTGCAGACTGCGCATCTCCGCCTGCCATCGCCGTCAGGGAAGAGTTGCTGAGTGACGACGGCGTGGCGGCAGCCTCCGTAGTCGCTGAAGCATCGACGGAGGCGCCGAGACTATGCATGAAATCCGCTGCCGCCCCATAGCCACGATGGGTGCCACGAGCCGTGCGTGTGTGTGTGCAACATGCAGTATCCGCCGCACCAGCAGCCACTGTAACAGGCTGCGCTGGAGACGTAGCAGCAGCAGCAGTGGCAGCGGCCACGCTGTCTAGAACTGCGTGCATGTCGTCCTTGTCAAAGTACACCTCCAGCAACGAAGACGTCTGGGCAGCAGCCACGTGCGCTGCCTCGCTCGTGAAAGAGGAGGGCAGCACAACGGGCGACGGCACTGCCACGCGCGCCGACGGCGAGCGGCGCAGTGGTTGTTCTCTTGCGATTTGCGTGTTGTACCGGTGATGTGAGACAGGGGAGTTCGATGACGACAAGAGCAGCGGAGAGGCACCGCTGCCGCAACTCGGCGGCGGCGGCGGCGGCGCATGGTGGTCGTAGCGGTCGCCCAGCGCGTACTCGCTAGAGAGTGGAGAGCGGCGAGACTGAACGTCAGCGCTGGTGGTGGCGGCTGCAGCATGGCAGTCTCTCTCAGCGGCTGCCGGCCGCGATGACTCCACCTGGGGTCCGTCGTGAGTGGGGGATGCAGGGATGAGGTGTGAACGCGCGGGTGTGTAGGCGTGTGGGTGCTTTGAGGAGTAGCCACGGTGGTCAGTCGCCCCGGCAAGGCGGGAAGGCGGCCCCTGTGTCGCGCCTACATCTATCGAATCCTCCCAGATAACGCCTCCGTGGCCGGCACACCACCCTCTCCTGTCTGAGGGTGGTGGTGTTCGGTATCCCTGCAGACGTACGCCGCGCACGGCCAACTCCTCTCGAGATGGAAACAGCGACCGCCCCACATCGCTTCCGCCTCGCTCTTTGCGTCGCGCACGGGAGCGGCGGTCGCCGGACATGGGCAGCGGATTGGTGATGCTCTCGGCGCGCAGGACATCGAGTTGGCGCAGCACCGCGTACGCACGTGAGAGGCCGGCTGTTGACATCACTAGAAGACGGCAAGCGTGCAAGCGGAGCTTACTTGAGTCTGTGTTCGTGAGCACCACCTCTAGCCGTAGTACTAGTCCCGGCAACGGCGGCTGTGAAAGCCTAGCCCGATATCTAAGATCATGTAGCTGTGTACGCGCGCATGTATGTATGGGCGTGTGCGTTTGTGTGTTCGTGTGTGTGGTGTGTGTGTGTGTGTGTGTGATGCCTCTGCCCTCAAAACACACACAGATGGGCGGGCCCCTGCCACTGTACGCTCGCCCCCCCAGTGTGTATAGTGCGTGTCAGGGGTGTAGGATGGGGCACGAGGGCAAGGAGACACAGTGGAAGGGGAGAACAAAGCCCTGATGTCAAGTGAAATGTCGATATGCAACGGCGAAAAGGGGTGCAACTCGGTCAGCCCCTGTGCGAGCCCGGGGAGAGTGCCGTGAAGGGCACGCAAGCAGTGGAGCGAGGCAGCAAGACGCGGTGTGCATGGATGAGAGAACGAAAGCCAAAGGACGTGTGCCGGCGAGCACGGTGAGGTCAACGGGGTCGAGTGCGCATTCCCTCCCTGAGAAGCATGTTTCCATGTGTGCAACAGCAGAAGACGAACACTGGCCGGTGGCCAGCAGAGAGGCGATGGGAGGCACCGGCGTGCACACACAGAAGAGCGAGCAAGCAAGGGACCCTTGCAGATCGAACACACGCCTTTCGGTTAGCTCCCCACCACTCCACCCACACCATCCAAGCCGTCGTCTTCCAGCGCGAACATCGACCGTAGCAAAAACAAAGGCGGCGCCGGAGAGAGGGGGCCGCACGTACCTGCACCTTCATCTTTCTCTGCGTATGTGCGTGTGCGGGGGCCAGTGTGAGACAAGCGATGGTATATTGCGCACCGCCAGGGTACACACTAGTTGTGCGCGCTGCACGCAGGCGTGTGCATTCACGCAGTTGGGCCATCGACTCTCCATCCCACTCTTTCCTCGCTGTGGGCTTCGCGTACGACTGGGAATGCGTCGTGAAGACGAGTGCGGATGGTATTGATCCGCTCTTTGGGGAGTGAAGAGGGGCGCTGCCGTGCCACTTCCTTGGTTGGTTGTTACTTCTGTGTGTGTGTGTGCATATATGTCTGGTAGTCGACGTAGCAGGTGTAGAAGCAGCGGCGCCATGAGCCGTGCCTGCGTGTCGCTGTGCGGTACGGGTGTTGCATTGAACGAGCACACGCGACAGAGATCCAGCAGGCAAGAGCGGGGACATAACGGAAAACAACAAGAGAACGGATGCGTTAGCTGTGCGGGGCTCTCTGCCAGATCACCTCCTGAAAAGCCGCCGCGGGAGCGACGCTCCTCGCAGCAGCGACCGGGAGAGGGAAGAACACACGCTCACGCACGCGCACGCGCACCTGCCCCGGTCCCCTCTAGGCGGAAACAGCAAAGACGCGTTGTTCTGTATGCATAATCCAGGAGGAGCGTGCAGCCGGAGGTGGGGAGATCAAGACGTTCGAGTTGCGCGCGTCCTGCAGCTTGTCGGAGAACTCCAGTGCGCTGCGGCGCACGATGATCATGTTCGGCTGGACACGATAGACGACAAGCTGATCGAGTTTCCGCACCCTCGAGCACGCAACATAGATCAAGTGCGCGCAGTCAAAGAACTTCTCGCAGTCCAGCACCACTGTGCCCTGCAGCGTCAACCCTTGCACCTTGTGCACCGTGAAGGCGTAGCCGAGCTGTAGCGGTATAGTGAGCACCTCGTGGCCGTAGAAGTAGCTCTGCGCCGTGCCGCCGAGGAGAATCGAGATCGGCGGAATCTGCACCACTTCCCCACCAAGAAGGCGCACAACAGGGAGCTGTGCAAACAGCCTCTGCTGGCACACACGCTTGAAGATGACGCGCGCCGCGCGGTCGGAGCGGCGCGGGAAGAGGCTCACGTCCGGCGGGGCAAAGGCCTCGACAACGCCAACGCTGCCGTTCGACACAGTGCGTGAAAGATTGCGATTCACCATGACCCGGCACCCCAACTTTAGTCGCAGCGGCGTGAGGGAGAGGGCAGCGTCGGAGCTTGTCATGTCCGCCAGCGTCATGGCCACGCTGAGCGGTGCCATAGAGGACGGCTCCTCCTCCAACATCGTGATAACGCGGCCGCCAAGTCGCGTGGCAACGGCAGCTGCGATCCCTTCCCACTCGGCGGCAGAGAAAGGTGCTGTGACGCGGCGCGTTCGCTTCGTCGTAAGAGCGATGACGGGCTTGCGCAACGTTTCCGCCGCGACGGCGGCGAGGGTACCACTGTGAGTTCGGTCCGCCATGAGGGCTGGCGCGCCGCCCGCAGCGAGTGCCGAGGACCGCGTGGAAGCGCCACCATCACCGCTGTCCGCATCGCCATCGCCTCCACCTCTCGCCCCAGGATTGTGCAGCTCCCGCTCACGGCACCGCAATCGCAAAATGAAGCGCGTCTCCAGCCCCCCCTCCGCTCGCACAGGCATGAGGACAAGTTCGTGATCCGCGACACTCGGCACAGGCTCTCTCCCACCGCCGTCCTTGCGATGAAGACCAGCGCGCACGCGCTGTGCCTCCTCGTGAATCATCTCCAACAAGCGTTCCCGGTTCGGCATGGCGGCTCGCATGCCGTTGGCGTCTCTGTTCAGCTCCACCAACGCTGAGCGCGTGAAGCTGCCACAAAGCTGCAGCGGCCCACGCTGAGGGGTGAAGATCATCTCCTGCGTCATCAACTCTCCCAGCTTAAGATCGTTGAGCTGCTGTGCCTCGCGGCGACGAGGAAAGAGGTACGTAATGTGCGTGGTGTTCGGTGGTATTGGCCGGTCGAGGGCAGCGAAACGCTCCACGTCGAAGCGGCCACGCCGCAGATCCTCCAGCAGCTTCATGAGCGGGTCGTCGGCGGCGTGGCGCATTGGAGTGACGAGGCGCAGCGCGACCAGGTGCTTGAAGGCGACACTTTCGTACGCCGGCAGCGTGTCCTCACGTGAGAGCTGCAAGAAGTCGCCGCACACAATGAGTTGCAGCCCGCCGAACGGGCTGTGATGCATGCGAGCCAGTCGGGCTTCCATGTCAAAGGCGTCCAGCATACTTGCGTCAAGCAGTGAGACCTCGTCTATAATGACTACGTCGACGGCTCGCAACGCGTTGGCGTCCCACCGATGCGGCGCCGTGTCGAGCGGCGCGTTGAAAGCGTGGTGAAAGGTGCATCCGCCAAGCTGGACGGCCGCCACGCCTGTTGTGGCCGTCATGGCGACCCGTAGTCCCATCTGGCAAAGCTCTTGGTAGATGCGCTTGAGCAGCACTGTCTTGCCGGTCCCGGCGCTGCCGCCGATGAACAAGTTGAAGCCGCGCAGCGCCAGCCTCACCACGTGGTGCTGGTCCAGTGTGAGCGTCATGCCCATGGCACAGGGGTCCGCGGGGGTGTCAAGCTTCGGGGGCATGTACGCGTCGCGCAGACGGGCGTAGAGCTGCCCCAGCTCCTTGTTCATGTACGTGAAGGCGTCGTGCCGCTCGAGAAGCTTTGCCACGCGCGCCGTCCAGTGGTCGGGCCCACGTCGCAGGAACGGCCGAAGCAGCTGACTTCGTGCCTGTGCCATCGCCTCGTCTGCTGGCATGGGGGCTACCTCAGAGACACTGCACTTCGCAGATGACCTTGCCCGCGAGCCGCCTGCCCTCGCTTTCTTGGTGGCTGACGCGGACGAGGTTCGCTCAGCGGCAGCGGCGGCCTTCGCATCTCGGAGCCCCTGCTGTGCCTGTCGCTCCCGTCGACGCGATGCGTTACGCTGTTGAGTTGACATAATTTTCTGGAGCGCCACCATGTACTCTGCAGGACTCCACTCGATCTGCAGCGGGTTCGACACGCCTCGATAGAAGCCGACGCCGAACAGCATCTTGGCGGCCAAGGAAGTCGTGCGGACGAGACGGCCGTTGAAAGGGTTCACAAAGCTCTCTCGAAAGAGGCCTGAGTACACCTCATGGGTCACCGTGGTGGGCGCGATCGAAGGCGAGGCAGCATCCGATCCGGTGCTCGTGGACGGCGCAGCCGCGGCAGCCGGAGTAGCGTAGCAACCGTCACCGGTGCCGTGTTGTGCACAGAGGGAGGTGCGAAGTGTCGGCTCCTTCTGCGGCGGTGCGAACTCCATCGGCAGGTGCACGCGAGGCAGCGGCACAGGAACGCAGGAAGCACTCGCACTTGGGGCTTCACCGGTCTCAGCAGCCCCCGCGTTTGCCTCCATGACTGCCACAGATGCGTTGGATAATTTCAGGCGGCAGCTGCCATCCCTGTCGTCGCCGCTAGACCCACTGGCGCCGCTGGCAGCGTTACCTGCGGTTTGTGAGTTCGCACTCGCAGTCGTGCGCCTGCGATCGTCTGCGGCCACAGTGTCCTCCTCTTTTAAAAAATGAGGAGCAGGCGCCGCTGTGTCGCGCCGCAGGGCCTCGTCCACAAAGGAGCCCGCCGCACCGCTGCTGCGACCAGCACTCACGTGGAAGGACACGGTAAACTGCCGTTGCCCTTCTTCGCCCTCGTTCAGCCGAAGGGAGAACAAGCGAACGGCGCTGGTCAACGCATGCGGGCGGCAGCAGTCGGTGCTGTGAGTAGAGTCTGGCCATGACACCAACAAACGTGCTCGAGGCCCTCGTACAGCAGGGTTCGTCGCGTGATGTTGAGCGACACCGGCGTCACACGCACAAAGACGCAGGAGACGTCTCCGCGAGTGCATCGCCCCTTCAGCGCACAGCGTAAGCTTCTGCCCTCCACCACCTCTCCTCTCCTCCGTCTGCCTTTTTCTCTCTGTGCGTGCCTGCCGCTGCGGCGGCCAGTCCCGTTGTCGAATGATGCGTCCCACCGGACCCCTTCCCTCCTTCCTGTTTTAGTCGCACACGCCCACCGGAAAGATGCGCCACGAGGGACACAGAGAGAAGACGGTGTGCTTGGAGCCGATGCAGGCGCGCGGTCCGTCTTGGACGCTGACGGGTTGGTGCTGCCGATAGAAGAGGCAAGCGTCTGTGCGTACCTCTGTTTACGAAGGAATGAAGCGGGCGTATTTATGTAGATCGGTGTGCGCCACCACCACCACCCCTGCAGGCATGGGAGTAGCTGACGTAGCTCTGCAGGGATGCCGAATCCCGTGTGCTGACAACCGTGCCACGTTGCCACCGGCGCGTCCATGCACACAAGCAGCAAATATTGCCCTCGTCTCGCGATGGAACACACGGCCTGAACGAAACGAGCGGACGAAAGGAAAGCAACAAAATGAGGCGGCGGCGGCGTCGATGGGAGAGAAGAGAAGAGAAGAGACGACGGACAATGATAGATGAAAAGCTGCGCACCGAGAAGTGCGAGGACGAGGGCGGTGCGGAGAATCGGGATGAAGGAAGGAAGGCAGGCAGGCCGACGACGTCATCGCCGGCCCTCCTCCATCGTCCTCTCTCCACAGACCAGTACGCTCAGCAGTGGGCGAGTGTGTCCGCCTACATGCGCGTTCTTCCCTCTCACAGTGATACAGGCATCAAGAAACGTATGCACGCTCACGTGCATGTGTGCGAGCGCGTCGCGCCCGTCCCTCTCTGAGGTGGCGAGGAGGAGTGGCGCATGTTTGTCGGTCGCGTGCCTGTGCGGAAATGGGTGTCCACATCAGACAAAGCATGTGCGTGCACAGCTGTCCTTGCCAGCGCTAGACCTCGTCTTTCCTTTCGGTCGAATGCCACTGCAGCCAGGCACGCACAAGTAAGCTTCGCTGGGGCATTTCGATAGGCGCTCCAAAGGGACAGCCTGCCGCAGCACCCTCACATCGGCCCATGCCGCTGCTGACGCGAAGGAAGGAAAAGGAAAGACTGCCCCTCCCCCCTCCCTAGACGAGGTGCTGCCACTCGCCCTCCCCTCCACCGAGGTTCACCAATCCTTTGTGCTCTCCGTCCCTCTGTGTGCCTGTGTGTGTGTGGGTGTGTGCGTCAAGTGCTTGGTGCTTACAGTTACGCCCAGGCAGTCATTGCTCGTAGAAAGGCACACGCATCAAGTAAAGTCCGAGAAAGGGGGGCAGGGGGCCACAGCGCATAGAACACAAGCCTCTCTCGCTCGCTGGGGATGCGCAGGGAGGACAAGCATCGGCGACTTCCATCACATCCACATCGCATGTGTGTATGTCTGTGTGTGCATGTGGGGACGGCAGAAGTTCTCCATGCAACCTTTGGTCGCGCGTGTGCTGACACGCAGACTAAGGCATCTGGATTTCGAGGACGAGTGGCGAAAAGTGAGAAGAACGACGGGTCCATCAGCAGGTGCTTCGAAAACGAACGCGTCCCTCCTGCTCAGGAGGAGGGCAAATCAGACTCGGCAGCGCGTCGCACCGCCTCTTCAAGCGACTGCGTCGGGAACACGTGCCGTGCGCCGTAGCGCTGCCGCAGGTGCTGAAGGGCCGCCTCACAAATGGGCAGCCGGGGCACGGAGGCCCATCGCACGGCAGGACGTAGCTGGCACACCGCCACGCAGTCGGTGCCGTACACGGAGAGGTTCGGAAAGGCAATGCCGAGGTGGTCCATCGCGCGCTCCTCCACTTCCTCCGTGTGAATGGCCTCCACTGTGGGAGCCGATGTGGCTCTCTCGTCGCCATCTTGTGCAGCAGCCGACGACGGGTCCAGAAAGGCCTCGTTCAACAGCTCCCGCACGAGGTCCGACACCGTCAAGGACAGCTCTCGCACTCCACGAAGAACAACATACCAGCACGCCGCCTCCGACGGTGCCGCCGCGCCGCCGTAGCGGCGGAACACGCGTGCCTCGGTAAGGTCGTTGAAGTCGATGCAGAAGGCGATCTGGTCAGCCACACGTGCCGACCCACGTGAGGCAAACTCGCGCAACCAGTTCGTGTCCTTGGCACTAAAGTCATTCGTCGCCGCCATCTCCACCACGTCCTCCGAAGTGAGAGCCTCGTCCGCGTCCTCTTCACCGCTGCTGCCGCGACTTCGCGAGCGGGAGTGCCGGACAGCGCCATCGTCCTCATCCTCCTCGCGATCGATCTCCTCCACGACCGGTTCGCCACGCCGCCGGCGGCCACTCTCGCCCCCATACTCGGCCAACGACGCCCCGTCGCGCCTTCGCTTGTGGTGCTTCGCCGGTTCCTCCTTGATCCTCACTTCCTCCAAGCACCAAATGGACTGACGGGTGCAATGCGCGCAGTAGTGGCTGCACCTCCATCCTTGCGGTGATCCACCCAGCCGCGCTCGTGAGCCGCAGGTTCGGCACACCTCGTCGTAGAAAACCGTCGTTGCGGCCGCGGCTTCTTTGGCAGCATTGGCCGCCGCCGTTGCCTTGGACCGCGCCATGGCAGCCGCAATCGTGGACGTCGATGACGACAGCGGCGGAGACGGAGATGAGGCCACCGCGGACGCTGGCCCCGTCGTAATGGCCGGCGTAGAGGACGTGTCTGGTCGGCTCAAGATCTCCTCCAGTCTCCCAGACACCGCATAGCCCTGCCCATCCGCGGCGTCAGCGCCCTCACCCTTGATACCGGCCTCAGCCAGCAGCAGCTCCTGTTGGGTGTAACCCATGTTCGTGGCGTGCCGGTACTCGTCGGTGGCACGGCAAAATCGCTCGATCTTCTCGAGGGCGTCCTCGTCAGCGTAGCTTCCGATGTCACCGATTGCAACCTGTGCCGGGTTCGCCGACCGTACGTAGCGAATCTGGAACTTGCTCTCCTTCCACGAGACCCGCTCAATGATGTCGTCGAGGTTCACCTGCTTCGCTGCCTCGGGGTTCTGGAAGAACAAAATATCCTTCTTGAGGTGCATCACGCGATCTGCGCGGTCGCCGGTGGACTCGTGCGACAGATTGCACTTCTCCGCCAAGGCGTGGACAACCATGCGGTCCAGCGAGGAGAGGTTCGGCAGCTCCAGCTCGTACTTGGACTTGTCCTCGATGAAGGCGAGCAGCAGGCGATGGTAGTGCCGCACGAACCGCATTTGATTTTCCTTTGCATGCAGCGCAGTCGCCTCCGTCGTGGCCGCATCCGCGTCGCTCGCCGTATCCTTCTGAAAGTGAAGCCCCTCTGCAACGTCCAAAGCGGGGGAGGAGGGCGTCGGCTGCACCGTGGGTTGCGGGTGGCGGCTGGGCGAAGCCGAATCCTCAAGAGTCCGCCCCTTCTTCAGGACGGTCCTGCCGGTGGGATTGGCGGCACGATTGCGGATCGACTGCCGCGCGCTCTCCAGTATTGCACGCATGCTAGCACGTGCGTCCATCGCTGCAGCTATGGTGCCACCAACGCGGCTCGTATGGGCGTGCGAGTGGGGGAGGTGGGGGTCTAGTAGAGTTCGTGTAATCCGTGTTGCTGCGCAAGCCGATCCACAACTCGAATCAGGTGGCGATCGCAGGTGAACCCAGGCAATCGCAAGAGGAGGCGATGACGAGAGAGAGGGTGCGGAGCGAGAGAGTGAGAGAAGATACGCGCATTCTAAATTCGTTTTTTTATAAAGGTAGCGAGCCGGAGTGCTGGCACACACGCGCACGCACCGGCGAAGGATGGCTTGGCGCGGAGCGAGGGAAGAGAAACGAGAAATGGCCAAGAGGCACGCAGCGTGGAGACAGAGGGGTGGTGGTCTGATCACACATGCACACATAGAAAGACGCTCGTGAGGCGAGCACCGAGACCCGACGCGACTGGGGGAGAAGACATGATGTGTCTTCGAACAGCTGCCTTCGCAAACACGGGCTATCATTCGTGTTGCCTCCTTTGCGCCCCACACGCATAGGCACACACGGGACCTGGAGAAATGCGGTTTTGATTGCCATGTCACACATACGCCATCATAGACATACATAACAACAACAACAACAACACACACACACAGGCGCGCTCAGGGAGATTCGTGAGAGAGAGAGAGAGAGTCGGCGCCACGGGACGTGACCGGTGCACGATAGGACCAACAACAAAAAAAGTTCGCAAAGAGGGCAACAAAAGGGAGGGGGAGGGAGAGATCCATCAGAGAACATAAAGAGAGCAGCAGCAGCAGCAGCACATACAAGGGCTTAAGTTGCTCCACACATACATGTGAGTGTGTGTGTGTTTGTGTGTGTGTGCAGGCATGTGCATCGAGCCGAAACCCCCAGAGGCGCCCCAAAGGCATCAACATGTGCGCATGCGTGCACCTTCACACCGCTTGCATCGTATTGACCGAGTGACAAAAAAACAAAAGACAGACATATCCAGAGAAAAATGAAAACAAAGGCGAGAAGTCAACGCGCACAATCGAAAAGAATGGGGAGACAAGCCCAAGAAAGACGAGAGAGCACAACATCAGGGAGGGAGAGGGAGAAGGTCAAGAAAAAGCATTGCACTTGAGCGCTCTGGCGTGGGGCGTGGGTATCTGGCAGCAGGGGCAACGAGCCCCCCACCCCCTCCCCACTTCCCTCCTCAGAGTCTTTGCATGATGAGGGAGAGGACACCAACCCACGCGACTACATCTGAGGAGCCCTTACAGAGACCCACACAAGCCCCAAGCACATAGACACAGCAAGGCCGCACGAGAAAAATACAGAGAGAAAAAGTAAGCAGATGCGCGTCGAGTGCTTCACAAGGAGCAGCTCGCAAAAGAGAGGGGGAAGGGAGAAAGCATAGGCACAACACAAGCTCATGCGCAGGCACGCACACGGCTGTATTGTGTGCGCAGGCACGCGCGCTGAGGTCGAAAATTGCCGAGTAAAGCAAAAAAGAAACGCAGAAGTAAAGGGAATTCAAGAACGCACCAAACAACAGCACGCTCCCACACGCACAGAATAAAGGAGAAACTCTTTTCGCATCAACGTGTCCATTCGATGCCACGGAGCATGAGCTCAAAACTCACTCGACCACCCGCGGGCCGGTCACAGGGCCCCTTCCCATCCGCGCGGCGCGAGGCGGCCGTCGGCAACAGGTACGGCAATGCACCGACTCGGTGACCTGCGCAAGGACCCTGCCTCAAACTCCACCCACCCCTGCGCTTCGCAGGTCGCCTCGCAGCCAGCCGCATCATGTCGGCCGCCACCTGGTGCATCTCCACGAGTGCCGCAGGCTCCCCGCAACACCAGTGGGCCGTACGAGGGTCGGGTGTGGGATGCGTTCGAGTCACGCTGCCTAGTCGCATGGATGGCGCAAGCGTGTGCACCGTCGCAGGTCGCTCCGAGGCAGCACCACCCAAGGCCTCACCGCCGGCATCGGCAGCGATACATCGCACTCACCTCCCCAAGCCTCATGCGCGTGGCCCTGCCGCGACGAGAAGTGGGGTCCGGCAATCGGCAGGGCTGGAGGAGGGAGGGGCTGCCTGGCTTCCACCGCCCCCTCCTCCACAACACATGCAGAGAGAGAGTAGAAGGTGGGGGGGCGTACGCGGACACTCGGACATTGCAGTACGGAGATAAGCCGGCATCATCAGGGCCCCGTCATCAACGTCGGAAATAAAATCATGAGAACATCGGCATATCGTTCTTCAGTCAGAAAGAGGAGGGCCAACCACACACGCGCAGAGACGAAGGGAGTCGAAAGCGTCAGAACAAACACACACACGCACACACACACGCACACACACACGCAGCGGCTCGTTCTATCGTGCGGGGTCCCTGTGGGGGCCATCCGCAAGCGCCGAGAGAGAGGACAGCACAACCAGAGAAGAAGAAGCAGCGCGGAGAGGCGCATCCTCCCCTCCACTCCCCCCCCCCCAAGGCGTTTGCTCGCGTGATTTCGCCGTGTCGGGACCTCGTATTGTTCTTCGGAGCGAGGAAGTGGAGGGATGGAGAAAATGATACATGCATGCACCCCCATCCGTCACGAGGGGCGGCATCCGGGGTGTCTAAACAGGCAGCTTAGTGGGGCGGAGAAAGCTCGAGGGACGACATGCAAACAATCTGCAGGTGCGAGAATCGCTGGCCGCTGTGCCAAGAGGCTTACGAACGCACGTCACGCAAGGGACACCTGGGAAGCAGGAAAGAAGCGTCCTTGCACAACTAACTCACACCCCTCCGACACCACCAGCGGCCACGCAGCGCATGTGTGCCACGTGATCAGATGTCCCAGTTCTCCTCCTTGTAGGCGCACAGCGTCGGCTCCGCCTGCATGATCCTCCTGTGCGCCGCAGCGCGCGGCAGAATGCGCGTGAACACGTACTCGCACGTGTCCAGCTTCGTCTGGTAGAACCCGTCCGCGTCCTGCCCGGTTGCCACCTTGCACTGAGCCACCTCCGCCATCCGCAGCCAGTAGTACCCAAGAGTCATGTATCCCGTGTACATCAGGAAGTCCTCTGACGACGCGGCGGCGGCGTCGCGGTTTTTCAACGCCATCAGCCCGATCCGGGTCGTCGCAATCCGCCACTGTTTCTGCATCAGCCACAGCTGCCGCCCGTACCGCGCCAGTCCACCAGTCGACAGCATGTGCGCCCGCGCAAGCTTGCTCACGCGCTTCCCGAACCGTTTTGCCTGGTTGCCGCCCTTCGTGCTCAGCACCTTGCGTCCAATGAAGTCCAGCGCCTGCACGCCGGTCGTGCCCTCGTATAGGGTCCCGATGCGCGAGTCGCGCAGGATCTGCTCCATCCCGTTGCCCTTGATGTACCCGTGTCCGCCCCACACCTGCAGCAACCGGCTTGCTGCCTCCACCCCCCACTCCGTCACACACGCCTTCGCGATCGGCGTGTAGAAGCCGATCTCGTGGTCCAGCGCATCCGCGGTCGCAGCGTCCGGCGCAGCGGCGTGCAGGTCCATCAGCCGCCCAACGTCCAGCAGCAGCGCGCGCCCGCCCTCCGCAATAGCCTTCGCGAACAGCACATTCTGCCGAACGTTCGCGTGGTAGATGATCCGGTCCGCCACCATCTCCGGCTCCTTTGTGCCGCCAAGGGCGCGCATAGACCGCCGCTCGCGCGCGTACCGCAGCCCGTTCTGGAACGCAAGCTCCGCGTGGCAGACTCCCTCTAGCGCGCACCCGACTCGCGCGGCGTTCATGAACGTGAACATCTGCTTCATCCCGGCGCTCGGCTCGCCGATCAGATACCCCACAGAGTTGTGGAAACTCAGCTGGCACGTCGAGCTGCCCTTGATCCCCATCTTCTTCTCCAGCGCAATGCACTCCACATTCTTCGCAGCCTCCAGTGACCCGTCATCGTTCACAACATGCCGCGGCACAAGGAACAGCGACAGCCCCTTCGTCGACGGCAGCGAGTTCGGCAGCCGCGCAAGCACGACGTGAATAATGTTGTCCGTCAGATCGTGGTCGCCGGCGGAAATGAAGATCTTCGTCCCGGTGATGCGGTACGACTTGCCGTTGCCGGACGGCTCTGCCTTCGTCCTCACTTGTGACAGGTCCGTCCCGCATTGCGGCTCCGTCAGGCACATTGTCCCGCTCCACTCGCCACTCACCAGCTTCGGCAGGTACTGCTCCTTTAACTCGTCGCTCGCCCATGCCATGAGAGTGCGGCAGGCACCCAGAGACAGCCCGGAATACATGCTGAAACCCCAATTCGCTGTCGCCATCATTTCACGTGTCGTGAACCCGACCGACAGAGGCAGTGCCTGCCCGCCGTACTTCTCGGCCTCATTGATACCGGTCCAGCCGCCCGCTGTGAGCGCCTGGTACGCCTCCTTGAAGCCATTGGGCGTTGTCACGTTGCCGTTCTTTAGCACGCAGCCCTCACTGTCGCTGGACTCGTACAACGGGAGCAACGTCTGCACCGCAAGCTTCGAGCTCTCCTCCAGCAGTGCATCCATCAATTCCTTCGTGACCACGCTGTCAGATCCACCAGCACCGCTCTTGCCCAGATTATTGTAGTGGTCGTACATGTTGAAAACCTCCTCGTACAGGAACTGCACGTCGCGGATGCGCGGTTGGTAGGTGAGGCTGCGCGCAGCCATCGTCACGGCAGCGGCGTGGGAGGCCGCTGCCGACGAGCACACGCGACGGAGCATTATGAAGGAGGGAGGGAAGGAGAGAGGCGGATACGAGATCGAGGGAGCGAAGGATTGCGTTCCACGAGTGAACAAATAACAAGGGAAAGGAATGAGCAAGATAACGTGTGGGATAGGCACGACGGCTGAAACCCTTCTGTGTGTTGCTTTCTCTGCGTGTCAGAAGGCAGGGGGTGGTGGGAGTCCACGAAGAGATACGCGCATGTGTGTGTGTGTGTGTGTGTGTGTGTGTGTGTGTGTGTGTGTGTGTCACAGCCAAGAGTTGAATGAAGGGGATAGTGGTGGTGGTGCAAACGGCGTAAGAGAGAGAGGGAGGGAGGGGTCAAGCGGCACCATTGCACACCAGAGAAACAACGTGTTTAGCAAAACGCATGGAGAGAGGGATCGCAGTTGGGGTGCCTCTTGCGCGTGTGCACGCCGGTGCACACAAAAACCTTCGGCACCTCTGTGCAGACGGATAGAGAGAGCTCAGTCACACGCAGCATCACTGGGAAGTGAGAAGCACTCGGGGAAGCTGAAGGAAGGAAAAGGGGAGGGGGCGAGCAGCAAGAGAGCAGGCAGGGCGTACATCGCACACATGGGTCACCGCGTCATGCCAGAGGCACACGTCAGCTCACACATCTCACGACATGGCACCCACACACCCACACACGCAGAGGGGCCAGATCGCACCCCAGGCCTGCTCCTCTCGGAGGTAGAGCGCAGCCCACTGCGAGGAGGAAGAAGACGACGGACATGTGGCGGTCGCTGGCAAATGCGGCAGATCTCCTGACCATCATCACTTGTCCTCCCTCCCTCTCAGCCGCTCCGCCTCCGAAGCCAGCCTTGTACGGCACTGAGGAGAGTCTCGCTCCAACGCTCCGTTCGCTTTTCTTTCCCGCACACAAGTCGTTGATCACACATTATGAGTTATTATTTCTTCCTGTTAGTGTTCGAAAAGACAAAATGGAAAAGGTGACTTGATGAGGTAGGCCGGGGGAAGTGCGTCGTTGCGTGTGCGCACCCCCCGCCCGCCCCTCATCTCCTCGTTACTCTTCCGCCTCCCCGCAGCTCTTCGCTCTATTTTGCGTTGCTGTCAACGTGGGCCCTCATGACGCGAGCCGCCACACCGCGGTATGCAGGGTTCGGTACCTGCTCTTTACGTGGGGAGGCCAAGCAGCCTGCACACCCTGGCCTCGGCTACAACTGCGGGGACTCTTAGTGCGCGCGGAGAGGTCTGAGCTGGCGCTGTGCGGAAGAGGCACGCGGGGCATGAGATAATCAGGTTTGGGCCAGCGCACGACGAGCCCCGTGCGACAATTCGGAGAACATATGCACCCGCCTACCGCTTTTCTGCCGTTGGCTGCGCTGCGGTGATGTTGAGCGTGATCCGTGACCTCGCCTGCGCCGTGAGGCAGTGGCATTGCAATGGGCTGAACGACGCCACGCGGCGCTGGCGGAGCCGGTTCCCTCACATAGCCGACGTGCGACAGAGGCAGAAGACCTGTGGTTGTGTATGCGTGTATACCTGTTGACGTGTTCGTGACAAAATGGATACGTCAGAAAATAACGTTTAAACAGCTGCTCAAGTCGGAAAGGCAAGACCAACACACACATCGACACATCCAAACATATATATATATATATATATGTACATAATGCACCGAGAGAGAGAAGGCAACCGAAAGAGACAGACACACAGAGAATGTGAAGAGAAAGGGACGCCGACACTTCCACGTCGTGTGGTCTGTCCTCCCCTCTCTCTCCCCCTCCCTCCCCCTTCCACACACACGAGCAACAGACATACTAACGAAAGATAAACACACAAAAAAATGGCATAGAGGCACATGCCGAGATGACGGAGGCTGAATACACTGAGAAGGAGAGGGAGAGAGGGAGAAACGCCTGGGCGAAATCGCAGGCGTGTGAGGACAAGCAACGCTCGAATCACCCGATATCGTGCACCCGGCAGCGCACACACACAGACACAGGCACATACACGCGCACGCGCTCATAAAGACAACAATCAACACAGCAGCAACGGCAGCAACAACCACAACAAGAACAAGCATCAGTTGACAGACACGAGGAGAAGCGTGAGTCCGATGAACACACGGCGTGGGGGAGAGCAAGGAACACTTCTCTGCTGCTGTGCGTCGTACCGGTCATCATCATCACAATATATATACATATATATATATAATAGATAACACATACAAGGGAAACAAAGCCTGGAAAGGGCTGAGCAAGATGATGCGTCGTCTACAGGCCCGACGAGTGCGCGAGATGGAGGCGGCGGGCAGGGGGATGGGGGATTGTGACCGGCAGACACAGACACAAGAGCGCCACAAGGAGGTGCGGGTCCACACGAAACAAAAGGAAGAGAAAGCACCCAAGGAAGACGAAAAGGGCAACACGGAGACGGGCAGGCAGACAGCGCGCTGCGTAACAGCGCCACGGAGAGAAACAAGGAAAATGCACCCATGCATACACTCCTGTACGTGTGCGTGGTTAACCAATGCATGCATCCGTGCATCTGTGTCTGCGGTGCGGTTCACCCGACTTTTGTGGCCCACAAGCATCTGTCGCCCAGCACTCTTTTCCTGCTTGCTTGTGTTCCCTTGGCCCACGGCTCTCCGGGCCCTCCCCCTTCCACGTCACCCCTCTCCCAGCTCCTCACTCATCGTCGCCGTGGCT
Source organism: Leishmania major strain Friedlin (assembly GCF_000002725.2). Lineage (NCBI taxonomy): Eukaryota > Euglenozoa > Kinetoplastea > Trypanosomatida > Trypanosomatidae > Leishmania > Leishmania major. The sequence continues at coordinate 967,688 of NC_007269.2, read as the reverse complement.
CGCCGAACAAGTCGAATACTGGATGGTCCAAGTAAAGGAAAGAGGTGGGAGAGGGGAGAGGGCCGCACGCGTGCAGAGGGCGCACACTCCTTCAGTTCGGTAGAGAGTGCAGCAGGTAGAGGTGTGTGGCGGGGAGGGAGGAGGGTCTAGCGGGGCATTCCTTCCACACATATACGCACATACATGTAGATACGCCACCTTGCTTGCTTTACTGTCCTTTCAGACCCTTCTCATGTGCCATCTCTCCCTCTCCGGGCGTCATGCCGACGCCCCCGCCTCATGTTCCTCTCGTGCCACGAAACACAGAACGCAGCATCCGCTCTCTTGGTCCTTTCCTTCCTTTCTGTCACCAGCAACGGGCACGCACACGCCACGACGCACCACACAACCATCCCCCACTGAGTTGAAGGGAGAGAGAGCGGACAACGACGATGCGGTGCACGCCTACTTCCTTCAGTTCCTGAGCTGCGTGTGTCTGTGTGTGTCTGTGTGTGTGGGTGTGTGTCTGGGGGGAGGAGGGGGAGATGTAGCGTGCCTTTGCCCGGTTTTTAGAGGCATTTTCGTTTGTTTTTTCACACAACATTTTTGAACTAACTCTTCGCCTAGGCGCGCATGCACGCGTCTCGATATTTCTGCATCCAGCAGCGCAGAAGCAAGCAAGGAAGGCAAGATACGCACGCCTCTACCACACCGCTCCGAACCGCGGCCATAAGAGGGAGAGGGCCCGCTACGACGACAAGCTCGATCGCGGCACGCGTGCCACACGCGCGCAGTCCCGCCATGCAACTACAGGGCTGCTCAAAAAAGGAGAAGAAATGGTGAGGGAGAGACAGACACGGACAGACACGGACAGGCAGGCAGGCGGCTATAGAAGGGAGGGGAGGAGCGCAAAACATACGCGGTAAACACCGTGTGTGCGATGGAGAGAGGAAGGCACAGACAGGCAGGCAGCGAGAGGAGAGGAGAGACGGGGGAGTGACCATGATGAACCTTTTATTGCGTTCTTTCCGCCAGAAGAGCAACCCTGGCAGTCCTTCCCGGTGCGAATAACAAACGCACACACACAACAAAAAACATGCACTCATATACATATATACTCCTGCTAGACCACTCCACGCACTCCCACACACACTCCCTCTTCCTGCTCGCCTCACTACTACTACTACCACCACCCTTCTCGTGATCCTTCCTTCGTCGTCTCCTTATGTCGTTTGCGCCTCCTTCGACTAGAACGTGTGATCGGGCGATATCTTTGTCTTGCCCTTCATGCGGGCAGCAAGACTATTCGTGGCTGCCTGCTTTTGATGGTGGGAGTAGTACTCCAGCTTCTGCAGCGTCTTGGCACCCATAATCTTGGTGAGCGTGTCACGCACGCTGTTTGCAAAGGCCTTTAGTTTGCCCACCTCCGAGTGTGCCGTCCAGAGCTGCAGCGTGACGGGTTTGTTAGACCGCACCTTCAGCATAATGCCGTTCAACGTCGTGCTGCACTCATGAAAGCTCTCGCCGACGGCGCCGACGAGCATAGCCATGAAGACGTCATCGAGAACTTGTTTGTCGCTCAAGCCGGAGCGGTCGCGGTCGAAAACAACGATGCTGATGGTGCCACCCTTCTTGTTGCGCGGGTGCTCCCACTCGGGCTTGATATCCTTGCGGAACCACGAGTACGTGTAGACGGTCGGAAGCGCCGAAGGCGCCGGCAGGTACCGCCATAGTCGCCAGAAGCTCTCCACGTCGCCGACGTTGGAGACAAAAATGGGCTCGAAGGACATGGTGCTGGTAGGGGAGCTATTAGACGCCATGTTGCTGCTACCTTGGTGGTCGTCGGCGTAGAGGTCCCACGAGGCGTGCAGCGGAATGGCGCTCGAGGTCGCCTTGGCAGCCGTGTTGTGGCAGCCGAACAGCTTCGGCAGTTTGCTCTCCGACCAATCCGTCGGCTGCGCCTCCGGCAGCCAGTCCAGCTGAGAGTCATCGTTCTCATCTGCCTCCTTCTTGGCAGCACCCGCAGCAGCGGCAGAGTCGGGCAGCGAACTGGCCGGGCACTCCATCAGCAGCGGCGCAGTCGTCTTTTCGTCCTCGGTAGTCGCCTTGGGGTCGACGTGCGTCGATGTCGCGGACATCTGCTTCGGGCCGCCTGGCACGAACGGCTCTGCGGCTGCGCTCAGCTTGGTCGCCGGCTGCGTCGACGGCGGCTTGGCGACCGCAGCCGCCGAGGACGACTTTGGGTCCCCTTTCGCGTCGCTTTGCTGTGGTATGTATGCAGCGGCAGACGGGTTCATCGTTCTATTCCCTCTATGTGTCTACACGCTGGTGGAAGAGGGGTCACACGTGTGACTGGGAGTGGGGTAGAGGGCGCGGGGGGGGGGGGGGGGGAAGGGGGGGGGGTTGAGACTTGATGGTCAAGCGGGGAGGGGAGAAGGCGGCGGAGGGATGTCCTACGTTCTCCTTGCTACTCCTTTTGTTTTTTCTTCCGTTCTGTGGGGTATTTCACTGTGCCACGGTCGGCAAGCGTGTTGGCATGTATGCGCGTCCGAGGGAGGGATGGAGAAGGGAGGGAAGAGAAAAGTGAGGTAGCGTAGCTTGTGTGCATCGAGAGTGTGGTGGGGCGGAGTCCGCATGCATGCATAGGCAGCGTCCGCGAATGAGGAAGTACACCCCTCCCTGTGGCTGCTGCTGCTGCCAAGGATTAGTAGAGAAAGAAAGACGAAAGCCACTCCTACATACACGTAGGTCCCCTTGTGCGCGCGGTATCATGGCCGTGTTCGTCTCATCACTTCCTCCCTGCTCTCCCTACACCGGTGCATTGATCCGGGGAAGGGGGAGAAGGAGGGACACGCCGGCCGTGTTGAACAGAACTAACCAACCAAAAAGGAGCGGGAGGGAGGAGATGAACGGCATTCGGACCCCGGTCACACACAAGACGATGCCGCACGTACGCGAGCACGCACGAAGAAGTGCGCGCGCGTGACTCTCTCTCTCTCTCTGTGCGTGTGCGTAGTTCGGCCGACCAACGCAAGAAAAAGACATTTGGGAACCGCCGTTACGCTTATCGCCGGTCACAGCGAGTGCGTGTGTGATGGGAGACACACCGACGTGCACACACGCACAAGCTAGCCAACACCCCCTACAACGCCCAGCACCCAACTGAAAGCGAAAGCCGCGGCAAACCATCGAGGAACGAGTAGGAAGGGAAGCAAAGGTGTCATAAATCGGTCACGACGCCGTCAATCACAATCGGTGAGTCACGGGGGCGGTAGATGCTCTTGTAGATGCGCTGGAAGCGGCGCAGGTCGCGCTCCATGCATTGGACGAACTCGGCTGGGCTGATCACCTCGTTGGTCAGCTGCTCCAGCAGCGGCTTGGCGGCGCCGATGAAGCGAGCCGCCTCGACGCTTATCTGCGGGTCCAAATCGTCAGCCTCGCAGCAGCGCACCAGCTGCTCCACCACAGCGACAATGATTGCCTCGTCGAGCTCAGCCTCCTCTTCGTCCTCCTCCTCGTCGAAGTCACGGAAGTCACCCCAGTCCTCCGCCTCTACCTGCACCGGCAAGTCCGCGCCTGCATCTTCGTCGTCTTCATCTGCGGCAGCTGCGGCTGCCGAGTTGGCAGTCTGCGCAGCCCTCGTCGTCGATGGAGCATCATGACTGTACACGACATGATCGCCATCATCGGTCTGCTTGTTCTCCTCGGTTACAGCAGCGGCGGCAGGCGGTGCTGCGTCCTCGCCCTTATCTGCGCACCCCTCCCCCGTATCCTCCTCATCCCCCTCTGCCCAGTCCTCGAGCAAGTCGCGCTCGTCCAAGGTAAGCTCGTACCCGCAGCGCGTTCGCAGAGCACGCACTGTCCTGCCGTTTTCCTCGTACACCGGGTACACGTCGAGCTCCTCCTCCACTTCCACCTCGACGCTGTCACTGCCGTCGTCCCGCTGCCCCCCTTGGGGGTGGCCAACATGCAGCTCTGAGGAAGAAGACGGATCTTGTGGGGCCGACTCGGCCGCGGCTTCTGAACTCGCCGCCGCAGACTCACCGGCAGCCGCAGCCGCAGCAGCGTCCTTGGGTGACGGCTGAACCGTCGCACCGGCAGACGCCGGCACTTCACGAAAGCGCTTGCGTCGCGACTGGAGCACAAAGTCAGCAGCCGGCAGTCCCCGGCGCAGAAGGAGAGGCAACTCGTCTGCGGCCGAGGAGGCGGCACCTTCGCCGCCGCCGTGAAGAGAAGAGGACGCAGCCGGCGCCACGGCGCCCTCCCACAACCTCGGTGCCGTCACCTCCCTCACCCGTATCCCTCCATCGGTGGTGCAAGAGGCAGAGGCGCCGCCGACTAGTCCGCTCAGCACGTCCTCTTCAAAGGAGAAGCCGTTAGCGTTCAACAGAGATGTCTGAGCGTCCGAAACCCCCACGGCTGTCGCCTCGGCCGCCTCTGCTTGCAATTCCGCGAGCGAGTCCGCCGAGACGGCGATGGCGTGGTCATCACACAGCACCTCCGCTACACCGCTCGCAGACTGTGTCACTCTGCGGCCCTCGTCATCGTCATCACCGTCCACGCCATCCTCGTCGCTGTACAAGAACACCATCTTTGTGCGCCGCGGCGGTGCCGCAGGGAGAAGAGGTGCAGGCGCGGGTGCGCTGGACGCGTCGAACGCCGTCGAAGATGCTGACAAGGACGCCTGCTCCGGTCTGCGGCCGCCCTCCACGTCTGAGAGGCCAACACCCGCAATAAGCTCTTGCACAGGATCCATTTGAATGTGTATAAGTGTGTTTCGGCTGTTGTGTGTGTATTGTGGAGTGTGTGCCCACCCGCTCACGGTAAACGCGGAAGCGAAGCGGGAACGACGATGGCAGGCGCAGACGCGAAAAGAAAACGAGAGACATGCCGCACTCGTGCGGACGCATGCGAAACGAGTGTAGGATAGAGAGAGAGAGAGAGAGAGATGTGTGCGCAGAGAAGTGCGACCCTCGCACTGAGAGCCGCGGCGACTACAGCGACAAGAAAATCGGAAAAGCCGGCCGAAGACGACGGCCCCGCTCGCTCCGCTCCTCTGCCGTGCACTGTGCAGTCGGCCGTTTCTCCTTCCGTCGCGCGCGTCGGATTTGTGCACAAAGCCGTGCACGTCCTCTTCGGCTCTTGGTTCTATGTTTGCTTTTGCTGTTTCTCGTGTGTATGTCACTTGCTTGGTTGATTAACGATTGCGAGCGGACAGTCCCCCTCCCGAAGTGTGATTACACACGTCGTGGAATCACCTCTGCCACCTCCGCAAGGGTGCATCGCCGGGACCTCGCGTCACGGCGTGCTCTTCTCCTCTGCACATCGTGACTGCCTCCCACACAGAGACACAGAGTTGCAAACACTCGGGAAGGCTGCTGCTCGCTGTTCGACATTTTTTTCGGTTTCTTTATCGATGTATACAGAGGTATACATCTGTACATACACATATAGAGAGGTGTATGTGTGTGTGTGTGTGTGTGGATATAGAGAGTCGTTACTTGTTTTCCCTATCACACACATACACACACACACACACACGGATAGAGAAGGCGTAAGAGAGAGTTTCATGGGCAAGGTGCGCAGGTGAAGAGATGACCCTTGGGAAGGAGGAGAGGGAGGGGGGCCGCAGAAGACGCCGTGTACTGCCCAAGACGCGGAAGGTCGAGGGAGTGAAAAGTGGGGCGAGAAACCAAGACAAACCAGAAAGGTGCTGTCTCATCTACCATCCCCCTCCCCACCAGCCATCTGCGCCTCATCTCTGCACACGACACACGCACTCAGCACCCACACACCATCACCGTCGTCCCTCCGCCGTTTCTCGCCTCTCGCGTGTGTGTATGGAGGGAGGGGGAGGGAGGGGAGGGGGGGGGGGGGCATTTCGTTGTGTTTCCGTGCTGCTCTGCTGCCGCTTTCTTCCTTTCCCACGACAAGCGGACTGGAGGAGAACGGCGCGCAGGGTGACGATGAAACACACCACGCCGACCGCAGCCCGCGTACCCACTTCAGGGAAGGTGGAGAGAAGAGATACAAGAGACGCAAAGCGACGACGGAAGTAGAGTCCGGCGAAAATGAGACAAGCGAAAGGAGAAAGGGAGGAAGGAATGGGGGGGGGGGGCGGTGTTGGCGGCGGCGGTCAGATTGTACAGGACAGGGTGGCCGTCTCAAGCGCACACACACACACACACCATACGCGCGCGTGCACACCTGTGGGCGCATCCGACCAGGAAAGCAGCGATGGAAAGAGCACGAAGAAAAGATGGGGCACGGAAGGGAAAGGGGATTAGATGCAGGGCGCACCATTTGCCGGCGCCCTGCATCTTCTTTGCATCCCCTCTCCCCTTGACGTTACTCTCAGAGTCACTGCCACTCCTGCGTCGGGCACGTTCCTCGCTTCCACCGCCGGCAGCTCAGGCGCACACGCACTCGCGTGCTCACTCCAGCTTCGAAGCCTCATCCCCCCTCCCCACACTCCGAGTCGCGCACCCCCCACCACCGAGCACAAGTGCGGACACCTCACCTACACATCGACGGCGGTGTCGCGGAAGTCGGCGCACTTGGGCTCGATGGGGTTATCGGCACCCTCCACATCTCGGGCCGCACGCATCCGGCGATGCGCCATGAACGCGCTGACCATTGCGCAAGCCTCTGCCAACACCAAGATCAGCAGCAAGCCGGCGAAGATGAAAGCCACGGTGAAGGAGGCGATTACACCGCTGGAAAGGATTACACCGTGGTTGTCCTCTCGGCTCGACGACCCCTCAGAGGAGCCGGAGGAGCTGGCGTTGGCCGTCACTGCCGCAGGCGCCACCTCCACTGCGGCCTTTTGGCCGCCCTGGTGCGCTGCGAGTTGCCCAGCAGCCCTGTACGAGGGCGACACCAGCTGTTTGCGCTGGTGAATCGGCAACAAGCTCAATGTCTTGCTGAGCGGCTTCAGCGTGGGCGCGGCCTCTCCATTTGCGAGAGGGCTGCGCAGGAGCTGCGCGGGCAAGGCTGCCGGCATTATGTGCGGCTGATCAGCCGGAGCGATCGCAGCAGTATCCATAGCAACGACGCCGGGCGAGGAGGCATGAGCGTGGTCTGCGTCTTTGTGCACACGTTCCACCACCAACGGCAGCGTGCACTCGATTCGCGAAGCGCTGTTTGGCGGATACTCCTGACCGGCCAACTCGTACTTGGAGGGCGCGCTCACCATCACGTGCAACGGGCTGCCTGCGCCCTCATCGGAGGCCGGCGGCACACTCCAGATCTGCTTCACCACCGCAGGTATCTCCGGAATCGCCGCGAATCGGCGTCCGTTTTCGAAGTTCGTGCGCGCGGTGGCGGGGACGCACACCGCTGACGTGCAGCACAGTGTCGCCATCACAATCATCGTCAGCGCCACGCCAGCCGAAGCCGCCCTCACAAATTTGCTGCGACGGGTCATTGCAAAGACAGGCGGTACCTCCCTCTCTGACTGCAACACGTGTGTCGAGCTCGTTGTGCGCTTTGTCAAGAAGGACGCACCAAGGGGATGGGGCGTGTAGGGGCGAGGGGGACAATGAGAGAAGGGGAGGGGCTGCGCACAGGTCGACAGGGGAGACACACAGAGAGTAGAGAAAAGGGCACGAAGAGAGCGAGTAAAGGTGCAGTGGGAATGTGCAAAACTATCGGATTCAACAAGAGGGAGGCAGAAAGACGTCGTCTCTTTGTCTCTCGCACAGGCAGACGCGGATGATGGCGATGAAGATAAGGACTACTCGCTGGAGCGTCGTGGTGGGGGGGGGGGGGGGCAGCGGAAGCCAAGAAATAGAGAGAGAAGCGAACTGGGACGCGACGAGGCAGGGCAGCAAGGAGAGGAGGGAAGAGAGATGGGAGAGAGATGCAGGGAGGGAGACGGAAGTTTCATCATCGCCAGAAAGGGGGGAGAAGGAGAAGAGAGAGAGCTCCATGACACAATGGCCAACGTTCCCCCTCCCCTCCATCTCCCTCCCACCACACACAAACACACACACACACCAGCTCACACCCTCCTCACTCGCGAAAGGATGAGCCCCAGGGCTGATGATAGGCTTGGAGGGGGAGGGAGTGCAGCCAATCAACAGAGCGGCCTTCTGTGCAAAACGCGGCGTCGCCTTTTTCGCTGTTTTGTTCCTGCGCCTTCGCACTGCGCATCGTTCACTCGAATACGATGGCCGGCTCGGGGGCAGGAGCGCGTTGACGGTCATCCCCCCCGCTGCCGTCACCAGCCCTGTTCCTCTCGCTCTCGCCCAACGTCGCGTGGATACGCTCGGCAAGCTCGTAGTACGGCTTCGCCGCCTCCAACGTCGCGTCTCCGCGCAGTGCGGGGGGTACGCCCTCGTCGGTGTCCTGCATAATGCGACTCACGAACGGGATTTCACCCAGAAACGGCACCCCCAGCTCCTCCGCCGCGCGCGCCACGCCGCCGCGGCCGAAGATGTAATGCCGCTTGTCACAACTGTCGCACTTAAAGTAGCTCATGTTCTCCACAAGCCCCAGCACCGGCGCATTGACAGCCGCGAACATGTCGATGCCGCGCCGCACATCGATGAGTGCCACCTTCTGCGGCGTCGAGACAATCACGGCGCCAGTGAGCATGACCTCCTGCGTGATTGTGAGATGCACGTCGTTGGTGCCGGGCGGCATGTCGATGAGGAGGTAGTCTAGTTCCTCCCAATCCGTTTGGAAGAGCAGGGCGCGGATGTACTTGTTCACCATCGGCCCGCGCACAGCGATGGCCTCGTCATACGGGACAATGAGCCCCATGCTCATCACCTTCACGCCGAAGTTCATGGGGGGACCGAAACGGTCGCTGCCAGCGACGCGGTACGTCTCGACCTGGGAGCTTTCCACCCCCATCATCGTAGGGATGGACGGCCCTGTTATGTCTGCGTCGACGAGGCCGACGCTGTGCCCCATGTTCTTCAGCGCAAGAGCGACATTGACGGAGGTGGTGGACTTGCCAACACCGCCCTTGGCGCTACAGATGGTGATGACACGCTTGACGCCCGGCACCGACACACGGGAGAAGCGCATAGTTGGCTTGCAGAGAGCGCACAGGGCGCACACGCGTGCCCAATCGTCAAATATGCTGATCGGGTGCGAAGAGTTGGCCACGCACTCGAGATGGAGCACAGCGCTCAATCGAGGAGGGGAAGAGGCAGGTGGGGTGCGTCGTGGGAGATGATGACGACGTCACGTAGCAGAGAGAGGGAACGGCTGTACACCGTACCTTGTACGCCGTCAGTGCCGCTGTGTGACGGTGATGGTGCTGCTGAAGGATCCGCTAGAAAAGGAAAGATAAGCGCCGTGAGATGGACAGAGAGGGGTTGCAGCGGGGGCGGTGTGCATGTGTGTGTGCATGTGTGTCCCCTGTGTCCCTGTGCGCTCGATATATGTGACCAGGTGCTGCAATGTCAGCTCGATAGGATGAGAGTGAGAAGAGGAGAGGAGTGCAGCAGCGGTGAACCTCTGACGTTGGGCAATCCTCAGCTCGTGCGGGGTGTGGAAGGATGGGGGCTTGGTTGCCGTCGGTGCCGTCATGCGCACCCCACACACACACGTACACACGGAGGCATCGCTGGCAGGCGCAAAGAGAAAGGGGGAAAGAAGGAGGCAGGGAGAGAGGTGCCGCCGAATGAAGTAGGCTCACAAAGAAGATCGCCATCGGGGATGCTCAGGAAGAGAGGAGGGGGCCGGCAGGCACAGAGAGAGAGGCACGCACGCATACACACTACACATACATACGTACGTCGCCTCGCCGAAAGCACCACTCACCGGCGGCGACGAAGCTGGCTGTTGGTGCGCAGCACAGTACTCCACAGTGCTCAAACACGCGCAGAGAGAATGCTCGGACGAGCAAGTGGAGAGTACAGGACACTCTCGCCGCCCAACGCCTCCTGTCTCTGTCCCGGAAAGCATGTGTGGTGGAGCAGACACGCCTGCGGTGCCCCTCCTACCGCCGCCCGACATCTCCCCTTGAACAACCTGTTCGAGCCCGCTGCTGTGTTTCCTTTCTTTCGCCTTTCGCTCGGATTTCGAAAAGACGCTGCCGTCCCGCCACTTCCATGTCACGTGTCGCCCCCCTCCTCCTCCTCCTCCTCCCACCGAGCCGTCCGCCATGCCGAATGCATGTCCCCACCACTGAGTCGGCCCGACCTCTCTCGCACGGATAGTGCGCGCTCTCCATCCCGTCGGCGAATGACTGGAGTCACAATGCCGAAAGTGTCGGGCAAAAAAGGATGCGTGAGGGAGGAGGAGGGGGGAAGTGGGGACCTCAACAGATAAGTGACACGCGGGGAGAGAGAGAATGACACACACGCACAGGTTTGTCTGTGTGTGTGTGTGTGTGTGCGTGTGCGTGTGCGTGCGTGCGTCGGGGGAGGTGAGGAGGGAAGAACGAAGCACGGCCATGATGTCGAGATGTGCAAACGAAAAGAGAAAACAACTAAAGAAGGAGCAATGAACTACACACGCTCAAGGCACACGTGCACACACACACACAAGAGGAGGAGCTGGGAAGAGTGGAGTTCGGGGAGGAGGGGGCGAGAAGCTCGACAAACAGCCGAGGAAGAGAAAGTCACAAGAAGGCGGACGGTGGCGGGGGGAGGGGGAGGGGGTTCCGATGTTCTGCGTCCCGTGGCTCACGCACTCACGCTTCCCCGTATCACTTGACCTGCTCTCTCTCTCTCTCTCCGGGACCCTTTTGCCTCCTCTCTCGTTTTCCTGCGCTCCCTTAGCATGGCAGGCTCCTCAGCGCAGCTTGGTGAAACCGATGTGCTCGGCGTTTTCACGGAAGCACTGACGGCACACGTTCAGCTCGTACTTGCGGATCAGCGCCTTCTGGTTGGAGCAGATGACGCAGCAGCGGGCACCCTTGCCCATGCCGATCTTCTGACGAGAACGCCACTGGTCGAGATGGCCCATGTTTGTTGTGTTGTGCCGTTCGGCGATGTAGTCTTGCGAGGAGCCAAACAGAGAGTGTGCGGACGGCATGGATGTGTGCGAGAAGGGGGGGGGGGTATAAAGAAACCAAAGCCCGAAGGAGTGGGGCGGCAGAGAAGGCAGTAATGAGAATGAGGGAAGGAGACGGAGGGAGAGCAGCGGCAGCAGAGAGAAGAGGCCGTTGGTACCGCCGTGATACGGAAAACGCTGGAAGAGCGAGAGACCAGGTACCATCAGGAAAGGAGAGGGGGTGCACTGAGCAGAATCAGGAAGCGGAGCGTCCGGCGACTGGCAACGTCAAGGCTGTGGGCTGGTGCAGCTTCCTGCCCAGCGCAGCGCAGCTTGCCGGCAACGACAGAGGGAGTGCGAAAAGGTAAAGAGAAAGGAATGAGCACCTCCTGAGGACTGTGGGAGCGCGTGTCTTTGGGGGCCTGTACACGGCCTACTAGCATTGATGCAACGGGGCCCAAAGATGGCGCATGCGTGCAGTGCACGTGAAAAGGGTGTGAAGAAACAAAAATGCGAGACAGGCACGCACCAGCAGAAGCACACGCAGCGGAAAAAAAAAGGGGGGGCAGAGAGCCTTGCTGCAACAGGACACTGTCCCGTTCTTGATACTGTTCGTACACCTCGCCACCACAAATATCACATACTTCTCTCACAGAGTCACAGCGGAGTGCGCCACTCGTTGTAGTCCCTCCGCATCTCTCCGCAGCGCAGCCACACAACCGGCAGCCCAATCGCAACCAGAGCCACAGTCAACGCCGTCACCAGCAGCACACGATACGTCGACGTAGGAAGGTACATCTCCAAGTTCCACTCGTGCGGCTTGTCTACCGGTGTCAGCTGCGCAAATACCACCGCATTCGGGACGAGGTACGATGGCCACTCCTTGCGCTGCACCGTTTGCGTGAGCTTCGTCATACTCGACTTGTTCTCATGCGATGTACTCCCCACATCGCTGGTGCGCTGCGTCACGCGCAGTCCGACGGTGTAGTCATGCACGTAAGAGAAGGTCTCGTCAAGGCCGACCAGCACCTGTGAGGGGAGCAGCGCGTGCCCTTGTGTTCGCTCAAGCTGGGTCACGGTGGCCCAATGTGAGCGCATGTGGATGTCATGCCACGTCATGTGATGCGTGGCTCCGACGCATGCAGCACCGTGCGCGGCCGCTGTGATAGCTGAGGCTGAGAGAAAGTACGATCGGCTCGGTACCGCCCCATTTTGGTACACCTGCATTGCGTTCCGGGCAAAATCAGCGGCCGTCACCACAGCTGTCCTCGACGTGACGGTGCTCGAGTACTGTCTATGGTGTGTCAGAACCACCTCAAGCCGTCCAAGCTGACCCAGCGTGCCGAAGAACGGTATGGCGGTGCGGTAGGCCTCTCGGGACACCGTGGAGGAGCTGGTGAGTTTTGAGGTTTTCATGGCCTGCCTCACTGCTGAAACTCCAGCGCTGGCGTCGAGGGGTGTGCACATCATCGACCGAGCGCCGCTGACAGCGCGCGAGGTCAGCACCAGAGGCCCGAAGGAGCTGGGGATGATTAGGTCCACGAGTCGATCGCGGTTGTAGTCACCTGGTCGAAGCACCAGCGGCGCTGATGGGTAGCTCGGCATGTACAAGGGAAAACTGCCGCCCGCGGTCGACTGATCGCCCTCGATCCAATCTGCCACTCTGCACCACTCCGCCGTCAAGGCCAATAACTCGCTCTGGGCAACCGTGTATGTGAGGTGTCGCTCGTCGCTCAACGCAGACAACCCGCACGACGGTGCACCGCTCACGCCAGAAGCGCGGATCGGGTAGAAAACGCGGATGGCATGATACGGCGTGCACGGCTCCGTGACATCTGCCGTGTCCGCCGCGGTGCAGGATGAGGTAGCGTTGGCGAGTTGAACAGAGAGCAGCAGCTCCGGCAGGCCGTCGCCATTCACGTCGGCAAGCGTGAAGGTTTCGCCGTAGCGCTCTCCGGCGTCCTCGGCTAGCTGCAGCAGCAGCAGAGATGATGCAGAGGCAGACGCCGCAGCAGACGATGTTGCGGCTGGCACTGACAACCCACTCTGGCTGACCATGCGCACTTCATACCGATGCTCCTGCGTGTCGCGCACCGCGTACAGTAGCTCCGCCGCGCAGTCTTCGTTCACGTCGGCCAGCGCAATAGACAGGGGCAACACAGCGCGTTGCGTGGTGTTGCTGTGCTCGTCTACAAGCACACGCGCCACGTAACGTGGCGGCCACTGCACTGTCGACGCCATGGTCGCATTCGTGGTGCGAGAAAGCAAGACAAGCTGATCGTCTGTATTCACAAAGGCCAGGGCTGTCTGCGCCGCGTGCGGGTTCGCCAGGTCGCATAGAACATCCGGCACCACAGCAAGTTGGGGAGCATTGGGCACCTTGAACTGCATCGACACATCCGATGCCGCTGTGTCTGTGGTGGTGACAGAGGTGGCAGCCGCGTCAGCGTTGATGACGAAGATGGGTTCAAAGGCCGACTTGGACGAGGACGACGACGCGGAGGCGACGGACGAATGATTGAGCACCCAGATGGATCCGTTACTGGCCTGCACAACAATGTCAAGCTCACCGATTCCTAGCAGGTCGGCCGCCATAGCGCTGACCACCTTGAGCTCGGCGTCGCCGACGGTGCTCCCGCTCGCCGTTTTCGCGGGCAGCGGACCGGTCGACCATGCGGCGCGGTACACTAGATCAGACGAGATGATGCGTGAAGCGTAGGAGATGGCGGTGTTGCGATTCGCCCAAAGAGTCAATGACGACTGGTTGGGCCAGCTGCTGAGAAACTCGGTGTGCCGTTGGTTCTGCCAGTCGACAAGCGTCAAAACCCGCAGCGGAGGGGCCGGCAAGTACACTGTCGTGCCGTTTTCTAAGACGAACGGCGTGGCGGTGGTACCGAAATAGGTGGATGTGGCGTCGGCCCACTGCCCCAGCAAAACACCCTCCCCCTGCCGCTCGACAGCCGCATGGGCGACCCCGATGAGAGTCAACAGAACGTGAAGCACGGAAAGGGCCACCAGAGAGAGCAGCGGCGGTGAACGCATGCCTTGGTGACCGCGAGGGCGCTGAGACGCATGCGTCCGTGTAACAGCAGCAGAGCCCATTGTAAGTTGCCTCCTCAACCGGAGAAGGGATGGGAGCTGAAAGCTAAGGGAAAACAGCTCGCGATCACGCGACGAGAGCGCGCGAGAAAGCAAATAACAGACACAACACGCAAGGGGCTCGGGGTGACGGCCCAGGAACACGCGCTGAGAGAGGGAGGAGGAGAATAGCAAACTTTGCGGCACTGTAAGGTGCCTGCACTACGGTCGACAAGGATCGAAAGAAAACGAGAGGCGGTCTAAAGCGGCAGAGCGGAGAGAGTGAAGAAGACAGACAGACTCACGCGCAGAGCGCGGGTGGGCCCGGAGGCGCTTGGGGAGCGATGGGTGCTGTAGCTAGCAATATAGACAGACAAGCGCGCTGACGCACACACAGACCATTGCCCGTATCAACGACAATACTCACGCCGCTCCGCACCAGCGGATGGCTACGCTATTCGTGTCTGCCCTCAGTTGTGTGTGCGTGTGTGGCGGGGGTCTTGCGTTGGGGAGGAGAGGGCTCTGGTGGCGCGGCGGTCGTGCGGTGTCGAGAAGGGGGGAAAACAAGGTCCGCTTGGGGGAAAAGAAGAGGTGAGCGCGTGATAGTGGGGGAAGAAGGGGCGACATCTGGCGTTGCTTGAAATGGGGAGAGGGGGCTCTGTGCAAGCGAATGCGAGGGTTGCGGGATGGTAGGCGTGTGAGTGCACTAAAGCACAGCAGGCGCACGCTGGCCACTTGATGCGAGTCAGGGAGAGTGCACCTAAGGCAGCAGCTACCGCTTTATATATATACATGTATACATATATATATATACGGTGATGGAGGCAGTGCAGTGGAGCACACCATGCGCTTGCACGCACAGGGAGAGAAATAGACACAGCACCCCACCAACGTAACGAGCGCAAAAGGGAAGAGAGGCTCGGGACTACTGTGCCTGCGCCCATACACGTGTCGATGTACCTGGGCAATGCGCAGGTCGCACCTCCCCGCACACACGCACACACACACGCAGGCGTGTTTATAGATGCGTGCGCGTGTGCGCTCGCACTCGCATCGTCCATTATGTCTTTTTGGTGTCGCTGCGTCTTTCGTTTTTGGATGTCGATTTTTTAGTGGTGGTGGTGGTGGTGGTGGTGGCGGGTGCGTTTTGATGTTTCAAACCCATTTTTGTGCGTGTTCGAGCTGCGGCCCCATGCACACACACCACCACCACTACCACCACTACTACTACTACTGCTACTACTACTACTACCGGCCGCCTCAGGCAGTGCCGGTGGTGGTGTGTGCGCATGGGGTGAGAGAAGGAAAGAAAACAGAGAAACCAGGCGAAGGCACCCCCTGCTGAAGAGCTGGACCAGCGTACGACAGAGGGCACAAGAGAAGAAGCAGGAGAGAATGAAAGACGGGCACAAAAAGAAGAGAGAGAGAGAGAGAGAAGACAACGATGCTTTAGTGCGCAAGGTACTGGCGCGCCGGCACCGTGTCCCTGATAATGAAAAGGGCTCGCCGACGTCCCCCGCCAAGGAGCGTCGAGGTGTCGCGCACACGGAGAGAAACGCACCAAGACGCGAGATGCACGAAGCCGTGAGGACGGCCGCACAGACCTCAGCGACATCCAGCATGCCCCTGTGGCTCTTGGCCTCCGCGGCGCAACCGTTGGAAGCCGCACCATACTGTAAGAGCCCATCCTGCGGTGGCAACACAAGCTCAGATCCCCCAGGCGGGTCCAAAAGCAAGTCCTTGGCAATGTACTCCGAAACAAGCCCAAAGACGGAGGGGTATCGGAAGGGTTTCTTACACACCAAGGTCAAGTGGCAAGAGTGGGTCGCCCCTATCATCATCATCTCCCTCGCCAGGATACCAGGCCTGCGTGCCGCACCACCGCCGCCCATCCCGCGAAAGGCATCCGCCGACGTAAGACGAGCGCACCGTGGGCGGAAGTCCACGAGATGCAGCTCCAGCGGCGCCGCATGCGTCAAGATGCGCTCCGCCAGCACGCTTTCCTCCACGAGCACGTCGAGCGGCCACAGCTCGGGAGATAGATTTGTGGAAATCGCACCGTTGTCGCACAGCTCCTTTCTCGACCCACGCACACTTGACGCCAAGGCAGGCGAGTTGAAGAACACAGCTGCCAGAGCGCAGATGGTGGTTCTTCTCCTTTTGCTGTAGAGCACACATCTGCTATCTCCTCATCCGTTGAAGGAAGCGGCGCGCCGACACGCCTCAAAACGCGCAAGGTCACCACGAAGCTGCTGCTGTAGGTCAGCACGGCGTCATCGTTGACAACGTTCACCAGCACACGCCGCTTAAACCGAGACCAGGCCGCCAGACAGGCGTCCGAGACCAGGTCCACTCTCACAACGCTGCTCCTGCAGAGCAGGCCCGCCATTGCCCTCCACAGGTGGCACCCGACGTGCCGGCCCAGGAATGTTGTCCTTTTAGACTGCATATACCCCACGCCGAGGTGAGGCGTCGCCAAGGTGCAGAAGACGTCCCAGTGCACCTCGCACACCTCCTTGAATGCCTCGTATTTTTCCTCGACAGTCTGTATCAGCTCGGGCAGCGCGGCGCGCAGGATGAGGCCGCCCATCGAGTGTCCCACAGCGCTGAAGCACAGCTTGTGCCTCACCGCCGTTGTTGCGCGGTCTGCAGTGGCACCGGTCGCCTTGGCGGCGACAACTCTGCTCACCACCGATGCCGAGCTCTTTGGCCACAATTGCATAGATACTAGGGCAGACTTGGCGGACGTAGCGACGCGCGCAGGCAAGCACGCCGGCATCCGTTTTAAGGCCTTCGTTGCCGCGAGGAGGGATGAATACGAAGCGCGGCATAGGTGGAGGCGGCGCCCCATCATTGGCTTTCGTTGCGTTTCTCTTGAGGTCCTGTAGCGCCTGCGTGCACAGCCGGCACAAGTGCTGGAAGTCACTGGCTTTGGAGCGATAGCCGTGGTGCAGCAGGACAGTACAGAGTGTGCTTGGCGGTGCGTACAGTCGTGCGCTCGCCAGTGACTCTGCATGGCCAAGAGCAAGCTCCATTTGCCGTTCTCGGTGCACGTGTACAGCTGATGGAATGAGCTCCGCGGTGAGGAAGGAGCGGATGGCGATCGATGCAGCGCACTCAGGCACAGGCAGTGGTGCAAGAGGCTTTCTCCGTCAACAATCACCGCTATCAACACATAAGCACGCCCGCGCGCGCCGGCGAAAACGACAAAGAGCCATGCAGTGACATTTACCTCAACGGAAAGCACGCGAGAAGTACGCCTACGTGCCGCACTGCCGCTTCGCCGAGATGCGCAACCGGTGGCCTCGTCTGTTGGATGGGCTGAGATCGATGGCTGTGCATGTACGTGAAAAGACGAAAGATGGGAAAAAGGGGGCCGAGAAGTGCAACTCTGAGGGAGTTTGGCTGCTGCTGCCGCTGCTGCACGCACACACACACACACACATACATACACGCTCGCTCTCTCGCGCGCGCCAAGACGCAAGAAAGAGGGGCAGCAAGCGGGGAGAGAGCACACGCGTGAGGCGGTGAGAAAGAGAGAGAGGCGGGGTGCGCGGAAACCGCCGAGCACACACCGACAGAGAGATACATCCGCATGTGCGTAGCGATGAGTCGATCGTTTGCTGCCATTTTCGGCGCAGCGGCTGTCGCTCACAATGTACGCCGTGCTCGCGCGCTTGTATCGCCAACGTGGACAACGAGCACCCAACACGGCTGCGACAGTGCCAGCGACCTCGGCCGCAGACACAGGCACAGAGAGAGTGGGGAGCACGAACCATGGAGAGTAGGCGACGAGTGAAATACAAAGACGACGCCCATCTCTGCCCGTGTCTGTCTCTATCTGTATTACCCACTGCGGCTCTCTGCTGCGGACGTACAAGCACGCACCCTCGCACACAACAACGCACGCGCACGCACAGAGAGAGAGAGAGAGACGCAGATCCAAGCTAGTTCAGAGTTACTCAATTATGGTGTCGCTTGCGTTCTCCTCGACGACACAACGGGGCCCAACAATGGTGCCCACAACGCGACATCCAGCGTTCACCACGGCACCGGTGCCGATGACGCTATTCGACACGACCGCCTTGGCACCAATCTCGACGTTGCCCATGAGGATGCTGTCCGTGATGCGAACACCGGGCTCCAGCGTGACGTGCGCGCCGATCACACTGCGCGTCACGAACACGTTCGGCGGCGGGACGGAGTCGATAAAGCTGCCGACAATGCACACCTGCTGATCGCCAATCTTCTCCCGCAGCGTGATCGGGTTGTCCGGAAGGAGTGAAGAAAGGGCCACAGCGCCAGCGGACGGTGCCGGCTTGCCACTGTCACCATGCGCTGCTCCACCAGCAGCACCGGTGTGGCCGGCGTGCGCGCCGCCATGGGGGAGCAAGGAAGGCAGCGCGAAGCGGTTCACGGCACTGGTGCCTCCGCCGAATGCACCACCAACGCCCGCAGCACTGCCGGTGCCCAGCGGTGGCTCCTCTAGCTGAAGCTGGGAGCACTTGGCGGAGATGATGTCGTGGTTCAGGGCACGGTAGTTGTCGCGGGTGTTCATGCTGCAGATGCGGCACGCCACGTCGGGGTCCTCCTCGTAGATGGTGCAGAACACGCGCAGCGAATCTGTCACCTCCGGCAGCGAAAGCCCACACGCAGCGTTGAGCGACTGCGCCGAGATCTCGGCGCCCTCGCCGAGCCAGTGGAGCGGCACGTTCATCTTCAGCTTGTCTGCCGGCGTCACGAACACTTTTTCGGCTGCATTGACGGTGGTGTGCTGACTACGTGCCAGCAGAGGCAGAATGTCCTTGCGCACGCTCATGTCCGAAACGCCTGCCGACTCCGCAATAAACTCGAGCACCCAACGGCTCATCAGGTACGCGTGCGCGTCGACAACATCGGCGGCGAACGTCAAGTCAGGACGGCGCGCTGCGAACGCCATGGTAATACGCACCTCCGGCTTGCCCTCCAGCGGGTTGAGGTAGTGCATACGGTGGTGGTGAACGTGAACGGGCTCGGCAGACATGGTGCGCACCTCGCAGGGTGAGCGTGCAAAAAGGCTGGCAGATGCGTGCAACGACTGCGACGGCATCCCACTCGGCAAACGTCGGCTACATGAGGAGGTTGGTGCGCTAGAAGCTGCGCCAAGTCCCATAGAGGCAAGCACATCTGTCTCCTCGTAGGCAACACACGACAGCGCATGGGTGTAGGACACCTCCGCAGAGTCGGCTGAAGCGCCACCGCCACCCTTCCCGTGTCGGTGGCCGCCCTTGTGATCACCGCTGCCGCCGCGCTTGCGCAGAGGGCGATATAGCATTGCCGTCACGGACGCTAGAGAGGCGTAGTGCCGCTCCACGAAGCTCGCTACGTCAACGTCGACAAGGATGGTGTCGCAGCTCAGCAACAGAGCGTCGCGCGGGAGGCCGGCGCTGTTCATGCGCTCGAGCTTCAACGGGTCGCGATTGCTGTGGCTGGTGCTGCCACCGTGATTTCGGCTGCCACTGGCGCCGCGGTGCTGCTGCGCCTCATGCAGTGACATCACAGAAGGAGAGCGGCCGCCGCTGACCTCCACGTTTATCGCGGAGTCGTCGCGATCCGGCATGCCGCGAGAAACCTCGGCGAGCGTGCCCTCCTCGCCAAGCCGCAGAGCCTCCTTGTACTTGAGGTACGCCTTGACGGCGTCGCACGTTGTGGACGGGTGATCACCCATGTTGGAGGGGACAAGAATATAGTGGAAGTCGACGCCGTCAAAAGCCCGAGAGAGGTACGCTCGCAGTGTCGCGTAGTCCTCGTTGACGCACAAGAAGAAGCAGCGAAAGCCTGCCTCGATCCATGGCGTGATGGCGTACCAAATCAGGGGCCGGTTGCAGATCCGCAACATTGTCTTCTGCTCCACGGCAGTCAGCGGCATCAGGTCCAGTGAGTCGCCGCCTGCGAAGACGACAATGTCCAGAAGACAGGACGCGGCAGTGTCGGAAGACATGGCGGCGATGCAGAGATAACGGACCGCACACCAAAGAAAAAAGATGAAGCAGAGCGGGAAACCGTCAACGAAGCAACACAAAGAGAACGCAATGAGCCCGCCCCTCAGAGTACTGTTACTCGCACGAGGGACGCCAAGGCGAAGAGAGTGAGAAGAGAGAGAGGGAACACGCAAGTATGAGGAAGGGGATGGGATGGGTGCATAGAAGGGTCGATGATCCACTGCCTCCACTTAGTGGGGAGCGACTCGACGCACCTGCGGCCGTACTACTGCATGGAGTTGTGTGGGTGGAGGCGGTGGTGTTGGTGTGAGTGTTGTTGCACAAGGGCACGGGAAGAACGGGCCGATGGCAGTGAACAGTGGTGAGAGGGAGAGGGCAGGGAGATCGCGAGCGGGACTGGGGAAGGAGAGACGCGCGTCCGACGCCCCCGTGTTCGGTCATGGATGGCGGCAGAGCTGATTCCCGTCGACCCCCCGAGCGCCGCGCCAGAGCGATCACACACTGCACACGTGTGCGGCACTCGTCGCATACGCGGGTAGTGAGCAACTTGTCCACACCGCTTCCTCAGCGCCGCTGCACACTCCTGCCTGCCTGCCAAGCCTCTTCTCCGGTCGCGCACGCACACGTACATTTTACGCCTTTGCCCAGCCTATCCGCACCAGGCAGCACGTGTGCCCTCTCCTGAGTGGGGGTGAGCGAAGAGAGGGGAGAGGGGGCAGCGCGCGTGTCTGGCTTCGGCTTCGTTAAGGAAAGTCTCGCACTCCATACCCAATACACGCCGGTAAGTGCACATGCCCACGCGCATCCGTGTCGTGACGCGACGGAGAGGGAGGGAGAAGGGTGGAGGAGGGCCAAATACGGACGCGCCCCCTCCCCCCCCACCCACACACACACAAACTCTCTGTGCATGCGCGCTCTAGTAGCGACCGCTCGTGATCACCCCGTTGCTTTCCCGTTTCTTTTCGATGTTCATCTTTCCCAGGAACACTCACCACAGTTTCCGCTCGTCCTTTCCTTATATAGATCAGACAACTCGCCATGCACACACGCATGCCCCCCATACGCGCACCCCGAGACACAGGCAGAGGCAAACGCGTGTGCTGTCGAAGAGCGGCATGACTCCTACAACGCTACATACGGTCTTTATATAAATGTGTGCGTATGCATAACAATTCGTTGCATCACAGAGGACAACACGCAGCGTCGCCATACGACCGCGCACGACACCAACACCAAGCACCCTGCACACAGGGAGAAGAGCGAAGGGGCGAACGCCGGGGTGCCGGCGATGAAGTAGTAAGGGCAGGGCGATCACGCAACAAGGGAGGCCCACACACACACACACACACACACACGTACATGGGCACAGAAAGAGGCAGACAGGCAGTACGAGAGAAAGTTCAGGAATGGCGTTCAAGGAGCACCGACCTCCTCTTCGCTGCGCTTCCACGACGACTCGATCGGTGGGCCCTTTCCTCGCGCCGCCCCTCCCCCTCAAATTATCCGTGCGTGCGTGCGTGTGCGTGTGTGTGTGTGTGTGGTGTGCTTTCGGAAGGAGGAAAAGTACCTGCAGGCCTTACCGCTTCCACACCCCATGCCACCCGCACCTCACAACGTCCTCCCGTGTTTTGATGCGCCCCTGCATGCCTCCTCCTCGATTACACGCATCCCCTCAGCACACACACACACACACACACATCGTTCGTTTCGCTCGCTCTCCAACAAGCTCGACGAGCATCAATTAGCCAATGGCGCACGATAATGAAGAAGGATAAAGCACACAAGCAACGAGGCAGACAGCACCTCACCGAGGTGCCCGTGCGCCGGGTATCGGCGCTGGCAGCGTGCGGTTTCGGTGCACCGCTCATGTCGATAGGAGAAACAAAGGACACACACCAGAAAGGAGAGGGAGCGAGCAAGGCGCCGCGAAGCATACGCGAAGGAGCACAGAAACGTCGCAGCGGCACGGACAGCACCGCCCATCAGCGAGTCTAGGCGCTGCAAGCACACGCACTGGTCTCCTCCCCCCCGCCCTTCCCCACCGCCCGCCTCCTTTCCTTTTCCTTTCTGCGCGAGGGCACACACACACACACACACACATAGCGGGGCCCGACACACGAGCGGCACAAAAGGCGTCAGCGCGCGACGATGGAAGCACGCCGGAAAAACCACGAGCAAAGGCTGTGGAGCGATCAAGCAGCCAGCAGCCGAACAAGGAGGGGGGCGAGCGACAGCGCGCACACGCACAGCGGGACGCCGCATGGTGAGAAGGAGGAGGGTGTGCGAGTCTGCGCAATCAACTCCTACAGTTCTCCGTGGCAAGCAAAGACACAGCAGAGGACATACATGGCGGCTGACGGTCGACGACCGGTCAATGGAGCCCGCCTCCATACCCCTCCCTGGCGCTCTCTCTCTCTCGCTCCTTGGTTCATCTATGGCATCCCATTGATTACTTGCGGCCCGGGTGGCGGTCATAAAACTCATCACGGGTCTTCATGTCGATCTTGTTCAGCATGCTCTTGGGGAACGTGCGCAGCAGTTCCCAGCACAGGTCAAGGCTTTGGAAGATATCGCGTGTTTCGTAGAAGCCTTGGCAGATGAACTTGTGCTCGAACTTGTCGAGAAACTCGAGGTACAGCAGATCCTCGCTACTCAACGCCTCCTCGCCAACGACGGCCTTCATGGCGAGAATATCACGACTGATGGCGTAGGCGGCGTACATTTGGTTGCTCACGCCGCTGTGATCCTTGCGGGTCATGCCCTCACCAATGGCGTTCTTCATCAGACGCGACAGCGACGGCAGAATATTAATCGGCGGGTACAGCTGCCGGTTGTGCAGCTGGCGGTCCACGTAGATCTGGCCTTCTGTAATGTACCCGGTGAGATCTGGAATGGGGTGGGTGATATCATCGTTCGGCATGGACAGAATCGGGATCTGGGTGATGGAGCCGGCGCGGCCCAGCACACGGCCTGCACGCTCGTAGATGCACGCCAGATTCGTGTACATGTAGCCAGGGAAACCTCGGCGGCCGGGCACCTCCTCACGGGCGGCGGACACCTCACGCAGGGCATCGGCGTACGAGGACATGTCGGTCAGAATGACGAGCACGTGCTTACCGCAGTCGTAGGCGAGGTACTCAGCAGTAGTGAGGGCCAGACGCGGCGTCACGATGCGCTCAATGGTCGGGTCGTTCGCCAGGTTCAGGAAGAGGACGGTCTTCTCCATCGAGCCGTTCTGCTCGAACTCTGTGCGGAAAAAGCGGGCCGTCTCCTGGTTCACACCCATGGCGGCGAAGACGACACAGAAGTCCTCCGTCTTGCCCTCGCGCTTCACGAGACCGGCCTGACGCACAATCTGCGCGGCGATTTCATTGTGCGGCAGCCCAGCGCCGGAGAAGAGCGGAATCTTCTGGCCGCGCGAGATGGAGGTCATGACGTCGATGGACGAGATACCCGTCTGGATCATCTCCTCCGGGTAGACACGCGCACGCGGGTTGATTGGAATACCCTCGATACTGCGGAACTGCTCCGGCAGCACCGGTGGGCCGTTATCGATCGGGATGCCGGAACCGTTGAAGATGCGGCCCAGCATGTCCTCGCTTACGCCGAGCTCCATAACCTTGCCGGTAAACTCGCACTTGGAGCGCACGACATCGATACCGGAGGTGCCCTCGAAGACCTGCACGACGGCCTTGGTGCCATCCACCTCGAGCACCTGGCCACGACGCGCGGTGCCGTCGGCCAGCTCGATGTTGACGATCTCGGCGAAGGTCGGCTTGCGCACATCCTCCAGGATGACGAGGGGACCGTTGACGGCACGAATCGTCGTGTACTCAAGATGCGGTTTCACCGAGTAGCTCTCGTTGAGCTCCTTGATGTGCGTGGCGAGCAGCTCCTGCTTCGACAGCACGCGAACATGTTCCTCATCGCGGCCCATTTTGACGGGCGCGTGTGCCTCAGATGAAGGAAAAGGCACGACGGGTTAGATAGAGAGGTATGCTGTATGCGGTAATGGGAGGGGAGCGCTGATCGGGGAGTTGCGAACTGTTGCTACTACGCAGCTGCGATAGACATCGTGGCGATGTCACAGGAGAAAAAGGGGGAAAGGATGTCGACGCAAAAAGGAGGGCACATATATAGAGAAGAGATGAGGCAGAGTGGTGCAGCGAGCGTGACACGTCGAAAAGCAGAGAGAAGCAAGAGACGGCGCAGAAAGGGATCTGCGGGTGTGTGGGGGAGGGGGGGGGGTAAAGCGCTCACGCCAACACCCTGCACGGTCGTCGCCGTCGATGCAAGAGCAGCAGTGCCAGTAGCATGAATAGCGGTGCTGGCTGGAAAAAGGGTGGAGGGGGGGGGGGAGGGTGCATCATGGCGCGTAGAGAGATATCCAACGTGATGCAGTGCCCTTAGCCCCTTCGTTGGCGCCTTTACTGCAGCCTCAACACAAAGACATTTCCCCTGTATGCGCGTGCGTATCAGCACACCTGTGCGGCGCACCTCTTCTCTTGTGATGCTGCGCTGAGCAGCCTCAAGTGCATCCCTCTGTTGTTGTGTGCATGTGTGTGTGTGTGTGTGTGTGTGTGTGTGTGTCTCTTTCCCACCTCTTCCCTTGTCGATGGTGTGACCATTCCTTTAAGTTAAGATCCCATATGACCACTTTGGTTATGTCCATGAGAAAAAGATATAGACAGATGCCGGCTGGGAAAGAAACGGCCTGGGTCAACGATGAGATAAGGATCACAACAATAAACGCGCCCAGCCGGAGATGGGGGGGAGGGAGGGGGGCATTCTGATGGTGTCGCGTGTTCTGCTCATCTCCGACATCCTGGGGTTGGTCGCGGTAGACGGTAAGGGTACGTATGCAAAACAAAATGGGCAGTCGCGGGGGATGGCGATGACGGTGGTGAGACCGTCTCAGGTACGTTCATACGTCTCTCTCTCTCCCCCCCCCCTCTCTGTGAAGGCGCGCGTGTGCGTGTGTGCAGTCGGTAGGGGAGACGATGTGCCTCATGGCCTTCGGGAAACGCACTAACAAGGTGGAACGACCGCGATCGAGAGAGGGCAAACAGGGCGGCAGAGGCGCATAGAACGAATACACAGAGAGAGAGACGCGTACTTGCGACACGCACACTCCCACGCGCGCGACACAGGCATGAAGGCCAAAAAAAGGGGGACAACTGAAAAGAGGCGGGCACGCACGAGGGCGAGGGCGGACTTGACACCTCGAAAGAGAAAAGAGGGAAGAAGGCGGGCAAAGGGGTGAAGGACAAGAGGCACATACAGACTCCTACATACACAGTTGCATACACACACGCGCGCAACTACAACCATACACCAGCAATAAGCAAAAAAAAACAGCACAGCACGAAGACATGCAGACACGACCCTTCTCGTAGGCCTTCTCGTTCCCTGCCTCCTCCATCTTTGCCTCCTCTCGGCCTCCTCTTCTCGGCGGCGGCTTCGCCGTCTTCGAGCGTGTCAGAGAGACACAACGAGGGGCGCGGGAAGAGAAGAGCGGCCGGTCGCAACGTTTTTTCCCTGTCGTTCGTTCTTAGAAGCGTTTCCTTTGTCCCCTCGGGACCCCCTCCCTCCTCCCCCACTCCACCCCACCCCACACCACACCACGCCACCCTCTCCCGCTGCGCAACCTTTACAACATGCTCCCTTGTCGCGTGTGTCTGTGGGGAGGGGGGTTGCTTTAGTTCAATAAAGAAGAGCACGGCTCGCATAGGTGTGTGTGTGTGTGTGTGTGTGTTCTCCGTTTTTAGTTGCGTATTCCCTCCTCGCTTTCGGCTGTGTGCTTGTACCCCAAGCACAACGTGCCATCCTCAGCGATCAGACCATGCCCTCCCCTCCCTCCCCCATACATACGCGCAACTTCGTCTACTGAATCCGCATTCCCCCCCCCCTGCCTCGTGCACTGTCTTGCGTGCTCCACGACGCAGAAGCATACTCTAAGCATACGAGCACGCAGATACGTTGCGCTGCCTCTCCATCCTGCGTCTCTGTGGAAACTGAAAAAGAAATACACCCAGCACTGCATGCGCAAAGGAAACCGCATGAGCAGCAACCGATGGAGAGAGAGAGAGAGAGACGGGGCACGTGTGTCTAGGACGAGGAGGAGCGCACGTTGTCGAGCCCCCGTCCTCCTTGCCCTCCCCCTGCAGATTCCACAGGCGCACGAGCAAGCACGACAGCGACAAGAATACAGCGAGGGACAGGCAAGGTGGGGAGAAAGATGCGTGACGGCCATCACGAGATGGAATGCGATGAGAAGACGAGAGCGCCTGTTATCATGCGCAACAACGTGCGCACCCATCCTCGCCCCCATAGCACACAGACACAGACACGAACCAACACAGCGAGTCGGCGAAAGAAAGTTAATGAAATAAAGAGCCCACAGAAGTGAAACAAAACTTAAAGAGAGGGAAGAGTGAAAGGGGGCAGGCACGGACACTCACACACACACACACACACACAGGCAGGCAGGCAGGAGAGAGGGAGGGAGGGAGACACCGAAACAAGAAGAGAAACATGTTTTCAGCCGCCACAGAAAGAAGGGCGGAGTCATTAACAAGCGGACAGGCAAGAGGAAAGGGGAGACACACACACACACACACACACACTACCAATGAGCCCAGAGCGACACATACGAGCATCGTTGCATACATACAGACAGACGTATACATACACGGGATAGGTACTAGAAGAGAGGTAAGGAAAAGGGTGTGTGCGCGCGTGTTTCAGACTTGCGGGCAGGCGGAGGGCGGAGAGGCTGCCGAGTGAAGCGGGCAGAACGCCGACAGGGAGAAAAGGAGCGGAAAACCTCTAGAGAAAGTGGTGCGGCTTATCCTACCCCCTCCCCTTCTCTCTGCCCTCTTGCCTATCTCCACCACCATCGATGCCGCCGCCTCTCGCTCTCCACACGCGCACCCGGCAGGTCTGCGGCGCCTACGAGAGGTCCAGCACCATACGCGCCGGGTCCTCGATCAGATTCTTCACCTTCACGAGGAAGGTCACCGCGTCGCTACCGTCGATAAGGCGGTGGTCGTAGGTCAGAGCGACCGCCATGATGTCGCGGATCTTGATCTCGTTACCCACCACCCACGGCTTCTTCTTGATGGCGTGCATGCCAAGGATGGCGCTATGCGGCGGGTTGATGATCGGCGTGCCCATCCAAGACCCGAAGACGCCGCCGTTGGAGATGGTGAAGGTGCCTCCAGTCATCTCCGCCATGGTCAGCTTGTTGATGCGCGCACGCGCGGCGTAGTCGGCGATGGCGGTCTCGATGTTTGCCAAGTTCATGTTCTGCACATCACGGATTACGGGCACAACAAGGCCGCGCGGCGTCGCCACGGCGATCGCGATATCTACGAACTCGTGGTAGTCAATAGTGTCCTTGCCAAAGGATGCGTTCACGATTGGCACGTCCTTGAGCGCAATCGCGCTCGCCTTCACGAAGGGCGACATCAGTCCCAGCTTCACGTCATGGCGCTTGTGGAACTCGTCCTTGTACTTGTCGCGCAGCTGGAACAGCGGAGTCATGTCGATCTCATTGAAGGTGGTCAGCATGGCGCACGTGTTCTGGCTGGCCTTGAGGCGGTCGGCGATGCGGCGGCGCATCGAGGAGATGCGGACGCTCTTTGTGCGCGGGTCAGCGCCGGCTATGGTGTGCATCGCGGGCTTGGCGGCCGCCGCAGGTGCGGCAGGAGCGGCCGGCGCCGAAGCAGCTGGGGCGGCCGCCTTCGGCGGCTCCGCCTTGGGTGCGTCCAACTTGACTTCCGCAGCCTTCGGTGCAGCCGCCGCTGGCGCAGGGCCCTCCTTCATTGTGGACAGTTGCGCGCCGACCTCGACATCAGCGCCCTCCTCGAAATTGATCTTCGTAATGACGCCGTTCGCCGGCGCACGCACGTCGACGTTGAGCTTGTCAGACTCGATCTGGCAAATCACTTCGTCCTCGGCGACGGCGTCGCCGACCTTCTTCGTCCAGTTCACAACCTTACCCGTACTGATGGACTCGGCGATTGTGGGTACGTTGATGCTGAGGCAGAAACGGAGGTTCAAGTTGTGGGCCGCACTGCACGCAGTGGGCAACACGCGCGTCGACACCCGACGAAACATGGCTGGGCTAACGCGAAAGACGGAGGGTGGGAGGGGGGGTAATAATAATAAAAGGGAGTGAGTGAGAGAGATGACTGATGACGAGGAGAGTGTCAGGAGTGCGTGTGTATGTGTGTGAGAGAGAGAGGTGTGCGCGTGCGTCTGTGCGTGCGCGCTTTTCTTTCGATACGAACGATGGATGCATACATAGACGATGATGGGGGAGAGAGGGTGGGAGAGGAGGAGAGGGGGGCGTGGGTGGAATGACGGAAACACAAGAGGAAGTGAGGCGGGCGAGACGAGAGAGGAGCGTGAGAAACCCCCGACACAATGCGCACACGCCTACCCACACACACACACACACACACGCACAGGGGGAGGGATGAGCCCCACCACGACGAGTGCTACGCACCCTCACGCACATCATGCTATGCGTCACCCTGTTGTGGTTGTAGATGTTGCATGTGTCTCTCCCTCGTTTCTCTCTCTCGTTGTTTTTGTGTTCGCTTTCGAGGAGAAGAGCGCAGACCGGGCGCGTAAAGACCGGGCAGGGGCAGGCGGGTGGGCGGGCAGAGGGGAGGGGAGGGGCGAATATCAAGTGCACGTCTTTGTCTGCCGTTCTCCCTTCGGTTTTCTCGTTGTTTCTTCGTTCTCGGTGTTCTCTTGGCTAAGCGAACCAGTCGCGTCTGTAACTAGGTGTGCACGACGAGGTGGAAGGGGGTGAGCGGGTGGGAGGAAAGGCAGCACGTGGCGGTGGAAGTGGCTTCATGTGATATCCGTGAGGCAATGGTACTCCTCTTGGAGGAGGGTGTTGATGTGGCTCGTCGACATACACACACACGTCAACACATACCTAGAGATCATAGCAAGCTGTGGTACTTCGCGGCTAATTTCAAATCGACCATGAGGACAAGAATCACCGCAGACATGTGTAAGCGGGTGCACACATCCATCGACGGGGATGGGGATGGCAGCGGCAGCAGCAGTAGAAAAGGATACACGAGAGAGGAATCCGCGGCATACGAGGTGGAGGGGTAGGAGGGGGGGGGGGGCAAGAGCAGCAAAGGATGCGGTGCACACGCGGTGCGCGCAGAGCCGTGAAGAGGGGGGAGGGCGAGGCACACAGGATATCATGTTCGTCACTGGGATGGAGGCAGCAGGCGTGCCACAGAGATAACCTCCTCCGTCCTGCCCCTATCCCACTCACCCGCTCCTTTTCGCCCTGGATACCTTTGACACTGGCGCGGAGAGAAACACGCAAAGAAGCGCGCGGCGCCACCGATCGCCCTGGTCACTGATACCCAAGTCTTGAGCTTCGTGTTTGGGGGGGAAGGGGAGCGTTGCTTTACGATGTCACCCACGTACGCCACACCAGAGAAAGCGAATGGCTGAGTTTGGCACGTTAGCGGCAAAAAAAAGGGGGGGCAACACAGAAGGGGGAAGACGCACTGCGATGGTGCAACGCGGTGTGACACGTGCCACGGACGCACGTCGTGCACACGTGACACATGTAGCGGTTCACGCCGCCATGCTCTTGCGCGATTCCCCACTTCGCGGAGGGGCGGTGGTCAGGCCCGCGTACGAGCCATCGGGGCCCCCAGCAACAGCGGCCGCATACGGCTCCACGCCGGTGTCACGAGAAGCTGGCGCACCTCGCCATCCCAGGCAAGAATCACTGCGGCGTACGCCAAGCCAACCGCCGTGATGGTCACCACTGAGTTCTCACGCAGCACACGGCTACAAACAAAGATGCCGAGGATCGAGCCGAGAACGTGCTTGGGAAAGAGAGAAACAAAATCACGCAGGTGCACGATGGGAGACGGCGGAGCGAGGGAAGGGAGGGCCGGGGCGGCAGGTTCGCCTCCGTCTTTGGCTTGGGCACTAGTTGAGGCAGCCGTTGCAGCGCCGACCGCAGCACCCGGGGAGCTTACCAGGAGGTAAATGGACACGCCACACCGCCAGAGCGTATTGAAGATGTTCAGCAGCACCAGCACGCTTACACTCTCGCCCTGTGAGTCCGCCTTTCCAAAGGCAACTAGCGTGACGTAGCACGCCGCGATGTACAAAACCGTCTCCCCGACCATCCACCCCTGCAACCGGTGCAGCACCGCCGGGGAAGCGACGGCACGCAGAAACGCCTCCAGCAGCCCGTTCCAGGCCATCAGCGGTAGGTCGTAGAAGTAAAGCTGGAGCGCCGTCGACACCTGCGGCGTCGCCCACCGCGACGTGTACATCGTGGCCAGGAACGTCTTTGCCAGCGGGGGGCCTAACAGGGTGAATGAGAAACTGACATAGAAGGCTAGGCGCAGCATCAGCTTCAGCAACTGCACGGCGGTGTGTCGGTGGCCCAGCGAGGCCTCGCGACTCCACTTGACGAAGCAGGCGTTCTCCCAGATGCGGAAGAGCAGGCGGGCGACGAGAGAGCCGAGGCTAGAGATGAGCTGGTAGTACCCCCGCGCCGTCTCGGAGCCGAGAGAGGTCAGCGTGAGGCTCTCCCCCTCGGACAGCACCAGTCGCAGCAGGCTTTCGCGCAGGAACGTGCTGAAGAGAGCGGCGTAGCGCCGGCAGACTGCGACGCTGTCCACAATGGAGTAGAAGCAGAAGGGAAAGGCAAAGGTCGCCCATCGTCCCGCCTGTAACGGGGCGGCAAGCGCCGAAGACGGCGCCGCCTTTGCATCACCAGCAGACCCACCTGCACCTGTATCCTGCTCTGACTGTCTCATGTCCCTTGCATGCGCCAGCAGTGCTGCCGCTCGCACTTGCTCCATTGCGGTGCTGCAGCCGAGCCAGCGAGCCACTGGGAGTCCCGACAGGACCAGCGAGTAGTAGATCACATGCGTTATCGCGTACGCGAGCTGGCCAAACGCCAACGCCATACGTGCCTCCCACATGGTGCGCAGCCCATTGCCCACCTCGCCATGGGGTGTGCGGCCGCCGGCGCTGTAGCGCTGGCAAGCGTACACAATGCCGATGATGGTGCACAGCCGCGCTACCAGCGTCGCGCACTCGGCCAGAACAACCACACGGAACAGGTTCAGCGACTGAACGAGCACGACGCACGGCTCCACGGCTGCCATAAGGACAGCGCACAGCACCACCGTCATCTCCGGCATGTACGGAAGCAGAAGAAACGGGAGCCCCGTCAGTGTGCTTGCGCCGTCGAGGCCGCTGGCGTTCTCCGCCTTGCGGAAGACCTGCTGGCTGGCACGCGCGTGCTGCATCATGGAAGGAACGAATGACGCTACGCCGAGGCACGTACCGAGAGCCTCCAACACCGCGGCCACGACGATGGCAAGCGGCACAGAGCAGAAGGCTATGCTCACCACCGCACGGACGTTGGCCACCCTCACCAAGCTCGCCGGCGTCCGCGCAGACGAAGCGGATGGCGCTGAAGGTGCGCGACCTCGCTCAGCAGGGCTCATCTCATGAGCCGCGCCGCCTTTGCCGTGGTGCTCGGCGCTGTCTTCCGCTTCTGCGCTCGGCTCTATGATGGGCAGCCGAGACGCTACGTTGCGGGTCGCCTCCCGCGCAATGAACAGTACGGCGTCGTTGTACACGTTGAAGGTGAAGTACACGCCATTCTGGTACGGCAGCAGGAGTCGTGTGAGGATGGTGCTGAGGGAGAAGGTGAGTACCTTGAGACCAATGCTGAGCATGAGTGCGAGCAGCAGCTGGCCTTTAAAGGAGCTGGGGGCCAAGGGGGTCATGACGCTGACGCCGACGACGAACAAGAACGCTTGAGTGTCGTTGACCGGCTCTGTGGGGTGTTTGTATGGGTAGCTATGTCAGGCCCCTGCCGATAAAGTACTGACTGTACGCTGACGCTCCCGCCTGTGTCCGGCCTCCCGCGATGTGCCGAAAGAGAAAAGGAAAGAAAGGACGTGAACGTCGCACGCGCACCCAAGCACGTATGCGTGTGGCAGAGACAGAAGGAGGAAGGGAGGAAAGAGCGGCAAGTACGGGGGCGGCAAGAGAACAGATTACTCGATCGCGGTTTCAGCTGAAGAAGGCGCCGATGCTCTCAGCCTCGTCAGACCACGTGCAGCGACGGCGACAAACAGAGAAGGGAGTCTGGGCAGCCGCGCAGGGAAGGGTGGGGAGCCCCGCCGCCCCCTCCTACCCCTCGCCCTCTCGCCCTTAGTGAGACACGCGTGCAGCTCCTCGACCAAGTGCTGTAGTTACCTGTTTGCACTTGCTTTCTGCTTCAACCTGCACAGCACCCCGCACCTCGGTGTTCAAGGAAAACAGCTGCGGTGGCGGAGCTCGCGCCGGGCCTCACATATCACCATCTTCCCCACCACAACACCCGCTGCACGCGCATGCCCTTCCGCTTCCTCTGATGCCGCTCATTTCGCTCTTGTGCCGTATTTTTTAGGCATGGCCCCGTGCGCATGCCGCTTACTTGCTTACGCGTCCATTGCTACGTTGTGCACAAATGTGGCACCACCGTCAGGAGGGGGGCGAGCGCGCTTAGTGAATGAAGAGAGAGCGAGAGACGGCGACGCGGCACTACGCCGTTGTTGCTCCCTCCACGCCGTTCTTCTCCGCCCCACTCGCCTCGAGCCTTTCCGACTTGGCCAGGCGCCGTCGCGCTACAGTCAAGTAGGCGCTATGGCCCTTCGACACGCAGCTCGCGCGGAACTTGGTGCAGTCTCGATCGGGTGCATCGCGTGCACGCTTGAAGACGGGTTCGAAGAACTTCGTGAGGGCTTCCACTGTGCGGATGTCGACGAAGTGGTGCGGAGCGGCCCGCAGCGCCTCCACTGTCCGCTGCGTCTGCTCCACGCAAGGCGAGAAGGTGCACAGCATCCCACCCTCCTTGAGCACATGGCAAACGTTCTCGATGGCCGCCCACGGTGCGGGAACATCGAGGAAGATGGCGTCTACTGAAGCTGCCGGCACGCCAAAGCCGGTGAGCGGCGCCTCCATTGCCGCGACATCCGCATCAACGCCGTCGACGACGTCAGCGGCGCCCGTGTTGGTAGTGCACACGTCACGCCACTGACTGCATACGAGGTGGGAGTCGAGGCCGTTGCCACGAAACTCGGCACGCGCCTCCAGGCAGCGTTGCTTGTGAAAGTCACAGGTGTACACGCACCCGCTCGGGGCTACCGCCTTGGCCAGGGAGTGGGTCAGGCTTCCGCTACCCGTCCCCGCCTCCACCACCTTCTTACCAGGCCCGAGGCGCAGGTTTGAAAGAATGACGGCGATGTCGGTATCGTAAATGATCTGCGTGCGGTGCGGCACCGCTTGCGTCCACATGTCTGCGCTGTTCTGCAAAACGAGCACCGACGGCTCCCGCGGGTCGTTTTTCTGATTGCTACGTCCCTTAACATATATGCCGAGGGGTTGGCCAATGATGTTGTTGTGGTCAAACTTGCCGGCCTTGCAGTGCAGAACAGCGCCGCGCTGCAGCACAAGAGGGACGATGTTCTGGTGACCATGCACAACGAGCACTACATCGCCATCCTTGGCAATTGTGCCGCGATGAGCAAGCATCCTCGTGCAGAGTTGCGGGGTGTTGGGGTATGCGCGCGTATCACGCAAGAGCATGCAGTGGCTCTCTCTCTCTCTCCTTCGCCTCTCGCGTCAACGCAGGCAAAGAGTGAGCGAGCGGGCGGGGGGGGGGGGGGAGGGCCGGCGACGCCGTATGCCAGTGTGGGAGAAGCGCCCCCAGGCACACACATACGCGTCGATCGAGCAGCGGCGGTGGGCATGCGCACACGCAGACACGCATGAAGAAGAGGTGCACGGGAGCAGCCAAAGGGAAACGGAGGCAGTAAAAGTGGCGAACGAGGACGATGAGTGCGTATGCAGAAGCGGGGGAGGGGCAAGAGAGAGAGAGGGGGAGGGGTTGGGTTGAAACAGCCGGATACGGCAACGAACGGCTCGCGTACGTGGTCAGCCGCATACGCTGACGGAGAAGGAACAAGATGGGGCAGTCGCATAGAAAGAGCATGAGAAGCATGAGACCAAAGGGCCATGACAGCAGCAGCAGCAACAACGCATATACCGCCCTCCTCAACGTCGAGCGGCAAATCGTGCGGGGCAGAAAGAGAAGCAGGGGTGACGTATCAGCAGCAGTGTTCATCGCGCCCAGCCCCCCCCCACACACACAAACAGTTCGCTTGGATGCGTGTTGAAAGGTCGGCAGCGTTCGACGTGATACCTTTCTGATCGGAGTGCGTCAGCGGACACCTGCGGAGGTGGCGTGTATGCATATATATATAGATGGATATGTGGGTGGGTGGGTGCGGCGTGCAACAAAAGGTGAAAAACGCCTGCGCCTCTATGGAAGCACTCGCCTGCTTGGCTTATCTGCTTCCTCTGCGCGTGGCAGAACGAGCCAAGAGGAGAAGGGCAAGGGAACGGCTGCGCCTGGGAGCCGGAGGTGCAGGGAAGGAGAGAGGGAGAAGGGGAAGGCCGACGAGCGCGTTGATGATCTCGGGAAGATCAAAAGGCGGGCAGAAGCGGAAGACGAGAGACCTCAGCCGCCTCTCCTGTCGGCTAGCCAAGACGTCCGTCACCTCATCAACTACGGTGACGGTGGTGCTGTGACAAGAGCATGCTCCACTTGGATGAGACGTTGCTGGACGAGGCGCCGCCGCGGCGCGTCTCGCCTTCGGCGCCGCCAACGCGGTTTCCGCTCCTGCTGTGGCGTACAGATGGGGAGGCCCTCTCCCTGGCCGAAAAAGAAGACGGCTTTGTCGATGACGCCACCTTGGCCGAGGAGGCGGCGTCGGCGGCGTTCATTAGCGTCGAGTGACGAGGCTGAAGGGCGGTCATGGGCACCACGCTGCCCCGCTGTGGTAGACTGCGGGCATCGCAGTGGTGGCTATGCGCACTGTGTGCGCGCGCGTGCGGCGAGGACGCCGTCTCAGCGCGGACGCCTGCACGCGCTGCAGATTGGCTGCGGGAATAGCGCTGCTGATCATGCTGGTGCTGCAGCTGCACGGCCTGCCCCGTCACGGCGTCAAGACGCTCGATAAGGCGAGACAAAACGAGGCTGAGCAGCTCTTGATGGCTGCGGTGCACGCCGCCAACGGCGCCCAGTATGCTTGGCTCGACACCCTCATGCGTTTGATCCTGCTGCGAAGCGGCCGCAAGGGCACTGAGGTTTAAGCGGCTCTGCTCCTGCTGCTGCAGCTCTGCTTTCCGCCTTCGGTGAAGTTGCCACGCCTCACGAGCCGCCTCTAGCGAGGCTTGACGCTGCTGGAGAGCGCGCTGTTGCTGTTGATAGGACAGAATCGCCGCGGTGGTGCCTGGCACACCGCTAGCCAACGAAGGGCCGCAAGCCATCATTCCATTTTGCAGTAGTGGTAAGCCAGCGCGGGTGGTGGGCTGCCAGGGCGAGTCCTCCAACGACATAGAGATTGTCGGCGTGTTCAGCAGCGATGCGCCGGCAGCCGCAGTAGCGATGGGGCTCGGATGGCGGTGGAGTACGTATGACGTCGATGTCGGGCGCATCGCCGCACTTCCCAGGTGAGCAGCGTCGGTGAGCACCTGCTGCCGTGGAGTGCTCAAGCTGGTCGACGCGTACGATTGCTGCAGCTGCGACTGCTGAAGAGCACGTATCTTGCCTCGCCATGTCTGCAGCTCGGCTTCCAGGGCGGCTTCCTGAGAGCGGTAGCCTTGCTCGAGGGCCTGCATCGATGCCTCGTGCATAGATCGCAGATGGCCACCCGCGGTCGCCACACTCGCCAAGGTCGACGCAGGGGGCGAACGTGAAGGAGTGGAAGGAGATGATGGAGAGGGCTGCCGGGCCTCGGCGGCCTGCACGGCCGCGACGAGATTGGTGACCTCCTCCTTCAACGCCTCCACGTGCTGCTCGGCACGCCGCTTCTGTGCCTGCAGCGTTGCCTGCTTTTCCTCCAGTGCGGCTCGCTGCGCCGCTTGGACGCGCTTCCTAGACATCCACTCCGCGTGCCGGTCGGCGTGCTGTTTTTGCACCTGCGAGCAGAGCGCCTCTGTCGCCGCTGTGCCTTCTCCGGTGTCAGCCGTGGCAGAGGGCGCTGTCGCCCCCTGAACTTTGTCCGCAGACGCCGCTGTCGTGCTCGCTGCGGTCTTGATCTCCTGCCGCACGGCTGCCTCATAGGCGGCCATCTCCTCCTCCACCTCCGCCTTCACAGCGTCGCGCTCCTCGTCGTACCGCGCAGCCAGACGCGCCATGGCCGCCGCATGGTCAGCGGCCAGCTTCGTCCTCTCCACTTCCACGGCGGTGCTGAGCCGGCTTTGGATAAAGGCCTCTTGCGCCTCTTGCTGCTCTCGCGCCTGGCGAGCCTCCACCTCTAGCTTTCGCCGCTCGTAAGCCTCCATCGCCAGCTGGTGGTCGGCGAGCGCCTTGTCGCGCTTTGCCGCGGCCTCGGCACGCATGCGATCGTACCGCGCGGTGGCCTGCTGGATGTACAAATCCATTTCCATGTCCACTGCTTTGGCAACCAGGGCGCTCTGCTGCATCTCCGTGGTCGCCCCCGCCGCATCGGCGGCCTCGCATGCGTACCGCTGCTTCAGGTCCTCCTCCATCTTGGCGTAAAGCGCCCTTTTCGCTTGGAGCTCCACCGCGTGAGCGGCCTTCAGCTCCTCTACCGTGGTCAGGCTGCTACCGCCGCCGCTCTTGGGTGTTGTCTGAGTGTCGCCGCCGGTGTCAGACCCGCGACTCTTTGCAGTGGAAGCAGCGTCAGAGAGCGCCTCGATAGCCGCCAGCGCTGCCTCGCGGTCGGCGCGTAGTTTCGCCAGGCGCTCTTGCCGGTCCTTGCCTCGCGCAAGCCGTATGCGGTTTAACTCTTGCGTAAAGGCGACGCTAAGGGTCGCGGAGGTGGGCCGCGCACCGCCCTGCGGGGTGACGAAACCCGATCGATCGGACGCGTACGAAGCCGCACGGCTCAACGAGCCGATCGGTGTGGCGCCTGCCGGAAGAAGCTGCGCCGCCTGTTGTGCTAGTTGGGCCTGCTTCACCAACTCCGCCAAAGCCGCCTCGCCGTCCGTGCGCACGTCGGACTGCTCCCGCGCGGCAGCCGCCTCGATGTCCTGCAGCTGAGCGGCCTTGGCAGCGGTCACACGCGCCAGTCGCTCGCTAAGAGATTCGCCGCTGCCAGGCGGCGACGAGTCAGTTGCCGGAGGCGTGGCTGTCGTCGTGCTAGCCCCCGCGCGTGCTGCGAAGCTGGCAAGCTTTTCGTCTAGCTCCTTCAGCTGCACCTCCAATCGCTTTCGCTGAGTCTCCGCTTGCAGCGCCAACGCGCGCTCCTCCTCGTCGAACTTGCGCTGCCACGCCTGCTTCGCTGCCGTAATCCTGTTCTGCTCCTCGTCGCGAACCTTCTGCATAGCGGCAGCGTGGGCAGACTGGGCGGCTTCCATGGCAGTATCATGCTGCTTCTTGATATCTGCTTCCGCATCAGCGCGCTGTTTCGCTAGCGCTGTCTTGAGCTCGGCCTCAATGGTGGCTCGCTGCGTGTTGCCGGTGGTGGCGCGAGCGGCCTCCGCCTCGAGTTTCTGTACCTTCGCCGCGTACGACTCCGCCTCACGCTCCAGCGACCGCAGCTCGTCGCCGTAGTTATCCTCGCACATGCTTCGTGTCTGCTGCAGACGGCGCTCGCGCTCCTCCTCCTCCTCCCGCGATGACGCAGCGCGGCGTGCGGCGTCCGCGCTGCGCAGCTCCGCCACCTCTTTGTCAAAGTTGGATTGGAGCGTGGACATGGTTCCTTGATGGGCTTCCTCGATCTTGGTGCGCTCCGCCTCGAGGGCCAGCTGCATCTCCCGCTGTACGCGCTCCTCCAACGCGCGCTCAGCCTCCGAAACAATACGGGGTGGGGCGGCAGACGACGCCTCTGCGGCCCCGACCTTCTTCGGAGCAAGTCCGGAGGAGGACCGCGCGGGATTGCCGGCGGCCGCAGCTGTGCTGGCGGACGATCCAGCGGCGCTCTGGGGATTCGCTGTTGTGCGCGTTGTCACTGTTGTTGACCGCGACTGCTGCTGAAGAGGGTAGTGCATGATCGGCTTGGCCTCGCTGCGGGCATTGGCAGCACCGACGCCTTTCAAACCACCGCTAATCGAAGTCACGACAGGGCTGGGCCGTGGTGCGGCGCCCGGCCCCGCGTCTCGCCGCAGCACGCCTGTGTCGGTCATCATAACGTGCGTCTGCGGTATCGCTGAGGTGGTGTTGCTGGGCGTGCTGCTGTTTGGCCCGCTAGTGCTCCGGTTAGCCGTGGTGCTGCTCGCCGCCGACGCCGGCTTGCGAGCGCGGGCCTTCTCCTTTTCCTGCTCGAACCGCTGGCGAAAGATGCCATCCATCGGGTGGTCCCAGCTGCTCTCGCCCGTCTTGAAGTTGAAGTAGTAAATCTCGCCATCGTTTGTGCTGCATGGCTTCCACTCTTTTGGCAGCGGCGTTTTGAGGCCCTCGCGCGCGAGCCACAGAAACTCCGAATCTTGCGGCAGCTTCATGCCGATCCAGTCGGCAAACTCGAGCACCTCCTCTTCCGTTGGCTCGTAGTTTGCATCGATGTGGTCGTCCAGCACTTGCGAGACAGTGCCGTCGTCGGCGACGTAGGTCTCGCCCGCCCTGGGCACTATGACATCGGTCTCCTGCTTCACTGTCCTGACAGGAGGCATGGCGGGCCACGGACACACGTACACACGCGAGCGAAAAAACACCGAGGGGTGTGGATGACGGAGGGAGCGGCGCCGACTGGTACGAGAGCAGAGAGCAAGATGGTGGAGTGGCGCGGATGCCGCTACCGCGGCCGCACATCAAGATGATGGAGTGGCTCCAACAACGCAAAAAGGAGCTAGCAGCAATGAATAGTTGTGGTGCGGAGGAGAGAGGGGGCAGGGGAAGCAGAAGAAGAAGGTTGTCCAAGAGAATACATTTTGGTTTCCGCGCCAGCATCTCTCCGTCATTACAGCATCAGCTGAACGCCACACTCTGCCCCGCCGGTCACACATACACACACGCCCATCCGCGCGGCGCGAGGCGGCCGTCGGCAACAGGTACGGCAATGCACCGACTCGGTGACCTGCCCAAGGACCCTGCCTCAAACTCCACCCACCCCTGCGCTTCGCAGGTCGCCTCGCAGCCAGCCGCATCATGTCGGCCGCCACCTGGTGCATCTCCACGAGTGCCGCAGGCTCCCCGCAACACCAGTGGGCCGTGCGAGGGTCGGGTGTGGGATGCGTTCGAGTCACGCTGCCTAGTCGCATGGATGGCGCAAGCGTGTGCACGGTCGCAGGTCGCTCCGAGGCAGCACCACCCAGGGCCTCACCGCCGGCATCGGCAGCGATACATCGCACTCACCTCCCCAAGCCTCATGCGCGTGGCCCTGCCGCGACGAGAAGTGGGGTCCGGCAATCGGCAGGGCTGGAGGAGAGAGGGGCTGCCTGGCTTCCACCGCCCCCTCCTCCACAACACATGCAGAGAGAGAGTAGAGGGTGGGGGGCGTACGCGGACACTCGGATGATAAAGGGATGGATCGGGGGTCAGGGTGTGCAGTGCAGCGCGGTGCAGCGAAGCTGCAGGTGCGTGAGCGGTGGATGTGCGCGAGGTGGGGCGGGGGAAGAGGGGAAGGGCGCATCGACACGCGTGCACAGCAGCCTACAGTCGTTGGTGCGTAAGAAGTGCAAGAAAGTAGCCAAGGACGAAGAGTATGGGATGACATCATCACCCACACCCATGCCACAGGAGACGTCGACGGGGGAGTGCAGGTGGAGGGGGAGGCCGGAGTTAACCTACGCAGGCATGCGCATCCGAGAGCAAGCGCGCTCTATCGTATATCAGTCTTTGGTGCATCGGTAACGAAACACGCATCCTTGTCTATGTGACAGCACACACATTCGCCCACCTATTCCTCCACAAGCACGCAGACACAGAGCGTAGCAGCACCGGCGGTGGCAGAGGGGCAGAGGGGAGGTCAAGAGACGACTTTCGTCCGCCATTGGCCTTCTCTCTGCGAACGCGAATCACTGCGTCACGTCGGGGTTGAAGTTGGGGTCCAAATACAGGCGCGGCAGGTCACCCTCACGCACGTTTACCTCCAGCAGCTTTCCCTCCCGGACCAGCTTCGAGAGGACTAGGTTGACGTACCGCAGCTCCGCCTCTAGCAACGGCCTATTCAGCGTCTTGACCTGCTCAAGGTACCACGTCACCAACTCCTGTCGCGTCGGGGCGGCGTCGTCCCCGAGGGACTTCAGGTGCGCGACAAGCCGATTCACAATGGAAAAGTAGTGATCGGCCTTGATGCTTACCTTTCGCCGGGGAGCGGCCACCGCGGCCGAGGACGCTGAGGCCGGCTCGTCCGCAAAGCTTGTCTGTCCGTCTGTACCAGCGCTGTCATCGGCGACACGGCCCTTGTCGGTCCCATGTCCTGCCACCCCTGACGAGGCGGACGCGCTGCCACGCGCCGCCTCTGGCTCTTGCTTGACGACCCTGTCCTGCTCTTCGTGAAGCGTGTCGTCGGCGGCGCCGCCGACCAGCTCCACCTCCGTCATGTCTAGTGTGGACAGGGACTGCCGCATCAGTTCCAGCGCCACCTCCACGTGGGTAGGCCGCACCTCGTCGCTCATGTAAACCTTCGCCGTCGCCTCGGACAGTCGGATCATGCTCTCCAGGAGACGCGTCGTCACGCGGTACACCTTGCTGCGGTTGGAAAGCGAGTCCTGCAGCCGCATGTCGCGATAGGCGGCCACAATGAGCTGCGACGCCTCACGCGTGAGGCGCGGCGTCAGCGAGCGTGCGTAGCGAAGGTACAGCTGGAAGTCCTCCGTGGTGAAGGGCGGCCGCACCGCCGCACCACCAAAGCGGTGTAGCCGCAGCAGTTGATTCGCAATGGCAAAGTCTGCGTCGTCGCCGGAGTCGTCCACGATGACAAACATGAGGTCGAAGCGCGACATGATGGGCGCTGTCATGGCGATGTTCTTCTGCAGAGGGCGGCGACGGTCGTACTTGCCGCCGATCGGGTTCAGCGCCGCCAGCAGCGACGTTTTCGCGTTCAGCGTCGCCTTGATGCCAGCCTTGGCGATGGAGATGGTCTGCTGCTCCATAGCTTCGTGAATCGCAACCTGGTCCTTCATCTCCATCTTGTCAAACTCGTCGATGCAGCAGATGCCGCGGTCACTGAGCATGAGGGCGCCGGCCTCGATGGTGCGCTCGCCCGTGTCGGCGTCCCGCGTCACCGTTGCGGTCAGACCGCTGGCTGTGGACGCCTTGCCGCTTGTGTAAACACCACGTGGCATGTTCGCTGAGACCCACTTAAGAAACTGCGACTTGGCCGTGGATGGGTCGCCGACAATGCAGACGTTGATGTCGCCCCGCAGTGCAATGCGCTCGATAGTCGTTTTCGAGACACCGCCGACCATCTGAAGAAGCAGCCCCAGCTTCACAACGTCGTGCTTGAACACGTTCGGCGCGACACAGGATGTGAGCGCTTTCAGCAAGTTATCGTGCCGACGCATCTGCTGCACCCGCTGACGCTCTGCGGGCGTGAGCACCACCTCCTCCCGCTCTGCCGCCCCATCCGTCGCCTCCTTCACCGCTTGCGTCATCTTGCGGTCGTCGCCCGTGGCGTCCGTGATGGTAGTGGCAAGAAAGCACATGCGGTAGTTAAGGTCTCGCACGCCGAGCGCGCGCAACCCGGTGGTACCCTCCATATCCGCCTGCGCGTCCTGCTGGGCCCGTTGGCCACCCGTCAGCTGCCGCTGCACCTCACGCCGGTTGGCCAGGTTGAACAGCTTCGCCACCTCCGGCACGACAATGGCGCACCCGATGGCGAGAATTCGGTCGCCGGGCTTCGCCACCTCCACAGCGTCGGCGCGGACAATCACCTCCATCGTGCGCGGCATGCACCCAGCAGGGATGTTGTTCGCGTCCTCCTGCATGCGCAGCTTCTGCCAGTCACCGAAGCGTGTTTGTGGGTGATTCGGAATCAGCTGGAACTTGTTCTTGTTTTCGCACTGGGGGTTGCGGCAGGTGGGCGGCTCGGTGTAGTGGAACTGCTGCTCGATAGGCAGACTCCCTGTGCCGCAGTCGCTGCAGCGGAACACGCCAACGAGCAGCTCGGGCCGCACCTGAGACGTACGCGTCACGACACCCTTGATAGCGCACAGCTGTCCTACCAACGACGCCCGCAGCGAGCGAATCGTCAGACACCGCGGCACGTTCGAAAAAACGAGACTGGGGTTACACTTACCGCGGTTCGCGTACTCCTCGCCGTAGTACTGCAGGAGGACCTGATGAAGGGCCTCGTTGATGAAGGGTGAGAAGCGCTGGAAATCCGACTCCAGCACCGCCGCGGCGTCCTCGTCGAAGCGGAGGAGATCCGCCCATCGAACCACGCACGTCGACCAGCTAGTCGACGTGCTGATGCGCTCCATCTGTGCGACTACATAGTCGAGGGATGAGTGCGCACCAGAGATGTCATCGCGACCAGAAGTACCGGCGACAGCAAGGTTTGGATCTGCACGGAGGAGGGGGTCGATTAGGCGGCTAAGAAAGAGGTGCACTGCCTCTCGCACGCGGATGCCGTCAGCGTCAACCTCGAGCACCGGAGCCACCTCAGCCGTCGGCTGCGGCAGCGCCGGGTCGTCACGAATGTCGGGTGGATTCATGATGGCCTCATCCCCCCTGGCTCCCTCTCACTGCGGCAAGCAAAAGTGAGTCGCGGTCTCCACGTCGAGTGTGCGGGGTGTAGGTGTGTGTGTAGAAGGTCTGCACAGTTCCTCTTGTACTCCTCCTCGATGGGTACGTGCATACGCTTATATTGGTCTATGGCGATCTATAGATGTCTGATGGGGTGCTAGGCAGCGGCTTGTGTCACCACCAGTCTGCGAAACAAGCGCGTGTGCGCGTCTGTATGTGAAAGACGTCGGCGTCGGCGTGTCCACCTACCCCGCGCGGGCGCGGGCGATGGCTGAATAGAAAGGGGGGGGGGGTCCGCTGTGGTGGCTGAGCAAGTTGACCACCCATGTGAGCGGGAGGGGGAGAAAGGCAGAGAGAGAGGAAGCCTCAGGCGCCAGCGCTGTGGGGTCGGTGATGTACCCTTTCGTTTTTCTTTGGTTTACTTCCCTTCATTGAGAAACAAAGTGTGTGTGTGCGTGCGTGCGTGCGCGGTGGGGGCGGAGGCGGCGCGGAGAAGCACCCAGAGGCCAAGGGAGACAACGACAAGAAGAGAGGGTGGTGTTGCATGTACTGGCTGGATCACACTGAAGCCGGCCCGTGATGAAACCGAGAAGAGGAAGAAGCAGCGCGAAACAGTTTCGCTTCGCCGAACCCGAAGTCACGCTCCAAAGGCGCGCGCCTGCAGGCCAATTGCTTGTCCACGCTCGAAGCGAAATGAAGTGCTGCTTGACGACATTTGCGTGTCTGCGGCTCACAGGCAAGCCCACGCTGTGCACGCCCCCCTCCCCTACAGAGAAAGGCACGCGCTCGACACGGCAACTCGTGACCAGGGTGCAGCGACCCACAATGCAGGCCACGGTGCACCAATACCCCCCCCCTCACCTGCGCATGTACGTGTCTCGCTTCGGAGGTCTTCAGGTGAACCTCTGCGCTCGGGCAAGTCCGTCGAGCCGCAGCGCTGCCGTCTCCCTTTCGTGGCTCCATTCACCCTTCTGCTTATTCACGTTGCGCAGTGGCGAGGCGGTGCCCAAGAAGTGAGCCGGACGAGATCCGTGCACGCAGAGTAACGAACGAAGAGGCCTCAAGCCGCCCTCCCTACCAACGCCCCGCACGCCTTGAAGGCGCTCGTGCGTCTGCCTGCGTGGAGCGAGGAAAAAGCAACGCGGAAGGGAGCGTTCGACACAGCCCATTTCTTGTTCGTTCAGCGCCAGCATCTCTCCGTCATTACAGCATCAGCTGAACGCCACACTCTGCCCCGCCGGTCACACATACACACACGCCCATCCGCGCGGCGCGAGGCGGCCGTCGGCAACAGGTACGGCAATGCACCGACTCGGTGACCTGCCCAAGGACCCTGCCTCAAACTCCACCCACCCCTGCGCTTCGCAGGTCGCCTCGCAGCCAGCCGCATCATGTCGGCCGCCACCTGGTGCATCTCCACGAGTGCCGCAGGCTCCCCGCAA
Source organism: Leishmania major strain Friedlin (assembly GCF_000002725.2). NCBI lineage: Eukaryota > Euglenozoa > Kinetoplastea > Trypanosomatida > Trypanosomatidae > Leishmania > Leishmania major. The sequence continues at coordinate 923,532 of NC_007269.2, read as the reverse complement.
CACCAGTGGGCCGTGCGAGGGTCGGGTGTGGGATGCGTTCGAGTCACGCTGCCTAGTCGCATGGATGGCGCAAGCGTGTGCACCGTCGCAGGTCGCTCCGAGGCAGCACCACCCAAGGCCTCACCGCCGGCATCGGCAGCGATACATCGCACTCACCTCCCCAAGCCTCATGCGCGTGGCCCTGCCGCGACGAGAAGTGGGGTCCGGCAATCGGCAGGGCTGGAGGAGGGAGGGGCTGCCTGGCTTCCGCCGCCCCCTCCTCCACAACACATGCAGAGAGAGAGTAGAGGGTGGGGGGCGTACGCGGACACTCGGATATCGCAGCACGGATGGAGAGTCACATGCAAGAAGCGGATAAAGAAAAAGACGCGGGATGGGCCGCAGGTCTCGCCAAGTCAAGAAGTAAGAAGGCGAGCCCGAGCACATACCAAGATACGACGCACAGTGTTTCGCACGGCGAAATGATGCAAGAGCCGCCACCTCATCTTCCACCCCCCCCCCTCCCGCGCGCACGCATTCACCCAATTCGCGCCCACTGCCGGCCGCTGGAGAGAAGAAACGCGATGCTCAAAAGCAGGAGGGAGGGGAGGGAAAGGGGGTGGCAGCACGTGGTGACACGACACCGCGCACACTCTCCAAGCCTGAGCAACTACAGAGACCAAAGAAGACACAATGGAGGGGGAGGAGGCCACAACAGGGAATGAGGATTAGAAATACGAGATGGAGGCGGCCGCACACACGCAGAGGAGGAGGAGGATGAGGGGAAGGGGAAGGGGGGCGCCAGCGGCCAGCACACAGTATAAGAGAGCACGAAGAGTCACCACATACACAGGCGTGAACACGGAGGTGACCGCCGAAACAAGAAGGATGCACACACGCACACAACATCAAGGGGAAGAAAAGACACACACTCACACACGCACACACACGGATATGCACATACGTATACATGTCTGTGACGCACACACCAGTGGGCACCTGCGCATACTTATCCCACGTGCACCGCGGAGGCAGGCGCGCCATCACGAAAAGAAGAAAAACGAATTCAGTACGAAAAAGCTAAGCATCAAAGCAGCCAAAAACACGCGCGCGTGCAGACTAAGGTTGACGCACACACAGACATCAGCACAGATGCGCCGCGATAGGGACGGTGCTCGACAGCAGACCCACACCTGGCTGTAAAGTCAGAAGGCGTGCGCAGGCGAAGCCGATGCAGTGGAAGGAGCGGTGAGGAGGTTCGGCAAAGGATGGCATAGTAAAGGCAGCGAGTGAGGGTGGATGTGCTGCTAATACGCGCACCCGCGCACACAACAATGCAATCACCCACTCCGTTGAGGTTGGCGAGGTGGCGGTGGCGGTGGCGGCGCGACAACGCGAGGGCACGCCGACAAGGACGACGCCGTGGTAGCGAAACCGAGAGGCGCAGGTGCTGAACATCAGCAAGAGGCAAAACGCCACCGACGGCGCTTGGCCAACATGCGCGACAGAAGAAGGCCCCGGCCAAGGAGTCGTGCTGGAGCATCTCTGTCACTGTTCTCTTTCGCCGCCGCCGCCTCCGACTTCGTGACACCTACAATCCGCCGTATCGCGGACCTCAGCGCGTCAGGATCATGTTGCCGTGCGGCCCGAGCACTCCATGCACGCCGTACATGACCAGCACCGCAAGCGCGGCAAGCGCAGCACAAACAATGCAGATTGCGGCTGAGAGCGTCCAGTGCTGGTACACGCTCATCGGCCCTAGAGCGGCAACAGCGCCAGTGAAGAGCACACCGGCAAGCAGCACCAGCAGGTGCAGTGTGATGCTCACCTGCCCCGCGCGCCGTAATGGCACCAGGCTCGACACACCGAACATAGTCGACACAACGATCACGCACACGACAGATGTGCACACAGCAGGGGCAGACCGCAGCAGCGCACCCTGCACAGCAGTCCGCCGCGTCACGTCGCGCGCAAACAGGTGTGACGTCGTCGTCTGCAGGTAGTCGAAGTACCCGCTGCAGAAGTGCACCACGTACTCCACGCTTATCGGTACAGTGCAGCTGATGCACACCTGAAGCACAGCGTCCACATCCCAGTCGAAGACCGCGCACACCGTCAGCGACCCGAAGCACACGATCGCAGCCACTATCGTCGCCGCCACCGCTGTCGTCAGGCTCACGTAGTACGTGAGTAGGAGCACGAACGTCACCGCCAGACCGATGCCGACCGCGAACCACAGGCTCTGCAGCGCGCCAACCCTCGCCACTGCCGGCTGGAACAGGGTCGACGTGTAGTACACGGTGATACCACTTGCTTGAGCAAGTGACTGGAAGGGGGCGATGATGTCCCGAGATATCCAGTAGTACGCCGCCACCACCCGCGAAGGTGAGCTCTGGTTGGTGGCGAGTGTGCTCTCTACGCGGTACAGTATCTGCTGCAGCATCAGTGGTTCGCCGTTGTAGCTGAGCGTGAAGACCGCCTCGCTCAGCCGGCCGTTCTCCTTGGCGTAGTTGTAGAAGTCTTGGAGAGATGTCAGCTCATAGCTCGCGTCGTTAGCGAGGTAGTCCTCCAGCACCGTCCGCATCTGCGAGCCAGCGCTGTCCAACCGCCGAATGTTGGCAGCGATGGAAGCCACCACCTTGCACCAGGCCGCATTGTTGAGGATCCGAGGCACCTTCGTGAGGTCAAACAGATATTCCACGTACATCGGCATCGCCGCCGTCGCGCCACTGCATGTGCTGTTGCCGCCGCACACGCCACACGCGTCGTATGTCGCGCCGCTGCCAGGAACGCCATCGCAGCCCCGACACAAGCCATCACCGCCGCACACGCCGCAGCTATCGATGCTCACGACGGAGCTCAGCGATGTGTACGCCAATCTGTTGCAGCCCAACACGATCCCGTCGTCCAGGCATGTCGCGCCAGCCGGTGCAGGGCAAGACCCGCAGGTCGGGCCAGACCAGACCTTTGGGTACCGGCAAGTGCAGCTGAGCGCCGTGACGTCGCTCACTTGCCGCGCCATGCCGCAGTACGGCGCGACGTTGCCATCCATATACCACCAGCAATCCGACATGGCCATGCACGACTCCTTAGACGCCGCCTTGCACGCGCCGACGGGTACCATCTGTGTCGGTGAGCAGGCGCGGCACATCGTCTCCGACTGTACGTCAGCCTCACTGCACGCATTGGGGATGCATGCCCGCACATTCCAAAGCGCATAGTCCGGCGTCGACACGTCAGGGCACGTGCCGCGCAGCGTACAGTTCGCCGCGCACGTCTCGCACCGCGGCCCCGTAAAGGCGCCCACGCACTCGCACTTCCCCGTCACGGCGTTGCACATTCCACCGTTGATGCAGTCGCACAGCTGGCACGTCCTGCCGCGCCAGTGCCCCAAGCAGCCGCACATTTCGGACCCAGTCGGTGAGTCCGCAGCAGACAGCAGCACGCCGCGTCCGCTGCACACGCTCGACACGTTGCAGAACGCCCCCGTCCACCCGCTCGAGCACGTACACGTCGCCGTCGCAGGGTCGAACGTTCCGTGACTATGGCAGTCCACCGATGGCTGCGAGCAGTCATACCCGCGCGTCCCCGCTGGGCACGACCGGCATCGCCCACTGCTCGCGTCGCAGTCGCATGCCGCAGAGTTCATCGCCGCGTTGCACTCCAGTGCGCACCCGGGGTTCAATGCAGCAGGCAGCAGCCATGCCTCGCACTCGTTGCACGCGGCTCCCGTGAAGCCCGCACTGCAGACGCACGTCCCTGTGTACTGGTCGCACTTGCCGTTTCTCCCGCACGTGCTAGCATCGCACGTCACGCTGCATGACCCCCCACCGGCGCTGCCCTTGCCCAGAGCCCACTCGCAGTACTGGCAGTCGCGCGTTAAAGGGCATGTGCACGGCGCCGCAGCAGACGATCCAGCAACAGCACACCCGCCGCAGTCATTCAGTGCGGCTGCTCCGTGCGCAGTTCCAGCGCAGTCCACGCACGCGTCCGTTCCGTTGCACGCGCCGCAGCTATCCGCGTACAGGTTCATCTGCACACCATAATCCACCGAGCATGCCGCGATGTCTGTGATTGTTGCCTGACGGTAGTCCTGCGGCGATCGGTAGTACGGGCCACAGAACGTGCAGCTGCCACGCTGGCCAAAGGTGTCGTCCATCGCTGCAAACGTGTCTGCGATACTGCGTTGATCCACCAACAGCGTGTTGGGCAGTCCGGCCACAGCAATGCGACAGCCCAGCATGCACACCACAATGAATAGCACCACCAGTAGCGCGAGCAGCGCGTAGCGCACATAGTAGATCGCCGGCAGGTAGTACTGCAGCAGGAAGAGCTCGAACAGCGAGTAGACATCGCGCTTCACTTTGCGTGCCATCAGCCTCCGCACCCGCTGCTCAGGCGTCTCGTCCGCGACACGGCCAAACAGCCCGCAGCACCACAAACGGGGCAAATCCGCGCGGTGCGCCAAGCGGTAGCGCAGCTTCCCAAGGCCCATTCCAGATGGGCCTCCAGTCGCGCGCGGCGAAGCCCAACCACCACCACCACCACCACCAGCAGCGCCGCCTTTGTGCGCGCCACGACGGGCACTCGCGCACGCGTCCACCACCATTGTCGGGTCCTGTGCGCGCACCGCATTTCGGACCGCAAACGGCACTAGCTCAGCGCTGCGGTTGTTTGAGGTCGTCTCCACGCCAAGCCGCGTGCCCAGCTCGCGCCACCAATCAGCAAACGCACTCACCTCAGCAGAGCTGGTGCCTTGATTCCTCAGACTGTACGCCCGCGGCGGGATAACCTCACCGTCACTCGCGCGTGCGTGTAGCCCCAGGGCATCACACATGCCACTCCAGCATTCCTCGCTGCGCTCAACGTACACCGCAGGGATGTGGACCAGGTCCGATGGAAGCACCATGCGCGGGTTGTAGTACAACGGCAGCCTGTAGGGGCCCACACCAGTCTCCTCCGCAAGCGGGTTCGCGTCGCCGATCTCCAGGAAATCCTGTAACGAGAAGGACGGCAGCCCCATGCCGTCGCGCATGTCGACGCTCTTCACAACGCGGTCCTTCGCCTTCTGAGCCTTGTGTAGAGCTCCAACGACGTCGCGCCGCGCAGCGCGAACCTTGTCGCGCCCCTCACGCACCTGCTGCCGCAGGAAGTCCAGCGGGCCACCGTATCTCTTTCTGTTGATCCCGAAGTCCTCGCCGATGCGCTGGCGGACCAGGTCCTCCTCCATCCGGTACGCACGCTCGCCGTCGGCTATGTTGTCCTGCACGACCTCCAGCACACGCACAAGGTGTCCAGACCGCCGGCACCCGAGCAGCGCATCCTTCAGCACGTCGCTCTGCTTCTGCAGGTTGCGCCGCTGGTTCGAGACGTACAAATGGTGCACCACAATCAGCGCAGGGGTGGGCAGCGCGATGCAGTACATGTTCCACAGCAGCGCGATGATCATGAACACGCTGAACTGCTCCACACAGAGGAACAGGGACGTCGTGTTGACCGCGAAGATGATTATCGCCAGCGCGTCTGCAATCCACACGCCAACGGAGATGCGCCGCATCGTGAAGCACAGCCGCTGCACCACGCTTAGGTTGTTCTGTCGTCCCTTCGTCGCCATGATCCCGCTGAACACAAACATGTCGTAGAAGCTCAGTGTCCCGTGCATACAGAATGTCATCACCCAGATGATCGCGGAGTACGTCGTCAGCGGCAGCGTCCGGTAGATGAGCGCGTACAGCCCAACGGCAGCCATGTACGCAAACACAGCCTCTGCAGCCGTGTACAGCCCGACAATGAACGTCCGGCAGTGCCACCAGCTTAGCAAGAAGCAGATCACTGCAGCAACGCCCACCTTGTACCCCTCCCGCTCCCCAGCGATCTCCATCAGGATGTCCTGTGATGACCCACCGCCGAGGTGGAACTCCACGAACGGCAGCGAAACAGCTTGCCCGCTGTTAACGAAGTTCATCGCACGAGGCAGGAACCGCTTCACACGCTTCCGGTACAAAGCCTTTGACTCCGACCACGACGACGCAAACGTATACTGCGAGCGCAGCTGCAGCGCCCTCTGGTTCAGGGTCGAGAAGTTGTTGTCGAAGAACCACCCGTAGCTCGGGTTCGCAAAGAGGCGCTGCATGTAGTCTAGCTGGAACACAGTCCCGCTGCCGTTCATGAACCACTCCAGTCCGTTCCAGGATGGATAGATATACTGCGTCACGCTGGATACAGGCGTGCACGTGGGATAGATGCTGTTGATTTGGCCATTGCGCAGGTCATTCGTGAAGCACACGCCCTCGTAACCGTCCAGCTCCGTGACGTACTGCTCCGCTGCGCGGTAGATCTCAAAGAGGTCCGGGTTCAGCAGATTGGCGTGTGCATCACGCGTTTCGGGGGACCAGCCCACCTTCTTTGCGTACTCCATGAGGTCTTGGAGGTTGATAACGGCGCGCAGCTCCAGCGTGTCCTGCACAGACGTCCGCGGGTGAGATAAGTCGACGCTGTCCGACAGCCAGTGTGCACCAGAGAGAAAGAAAGCCCAGTCGTTCAGCACGCTGTTCACCCTCAACGCGTCCCGCCGCACGCCGATGGTGGAACGGATCTGGTAGTCGTCCAGCGAGTAGGAGAGCCCTGACTGAAGCTTCGCACCACCAATCACAAAGAAAACAAAAGGCAGGACGAGGGTCAGCAGCATTGGGGCGGGGTATTGGACGATGAAGCGACCCAGCGCGTGGGTCGGATATCGCTTTCCTTCCACCCCGACATCCTCCGAGGCGTTGACCGGGGCCGTGTCGGTCGTGTAGACCTTCTGCATCGATGAGAAGATGCGCATCTCGAAGGAGGGGGAGGGACCGTGTGAAAAGGACGGGAGTGCCTACCGAGGTCGCCAAATAAGCAGCAGCGCCCACTCACAGACAGACACACACAGATACACGAGAACAAAAAGTAGTGCGGGAAGGTGTGCGTGTGTGTGCGTGCGTGTGCGTCCCGCCCGCGTTATGCCGACGGTTTGGTATCCGTGTGTGCCTTTCTTCTTCGCTTCACCGTTTCGGTGCTGCCGCCGCGTTTCTTCTTCGATTGAAGCGGGAAAACGGGGAACGCATGCGCGATCATACAGACGGAGAGACGAGAGAGGGAGAGATGTGTAGGTGTGCATAAGCTTGAGTTTCTACTCATGCACCGACGCAAGCACGAACACGCACACCAAAACTGCTGCCATGGGTTGATTTGTGGCTCGAAGGCTCTCGCTTGCAATTCTGCGTGTCCGTGTGGTGATGGGAGGGGTGTGGGTAGAGGAGGAGGGAGGGGGTCTCTGATGGAAGCTACTGATCGCTTCTTTTTCGCTTGACACCCTCTGTGTGCGTGCCTGCTGGCCCGCGCCGACACCACCACCAACACCCCTCCCCCAGTCTCGTCCTACGCGATCACTCGATCATTGCGCATGGCAAGATGGCGGTTTGTTCAATCATTTACCCCTTCGTTTACCGCACGCACACGCACACATGGATGAAAAGAGTGCGGTTGACGAATTGCGGGAGCGTAAATAACACGACGTCCCACCGGCACGACCGCCTCGATGCAGTGCGAGTAGTCCGGCAAGAGACACACACGCCCCCGGCACACGCGAGCGCGCGCGTACACCCGTCATGAGGCAGTGTTCAAAAACACAAGGAAAAACGAAACCGCAAGACAAGAGAAGAAAGGGACGGCGCAGAGTTTGTGAGTATTTGTAGGCGTCGAAAGGGTCCCGGCTCTTATGAGAAGCACAGAACCGCTCCGCCCACCGGCAAGCAGCTGCCTCCCCCCGTTGACCATGCCCTGGTCGACACGCACTGGAGGCAGGACGCAGCGGCACACGCGACTGTAGACCACACACGCAGACGACTACACATACGCACGCCCACAGCACGAGAAACCATACGTCTGTCCATGTCCGTGGGCATGACCGTGGGTGTGCGTGTGTGTGTGTGCCGTTGCCTGCAGGAGGAGGGGGGGAGGAGGAGGAGGAGGAGGGAGGAGGAGAGGTGATACACACGAAAGCGATGAAAGCACTAATTGTTGGGGCTGAGCGCACCAGACGGCGGGGCGCAAACAACAAAGTGGCGCCAATGCTGCCGTGCTCGGTCGAGCGGATGAGAGAGGAAGGGGCAGAAGGGACGGGTGGAAGGGTGAGGGGGTCAGCGCCGGCGCATCAGCAGGCACCCTCGTGTTTTACTCCCCAGCCCTGTCCCCTCCCCCGCAGCACCCAGACGCGGCCCCGTACACGTACAACGGACGCACACGGACGCCTCGAAATGGAAGAGGTATTCGGAAGAAGCAGTGCGGGACGTCATAGAAAGGCACATTGGCAGGAAAACAGGGGTGGGGAGGGGAGCGCAACACTCTCGCCCGAAACGCCCCCCACACACGCGCACGCCCCCACCCCTCCCTCCCTCCCTCCCTCCCTCCTCCTCCTCCCCTTCGCTTTCCGTGCACTGCCGTCTCTGCCGGCCGTTGGGCGCTCGACTCCCTGAAGCTGAACTCTACACTGTAGCTCGGGTCGAGGGCGAGCCTTGGCCCTACTGACCGCGCTTCCCGCCACACACAGAAGGAACGCACAGTCACACAAAGCCTCTGTCGCGCAGCACACGCATGCAGCACCTCCCCCCTCACGCCCACACCTGCAGCTGCGCCTTATTACTGGAGTCTCTTCGCACATCTTCCTTCCCTCTGGCAGCTCGGTCGCCGCCTCCGTGCTCGAGGCGAGCTACTGAATGGGATAGGCGCTCTCCAGGCCGGGGTACGGGAACTGACGCGCATACGCCTTCACCTCCTCGGCCATCTCCTGCAACGCCTTCGAGGTCTCGGCGGCCTTCACGAAGTCGACGAGCTTCGTAGAGCCGGCGGACTTCTGCACCTCCTTGGAGAGCTGCACCGAGCGAATGAGGAGCTGGCCGACCCGCCTGAAGTCCTCCTCCTGGAGGCCGCGGGTGGTGAGGGCTGGTGTGCCAAGACGTATGCCGTACGGCGCCTGGGCGCTTCTGTCGCCAAAGATAGTGTTCTTGTTCACCGTGATGTTGACCATGTCGAGCAGCTTCTCCAGCTTGGAGCCTGTGAGGCCGTGCGGGCGGAGGTTCCACAGAAGCAGGTGGTTGTCGGTGCCGCCGCTGACGAGCGTCTCCCCACCCTCCGTGAGGACGGCGGCCAGGGCCCTGGCGTTCGCCTTCACTTGCTTTATGTAGGTGCGCCACTCCGGCGATGCCACTTCCTTCAGCTGTGTGGCGATGCCGGCGATCTGGTGGAGGTGTGGACCACCCTGTAGCGCGGGGAAGACGGCGTTGTTGATGGAATCCTCCACGCACACGTTCTCCTTGCCCTGCTTTATCGACTTCTTGAAGAAGATCATGCCAGACCGAGGCCCGCGCAGCGTCTTGTGGGTGGTGGTGGTCACGACATCGGCGTACTCAAACGGGTCGTTGTGCTCCCGGGCGGCAACCAGGCCAGAAAAGTGGGACATGTCCACCATGAAGTAGGCACCAACGCTGTCGCAGATTTCGCGGTAGCGCTTGTAGTCCCAGTCGCGCGGGTAGGCGGAGCCGCCGGCAATGATGAGCCGTGGCTTGTAGATATCCGCCAAGTACGCTAGCTGATCGTAGTCGACGAGGCCCTTCGGCGTGATGGAGTACGGGAGGCTTTCGAAGAAGATCGAGGAGGCCGAGAGGCGCTTCGTTGCGGTGTAGAAGCCGTGCGTGAGGTGGCCGCCCGCCTGCAGTGAGAGGCCCATCATGCGGTCATGCGGGCGCAACAGGGCGGTGTAGACGGCCAGGTTGGCAGGTGAGCCGCTGTACGGCTGCACGCTGACGCCCCATAAGGCAGCATCCAAGCAAAATGCTGCGCGTGCGCGCCGCACGCACAGGTTCTCGAGCTCGTCAACGACCTCCGTGCCGCCGTAGTAGCGGTTCCCAGGCAGACCCTCTGCGTACTTGTTCGTGAGGACAGACCCGAGGCAGTCAAGCACCGCGCGGGAGGTAAAGTTCTCCGACGCAATCAGCTCTAGCCCTTCTATCTGCCGGCGCATCTCTCTCTGAATAAGCTGGTGCACCTCAGGATCATGGTCTCTGAGAGATATGTTGCCGGGCAGAGATGGACTTCGGTGACGGTGCGTGGAGGCGGGGGCCGCCCGCAGGATCATCGAGGCACGGCAGATCATGCTATCGCCCGCTGCGCAACCTTTTCGAAGGGAAAGTCCAGCTCGTCAGAAACCCGGAGGCAGACAGGAAGACACAGATCGTGAAGCACGGAAGGCTGGTGAGAGGATGGCGTACAGGTTGGACGGAGGAACGAGAACGAGGGAAAGAAGCGGTGCGCTTAACGCTCTCTGTCACACGCGCTGTCAGGCACTCGTGAAATAGCGGGAGGAGGAAGAGGAGGAGGAGAAGGCACACCGAACAAGAAGGGTTTAGGTGCATATAACGATAGATGTATTCTGCAAAACGCGATAGCAGTAAGTTTGGCCTCCTCCCCCTGTGTGGTTTGGCGGAGTGTACACAAGACACCCAGTCGATGGCAATGAGAAAGAGAGACAGGGCAGAGACAACGCGACGCCAAGAAATGCTAGGATGGAGAATAAAGAGAGCAAGAGAGAGCGCGAGAGTGAGGAAGAGAGGGAAGGGAGAGAACGGTGGCCGGACTAAGCACCACGGAGATGAAATAAATAACAAGAAAGAACGAGAGCGGCACGCACACAGACGCACACCAAGTCGACCAGCACAGATGTGAAAGAGGAAGAAAGAAGCACGCAAAAAAGAAAACCGCAAGCAAGTATGACAGGGGCCCTCGCATCGATGCACCCGCGAAGCGCTCACACACACACACACACACGCGGCGCTACACGAGGAGTGAGCGGGAGGGACTAAAGACGCAAAAGCCGATTTTGGAGTCAAGACAATCACCAGGCACGCACGCGCACAAGCAAAACACCATACCTTTTCTTTATACCCCTGTGTATGTGTGCCTGGTTGTGTGGGCGGGTGTGGGTGTACAGTGTACCGTTCAGACACACATTAGCCCGCACGGACTCCCGAGTTGCGTGGAAAAGATCTCGGTGGGCAATTCGGTGGTAGCGCCCTCGGTAATGACGATGGCGTTTTAAAGATGGAGAGAGAGAGAGATGCGGTTTTTTTTTTGTTCTTCAAGACACACGGAGACACGGATGCAGTGCCAGCGGTGGAAGCGGTGGCGCAAGAATGAAGTAACCGGAAGAAAAGGGGGAAAGGGGGAAAGGGGAAAGAGAGAAGGGAGAGGAAAATAACGTTGAGGATAAGAGTCGCCAAAAAAAAAACGACTCTCGTGGGGAGATGACTGCGTTTTGGGGGGTTGTTTTAGGTACGTCTGTGTGTGTGTGTGTGTGTGTGTGTGTGTGTGTTTGAGAGAGCTGTTGTCGAGCACGACTGCGTAGCGGCGCACATGTCGCCGTGAAAATGGTAGGAGCAGTTTTGGAAAAAAAGGGGTGAGGGCAGCGAGGGTAGCAAAGCGGAGAGGCGTGGAGAGAAGAGAGACCGTCACCGGCGCTTGGCATGATGTCGGTAGCGGTGGTGGCTCGTGCGACGTTGTTCACAACGTTTTCCCTTATTTTTTGATGGACGGGGTGAGGAGGGCGGCAGAGGAGAACCCTGCTGGTGGTAGGTGTGAGATGGCGCGCACGGTTCATATTCAGCGAGGGTTGTTGCAGTAGTCCTGCGAGGGGAGAGGAGCAGGAATCACTGCATAACCAAGAGAGAAGACGCACCTGCACGTTACTCAAGCAACAGCAAAGAGAATGTCATGCTCCCTCCCCCACTCCCCACGCCACACGCTGTACACAGCGAGGAGGAGGGGGCCGGTTGCCAGTTTCATGCGCTCTTGTGGGGCTGGAACGAGTCGCGAAACTAGAGCACAATACATACAGGCCGTGCTTGCGCCCCCTCTCTGTGCTCTTTCGTTTTCTTTTCCCCCCACTCGCTGGCAGCGGGCCCAAGCGATCAACTCGCCCGCTTCGTGCGGCGTCACCCCTGCACCCACTATGCATCCGTACCCCCCCCTACACACACACACACACACCGTGCCATCGTGTTCGTGTCGTCATAGCGCGGTGTGTTTTTTTTGTGTTACGAATCACAACGCCCAAACACCACCGACATCCGTTGGCCACGCACAGTCACAACCATGACCACTACAACCAAGGGAGAGAGGAAGAAAGGGGGGGGGGCAAAACGGGAATGCGGTTGGTGGGGTACGCCTCCAGGTGTTGTGGCTGCTTCATCGCCTGTGTTCAATGACCCCCCCCCCCTGCCACGGTGCGCATCCACTCCACACCTCTGCCTTGCAGGCAGTGCCCCCTATTTTCTTCTGCCCCATCCCCTTTTCCCACGTCACCACCACAAACAACACACCAGCCTCCTGAACTCGCGTAGCGCTGCTCCTCGCTGCCGAGAGGCCCGAGAAGATGACGAGAGAAAGAGGAGTGGGGTGAAGCAAGTCATAACGGCTTGCGCAGGGAGGCGAGGAGGGATGAGAGCATAAGAACGACATGAAAGGTGCACGCGCAAGCCCTCAGAACTACTCTGCCAGAAACGCCTTGATGTTGATTGTCTTGATGGGCAGGTCCTTGGCCGACTGCAGTGTTCCCTGGTTGTGCATCGACTTGATGCGGTTCACAAGGACCTTCCTGTTCGACCAGAAGGTGTCCTGCACCTTCTTGAAGTGCAGATAGCGCGCCTCCTCCTCCGACTCCTTCATTCGCCTCGACATGCCCACAAGGGAGCGGTTGACGTTGATCCAGCGGCTGCGGTAGTCACGGATGGCCTTCGTCTCCTCAAAGTCGGTGTACATGTGTGGCTCGTCGTAGTTGGTGCGCGGCCGCTGCCGCTCGCCAAACTGCCATTCGACCCCCGCGAGTTGGCATTGATAGCGGACAGAGTGCAGAGTCCAGTAGTTCGTGTACCACCGCCCTACCACCCCCTCCGACTGCGCCCGGATGCGCTGCGGCGGACGGGGCACATCGCATGTCTCAAACCCTTCCGGCACCATCTCGAGCGCCTCCTTCAGCGCCGCAGCGGAGTAGCGCTGGCGCATGACAGGGCGGCTCCCTTTGGTGAAGGCGCCCCACCTTGCCTTTTCCAGCCACGATTTTTCGTTGTAGGTGGAGCGGTAGACGGGCTTGCCGCGGCCGTTCCACCACTTGGCGTTTTGAATGTTCAACATTTCCGGCACGTATTTGACCGGCGTCGTCTCCGGCGCGATGCCGACGCCCGGTGTGGCCGCGAGTCGCGCGCTGCTGCCGCGGAACGCCATGATGCAGGGCGGATGTGCTTGCTAAGTGAAGATGCGTGACGAAAAAGCCGGCAACCGTTCAACCGCCTTCCGCTTGCAACACCCAACAAGACGGAAAGAGCACGAGGTAGGTGGGGAGAAGTGCCGGTGTTGGGAGATGCGGAGAAGGGAAGCACGTGCCTGTGTTTCGAGGGAGGGTGAGCACGTTAAGAGCGCAGCAGTCCAGTCGCTAAGCCGAGGTGCGGCCCTTTTCGTAAACACCCTCGTCTTTGCTGCTCCTCCGCCTTGTCGGTGTGGAGTCAGGAATGAATGTGTTGGGGGGATGGAGGAGGTGGCCCCTTCCTGGACCTCGTTGCCTCTTCACACGCCAGCGTTCGTTTTTCTGCGTTCCTCCTGCTGCAACGAAGAGGGATGACGCTCACTGCGCCAGGCACGCATACCGACAGACAGCACGGCAGAAAGAGAGAGAGAGAGAGACGGAGATGGATAAAGGGTGCGGATAGATAGGGCGGAAGCGCTGCACAGACGCGCTGCACGCCAGGAACCACAAAGAGGGGAGAAGACGGAAGGTTGGGGTAGTTGTGCCCCGCTGCGACAATGACCTGAGCGTGCATGAAATAAATCCGGGGGAGGAGGGGAGGCGCGCAGTGTCCACGAAGAAAGTCAGAGCACCAGGGCGTAGGTGATGTAGAGCAAGACGGTGAAGGCGGATGGAGGGGGGAGGCTGCTCATGTGAGGCCGCACGCATGGAGTCGTCCCCCGCCGCTCCTCTCCTCTCCAGTGATACGACCACCACCACCCGCCCCACTCGCCGTACATCCGTCTACGGCCCTTCGCTCCAGCGCGCTCTCTCCTCTCTGCTTTCCTCAGCCGACTCCTTTACGTCCCCTCCCTCTCAGGCTATTTCACGGTCATTCCGGTACTGCCCGCCTCACCGTCACCTCCCCCCGCATACGTCAGCTCCTGTCATCCTTTCCTCGAGTCGGCTCATGTCGTCTTTACACGCACGCACGCACCGCTCACGTATCCATAAAGTAAAATGTATACATTCACATGTCGGCGAGTCACAGAGAAAAGAGAGCCTAGGACACAGAGGAAGAGGAGCAGCGGGGGAGGGAGGGGGGGGGGGCACAGAAAGAAAAGTGCGGTGCGCTGCAGCACAAAGCCGTCGGGCGCGGGAAAGCCAGCAACATGTACAGTTTCGCGAAGTATGGTCTCCTTTCGAGCGCTGGAGCCGAAAGACAGGCACGCGCTCCTATTTGGACGTCCCTGCAGCCGCGATCTTACTTGCAGTGGAGAGGGGCTTGGTGTCGCTTGCCTGCGACTTCCTCACCACCACAGTGCGCCTAAACCACGGTCTTGCCGACGCACCCTTCTTCGAGCCTGCTGCTGCCGCCGCCGATTTTGAGGTGGCCGCACCACTACCGCTGCTGCCACTGCTGCTACTAGTAACGAAATTAGCGGGGTGCTGCATGTGCGCGTTGTAGTCGCCGTACGCTATCAGCTCGTTGCCCTTCCACTTAAACTCGGCATCACCGCGCATGTGGTTGGTCTCTGGGGATGGCGACCACCAGAACTTGTCGGCGTACAGGTGGTGCTTGTGGTACTTGCAGTCCATCAAGGACGGCTTTCGAATCTCGTCCAGCAAGATGTAGCGTACGCCCCACTCCTCCAGCACCCCGATCGTCTCTTCCTTGGGCATGTTTTTGAAGTGGCGCTTGAAGTTAGGGTCACTCAGCAGGTTTGTCGTGCACAGGGAGTTGTCCCACGTCATGCGGGTGTAGTTGCCAATGGAGTCGTACTGTGAGCCCGCCATTTTCACGGCGCGAACGTCGACCATGCTATTGTTGCGTGATCGGTGCTTAAACTGAATACGATTGTGGTGGGTTTCGATGATGTAGCGGGTACCACGACGCACGCCGCCCTGTGCGTTAAACAAGTGCACACGATCATTGAAGCCCTGGAAGTTGCTGCCAAGGTAGCGCACCTTCTTCTTGCGCTCCTTCAGGATTAGCATCGTCAGCTCCATGCGGTCAGGCGTCATCCTGTTTAGCACGCGCGGCGCATACGCGTTCTGGAAGACGACCAAGGCAGGTACAGTGAAGCGGAGCATTGCTAGCTACGCGCCGTCGGGTACGTATATCTGGATATATATATATATATATATATTTGTGCGTGTGTATGTGTGAGTCGCGCTTGGCCCATAGAAGCAGAGGAAACGGCGGAAGGCAGGGGAAGGGCACTCGGCTACACGAATTGCCGGCGGTGATGGAGAAGCTACTAGCTGCTACACTACTACTACTGATGGACTAGATAAAAGGGCGGAGCGTGTGTGTGTGTGTGTGTGTGTGTGTGTGTGTGTGGAAGGAGTGGGAGGGGGAAGAAGCAGAGCAGTCGGCGCAAAGAAAAACACTATATCCCCTGCGCGTGTGCTCAACGTACACGGCACCAACAACACAAGAACAAGGAGGCGAGGAGACAGAGACAGAGGGAGGGAGGAGGGGCGGAGTCAGACAAATCACCGAGTGGATGGGTCATAGAAGGAAAGGAGGACAACACGCGCGCATAACACCACGGTCGAGAAACTTTGTGCGCATGTTGTCGCTTGTTGCACCTAACGCGCGCATGGCGGGGGTAACGGCATGTAGCGGTTGCGCCTTGGTCATTAGTCACCAACGCCAGCACCGCTACGGGTCAGCCGCAACCCACCCACCCATCTACCAGCATACTTTCTCCCCTCTCGCCCGTGCTCAAGGCGCAACGTCCGAAAAGCAGAAATGCATATTATCGAAACATAGCGCTCGACACTGATGACGCACGTGCACACACACACACACGCACACGCACACATACACACACAGCGACAGACGTACGGAGAAGCGCAAGTCACTTGTGGTGCATCACTTTTTTTCTCGCTCTTCTTGTTTAGTGCTGCCGCTTGAGGGCCATCAGCGTCGGTAGTTGCTGTTCGTGAAGCGAAAGAAGAGTTTGTACCTGCCGTACTGATCGAAGCTGATGCGCACCCCGCCGCGGCGGGTGTCCCACTGCTTCTTGCGGATGCGGTACGCCACATCGGCGTACGGTGGACCGACACTGAAGACGAGGAGGCAGTACTGGTCGTTGGGCCCCTCGGGTGTGTCCTCGATGCGGAATATGTGCCGCATGTCGCGTTTCGTGTTCGCGAGAGCTGGGTAAAATAAAGTGAACTCGTACCACATCTCCGTCCGCGGCGGCGGGTTAGTGCGACTGTCGTAGTGGGTGCGGTTGTACTGCGTCCACGTGAATCCCGTCTTGACTTTGCAGAAGCGATGCGGCTTCATCAGCGGCTCCGCCTCGCCGCCACGTGCAGAGGAGCCGCCGTGGTGCGAGCGGGAGCGCGAGTAATTCGACGACGACCCCGCCGCGGCGCCGGGGCGGTCGGGGTGAGAAAGGTAGTAGTCCATCACTTCGCCCTTGTACACCTCCTCGTCCTCATCGATCGTATCGTGCTGTTGATGC
Organism: Leishmania major strain Friedlin; assembly: GCF_000002725.2. Classification (NCBI taxonomy): domain Eukaryota; phylum Euglenozoa; class Kinetoplastea; order Trypanosomatida; family Trypanosomatidae; genus Leishmania; species Leishmania major. The sequence goes on along the minus strand of NC_007269.2, from coordinate 906,771 downwards.
AAGAGCTTCTCGTAGTAGGCATCGTCCGGCACGTAGGCAGCCGGCAGCCCGGCCTCTGGCTGCCCAGGAATACCCAGGGCTGCGGACATCAAGTCTGCCTTGTACTGCTGCTGCTGCCCCTGCTGGATCAGCTGCTCGTGAAGGTTGCGCTGCTGCACGGTGAGCTCGGGTGGGGTGATGGCGGAACCCCGGTCAAAGCGGTGGAGGCGATCACGCGCCACCATCACGCCAAGCCGCGCGTACACCATCTTGTAAAAGTTTGAGTTGAGCCCTCGGAGGCGCTGCATGGCCTCGGCGCTGATCTGTGGCGCGGCCGCTGACAACGGCGACGAGATCAAAGCTGGACCAGAAGCAGTGCCAGTAGGTGACGAAGACGACGCCGTGGGGGCTTCGGGGCAGCGAGAGAGCGCCAGCACGTCGGCAAGCAGGGCAGAAGCCTTGTACAGCTGCTGCAGCTGACGCGGGCCCGCCGGTGCCTCCGTCTGCTCAGCGCCCTCGTCGTCCGTACCGCCCTCACCGACCACCTGTGCCGCCATCTCCTCGTCACTGTCCCACATCGGCTCTTGCTTGATGGTCTCCTCCTTTTCGACCTTCGCTGCCGCTGCGTTGGCCGACGAGGATAGCGACGCGCCCTCCACCGGGGTGGTCCTGCCGCCGTAGCTTCCGCCTTCCCGCGACGCCTCGCCACCGCCGCCACGGGTCGCAGCGTACAGAAGAAGCAGCAGCTCCCGCTCGTACCGTGGCGGCATTGCGAAGACGTGCAGGCGAGCGCTGTGCAGCGACAAGGAGTTCAGAAACGCCTGTACACGGACCCAAAACTCGCAAGCTTGACACAACGTGGTGGCGAGAGCAAAGTCCTCGACGTCCTGGTGTGGGCTTGCCGGTCTGCCGTCATCGTCTGCCCTATGGTCCTCGCCCTCTTCGTTGCTGAGGCGAGAGTATCCATCATCGCGGTCACGCGAGCGCGAGTGGTCGTAGTAGCCACCGCCGCAGCTGTCGGCGTCGTCATAGTCGTCATCATCACGATCGCCGCGAGTGGCCGTCGCGTCGGCGATCCAGGCACCAAGGGCACCGCGGGCCTCGACAAACTCTGAAACTTCCTTCACCGTCACCTGAATGTCCTCGGCGGTGTGCTCTGCGACGAGACTTTCGCACAGCGCCGGAAGAGAGCTGCCATCGCGGCTGAACAGCTGCGGCACCAGCACCCGCTCGATGCTGGACGTCACGACCTCCTGCGCAAGCCGCACGAAATGATTCGCCGCGGCCACCTTGCTACAGTCCAAATAGTGCATGCAGAACCGAATGACAAGCACGTCCATCGGCTTCACACTGCGCGCCACGGCTGCGGCGGCAGACGAGGAGAGAGCGGTCAGCTGGCTTTCCCAGCCGCGCTGCTGTCGCTGCAAGCGCACCCGCTCCATCGCACGCGAGGCTGTCTGCCGCAGCAGCCCACCCAACGCTTCACACGCTTCCTCCTCATCTGTGCGCCGCCGCTTTCCACTAGGTCGATCCCAGTCCATGGCGGTGTGCCCAACCTGGACCTTGACCCTCAGCCTTGCAATGTTTTCGCGGGTATCGGTCGTCTTTGTTCCACTGGTGTGTCTGTGCGTCTGTGTGTGTGTGTGTGTCTGTGTCTGTGTGTGTGTGTGACGACCTATTTGTGCGTATATATATATATATATATGCATATACGTATCCCTGTAGCTACGGTGCTGTGCGTGTGCGTCGTCAGGCAGGCGAGTGGGTCGATGGAGGAGGTTCGACGCACAGACGTAAGTCGAGGGAGGCCGGAAGAAAGTCAGCGGGAGCGCAAGAGGGAAGGAGAGGGAGTAGGCGGAGAAACGCGGCAGGTGAAACGCAAGGAAGCAACCAAAGGGCAACGAGCAAGCAAGCCGTCTTGGTGATGGTGGTGAAGAGAGACGGATATGGGGTGCCTCTTGTGGGAGAGGCAGAAGGGGGAGTTGGGAGGCGTTCGACAACAGCACGCCCACACACGCTGCGCATGTTTCTTCATCGATCCCCTCACTCCAACTCCTGCCCTGCCCTCCTTCATGGACGATGGACGTCATCGAGGACACGCAAACACGTCTGAGTCTTTGGCGAGGAGAGATCCCTTTCATCCATCTTGGCGTACGCGTCAGCCGACCATAGTATCGAGATAGCGTCTCGCCCCCTCCTCGCTCCACTCCCCCGCCCGCACGTCCTTTCCCCTCCCCTGTGTGGTCGCCGCACGTCACACAGGCGCAGCAACGTCGATAGCAGGAAACAGCCGGCGAGTTCGCGACGTGCGAAGATGGGCGACTCGGAGCGGGAGAAGGTGTGGGAGGGAGGGAAGGAGGGAGGGGGCTGAAGACAACACGCAAGGAAAGAGGTGGAGAACACAAGAGGCGCAACCGAACCACGTAAAGAGAAGGGCAGTCGATAACCCCCTCGCCCTCGGCATCATCGCTGAGGCGGGAAGTGGCGAGGGAGAACAAACGGGTTAACTGCAAAACGAAGCAACAAGAACACCACGATACCGATCCGCCTCCTCCATCGCCACGCGACACACACACACACACACACACACACACACACACACACACACACGAAGGCGTGCAGCGATAGAGCCGAGAGGAGGGGAGGGGGCCGGAGACCGCTGCGCCACCGATCTGATGATCGCTGGTGCGACAGACAGGAAAGCGAGAGGCGGCAGCGATATGATTGCCACGGTGAGAGGTGTGCTAAAGCAGCGCCGATGCGGATAGCAACGATGTGCGGGAGGCGGACGAGGCTAGATTTCCCAGGGAAGCAAGAGTTCGTCAGTAGATTTGTTGGCTGCCAGTGATCCTGCGGCTACCGGCCTACTGGTAGAGTGAGCCGTCAGCGCTGTCACGCCATCGCGGTCGTTGTCGGCAGTGTCTTCTTGCAAGAAAGGCTCTGAACTAATCGAGGAAGCAGTGATGACGCTATCTTCGAACTGGGCGGGAGCTGAGAACAGGTGCTGCCCATCGAGTCCCGCCGCACGTTTGCCTTGGAGTGGTGGCGTGGAGGGGTCAGCACCGCTGCCACCCTCGCGATATCGATTCTGTCCGTGCAACTCCGAGGAGCCACCCACCTCCACAGCCACGTAGTCTTCCCCCCAGAATGCGCCGCTGTTGGATGGTGGCGCATCCGATGTGCCAGCGTCGTCGCTCCCCTTGCGACCGTGGGGCCGCGCCTTGGGATTGCGCAGCGCTGAGGTCGATACGCCAGTGCAGTCTGTTATGAAGGCTGCGGGCTCGCCTGCTGAGCCCACCGTCGCCACTCGCGTGGGCAGATGCACTCCAGGAATCTGTTTCGGCGGCGGCGGGGCAGCCAAAACGCCCGTAAGCGGCGCTGGCGTCACACTCGGCACCGAGGAGCCTCTCAGCCCCTCGCTCCGCGGCGCCGAGTCTTCGAGGGAGACGCTGCCTGGCGAGGCCGCGCCGCGTTTGCCAGAGCTGGACCCAAAGCAATCCGCTGAACTGTTTCTCGGATAACGGCACGCTGCGTCGCTTTCGTCAGGTGTGACGTGCGAACGCCACGCCGATTCCGGCAGCAGCTCCGACCCCTCCCCCTCATCCGCGTCCGCGCTAAGCCTTGAGAGAGACGAAGGTCGCTGCCGCTGCTGCTGTTCCTTCTGCTGTTGCTCCAAGTATGCCCGCCTTGCCGCGGCGGCCCCGGGAGAGAGAGCGGTGCCTTCGGCGAGGGGCCAACCGACGCTGGTGTCAGGCATCTCCTTGCTAGTAGCGGTGAGTGCGAGCAAGGGCGGTGGCAGCGAGCCGCCGTTGCGCTCCGCCATCGATGCGGGCCTGTACAGGCCCTCCTCTCGCGCTCCTTTGCCCCGCCCTGCGACTGCTGTTACCTGTGCACCTGGTGGTATACTAGCGCGCCTACCAGAATCATGGTCATGGGCCACAGGTGCTGCCTCGGCAGAACCACCGGGTTCCACCAACAATGCACCAGCCAACGCATGGCGGTGCGGGGGCTTGATCGTCTTCATGAAGTCGTGCCGCTGCTGCAGCAGCGGCGTAGAGTGGGTCTGCGATGAAGCCGACGCGTCACGAACCGCAGCACCATTCTCGCCCGTGCAGCATCCCTGCTCGGCGCCGCGGGCGCGCGGCTTGGCAACACGACTCGCCAGAATGCGACGGCGGAGCTGCCGCGGGGCGCGGGCGTCGCCGGAGTCGGGGCACTGTCTTATTGCACTGTCTTGCGGCGTTTGTCGGCGCGCCAGATACGGGCGTCGCACCGCTGTGGGGGGAGGAATGGTGGGCGGGCTGACCCTGATGAAGTGGCTAACATGCAACTGCCCACGCGCCGGTCTATCCGCTCGGCTGCCGCCCCGCCGCTGCCAGTGACTGGATGCCGCGGTGAACGGCGAGAGCGCCTGTGCAGCCAGGTCGGCGCGTTGCATGTCATCGAGGCGGTCTTGCAGTGCCTCGAAGAGAGCGGACCGGCCGTCGCCGTGCCGCCTTGCTGGCGGCACCTTAATGGGGGACGACGCCAGCGATGATGTTGACGGGGTTCGTGGCATCGCATGCGGGGAGCTCTCAGTAACAGGCAACGCATGCACGCCACCGTAGTACTGGAGCAAGCGCTGTGCCTCGTACTGGCGGATCGCAGCGAGAACGACGCGGTGCGCCTGTGCTGCCGGGAGCTGCACCAGCAGCCGCACCATTGCTTCGCAATGCTGGTGCTGAGAAGGAGAGAGCTGCACAGGCCAGCTGCTCTCGTCTATCGGCGGCATGAGAGGAATCAGCGAGGTCGACGTGTCGTGAATGACGCTCGCTTGCTCCATAGACAACGGTGACGCTGAGGGTTGATGATGCAAGCGCGCGTGGATACCGGCATCACGATCGTGCGCAGGGGGGCGGCTAGTACAGCGAAAGGGCAGCGGGGGAGATGAGGCCTCTGCGTTCCCACCAGCCGGTGTTGCAGGTGCGGAAATGCCACCGCCGCTCGACGTGGATGACTGCCGGCGCACTGGTGTGGCAGTTGCTTCAAAGTCGTGGAGAAAAGACTGAGAACGCAGCTGCCCTCGCTTCTGGCGCTGCTGTGAGTAGTACTGAAACACAACCGCGTCTGCGGCGCCGCTTCCATTCGCGGCGCAAGATCGGCCTGCAGATGCTCCTGCCGTGACCGCCCGCCGTGGAGGTGGTGGCGGCCGCCGGGCGCCGGGGCTGCAGGTTACGTCGTGGTCGCGCAGGCCGACGTCTCGGCCTCCGCCGTTCGCGTAAATATGCAGCCGTCTGTGCGGCAACTGATAGGAGCACCCACTTGACACTGCACCGCAGGTCAAAGGAAGGTTGTACGAGTCGCGAAAAAGACTCGCCTGCGTCGGAAAGTACGCCGCTGACGACGAGCATGCCGACGCCCTGCGGCGAGGTGGCGCATGACGCGCATTTGAGGGTACAGGTGCACCGGCGCACCTCACCTCATCGGGCGCCGACGAATGTGGTCGCCGTTGCAGAGACACGCGGCTCATTCGCTCTAACAATAATAAAAACAACGCGCTACAGGCCGAGAAAAAAGAGAAGCGAGAATGCGTGTCCGCTCGCTGTTGTTGGTTTCACTCCGCTCTCGCGCTGTGTGTGTGCGTGTGGGTGGGTGGGTGGGTGTACCTGTGTGTGTGTGTGTGGGGGGGGGGGGGGGGCGTCCTTTACTCTCTGTCCCTCTCTCTCACCCCACCAACAGCCACCTCGAGAAGACACACCACTGCTCGTTGCGTTTCCGTGTGTTGCAGTTGTTCGACCCTCTGGCTGAGTTGTGTATACGGACGAGTGCTGAGCGCTTGGCCCTGGCCATGCGCCTCGCACTTGTCTCAGTGAATCCGGTATAATGACCAAAATGAAGAGCAAGAACAACAAAAAGATTTCTATATATAAGAAAGTGGACGGGGTGGGGTATGGGACAGAGCAGTACAAGACACCGGCACACACACAGTGAGAGCCGGTGTGGTACCGGAGGAGAGACGAGTGTTGTGTGTGTGTGTGTGTGGGGGGGGGGGGGGGGGGGGCAGAGCCAAACGCCGAAAACGACAGCGAAAGGCGGGAGAGAGCTGGCAAAAGGCCAACTAAAAACCGCACGGAGTACGTGCAACTGGTGCAAGGACACACACACACAGAGGCACACAGAGACAGCAACAACAGCTGCAACACAGGTGAGAATGGGCTGTGAACACCTCCACCCCTTCCCCAAGCAAGACAGGCAAGAAGTACGGCGGAGGCGTTTCGATGGACCCGTGTATATGTGTGTATGTGTGAACGTGTGTGTTTGCGTTTAGAGTAGGGTGGGGCCGGTACAAGGAGGTGCAGAGAAGGGGAGAGAGGCAAGAGCAATGAAAAGAAGCAGGTGATACAAGGGGAAGGGGCGAAATATGAAAAGTGTAAAGTAAGTGTGTATGTGTGCTTGTGTATGTGTGCGTGTACGTCTCTTTGGGAGCCGGCGTGCAGGCGAAATCTCACAAGCACGAGAGAGGCTTGGGGCACATTCAACTGAGGAGAGAGAGTAAGAGAGCCAGTCGCACGCGTACACGCACTCACACGGGGGGTGCGCTTGCTTCTCTGTGTGTGTGTGTGTGTCTTTCTCTGGGGAGGGGAGGGGCGTAGGTGACGAAGCTTTCCGGGGCGGAGGCACGTGGCCGGATGAGACGACGTGTGAGGATGTGCGCTCTACCAGAAGTGCAACAATGGTGACGACAATGAGTGGCACAGCACCAGGCAACGCAAACGATTGTGGGCACAACACAGCAACCGTCAGAGACCCCGTTGGCAGAGCTGTCAAAGGGCGGAGGGGTATAATCGGTGTGTGTGGCGGACTTCTCGTGTGACTGTGTGCGTATGCCGCTGCGTCTGTGTGTAGCGTGCCTCGGTAAACAACAATGACACAAATCCGAAGGCGCAGGAGGGGAGGACGGGCAGATGGGAGGGCAGCAGATGCATCGGCTGCGCACAATCCTTTTAGCGAAGCGGTACTTCCCCACGTCCACAATCAAAGGCAGAGGGCTGGAAAGAGGAGGGAGAGGGAGGGGGGTGAGGTTCGGGCAAATTCAGATCGACATGTCGGTGTGCGTGTGGCATCGTGATAGCGTGCGGACAGAGAGGAGTAAGGGAAGAGAAGGAGAAGAGGGCAAGGTGAAGAAATGAAGAAGAGCACAGAGGAAATAGCGAAGATACAAGCGTGACAAGGCGGAGCCATCGGCTGCCCGCCTCGCATACAACCGACACATAACACACGCGTGTGCGCCCTTATAGTGCGATGAACCACACACAAGGGAAAAGGGAAGACGAGGGTTGATGCGTGACGATGGGGAGAAGCGATTGGGAACAACGCAAAACACAGAATAGGGGTAGCGCAGTCCCGGGCCCCTCCTCTCAGCTTTCGTCCAACGCTACTGCTCGTACCTGCGTCTCTCCTCCTCGTCCACCCCCCTTCCCCCATTGTCATCATGGTATATCCCTCCGCTAACGGGGTGCCATCGACGGCGATTGCCGCCAACGCGACTCACACGCCACTAGACACCTCTTGTGCACACCTCGACCATGCATGTGCCCGCATTAAGCTGCTCTTGTGTTGCTGTTCGTCTTTGTGTTGGTTTGGGGCATTGGTTTTCTTGCGTTTTTTTCGCGCGGGTGCATGTGTATGTGCGTCTGTGGACATGGTGCTTGAGCGCATGGAGGGAAGAGGGGGTATACATGCGTGGGGCACCGCCCTTGTCAGGTAGCGCACCCATATCCACATCCGCACACCCACGCAGATACCGCCTACCGTTATCACAACGAAACCGGAGAGAGAGAGAGAGAGGAACAACAAAACGCACCAGCGCACACGACGAGGGAGGAAGAAGCAACCAGCAACAACAACAACACACGTGCACATGTGTACGCTCTCATAGACAGGCGCACAGATACAGAGATCGTGCACAACCGGGAGGGCGAGCAGCCGTCCTTCCCTTATTCGCCTCCCCCATCCTCCTCCCACTCCAGTGCGCTCCCTGGCGCTGCCAGACGCACGTTCAAAGCAGCCACCAGTCCGATACAACACAGAAAAACGTGCGCACACACACGCTGACGCCAACAACGCAGACGCCCCAATATGAAGAACAGTTAGAAAAATAAAAGACCCCCTCTCTCTCTCTCCTTTGCGGGTATGTGTGCTTTTAAAGTTGCGCGCATCTCCTGCTTACGCTCTTAGTTACGAGACCGTCATCGCAGCACCGCTCCCGATGCGTGCGTGCGTGCGTGCGTGCGTGCCGCCGATCGACCCCGCTGCTTCGCTCGTGCGCTCTGTTTAGTAAGGCGAAAAGAGGCGCGCAAGAAAAACACACGCGGGGCGCACGCGGAGGACAAGACGGCAACGGACAAGACCAACTCAGCCTCTCCGCAACAACAAGGAAACACATAAAGCGCACACCCAAACACGCGTACGCGCAGGTGCACGCGACAACTGTTGGAAGGGGCTTCCTCGCTCTCTCGCTCTCTCTCACCCACTTCACCAAAAAGTGCACGAGCAGTCCTCACCTCCTCGGTGCCACAGCGCCAGCACGCGGTGGTAGGGAAGTGTGCGAGAAGGGCGCAGCGGCGGGCATGATATGAGGTGGTGATGGTGGTGTGAACGGATGTGCGGAGAAACGTAGCCTCAACACGCATCTCTGAAATGGTGGTGGGAGCGGGGGTTGCTGCGCCGCCAGCAGTCAATTCCGGTATCCAGCCGCACGCGCATGGATGGCGTATGCGTGCGCCCGTGTGAAAGAGAAAAAACGTGTGGAAGTCCATGCCGACGCCCCGCAAAGACCAGAAAGAGGGAGAAACGAAGAAGACGGGGGCACCGGTTTAACGCATAACGGTGTCTAGCTTGTCGTAGATGAGCGACTCCAGCGAGCGCGTCTGCGGCTCCACGTTCAGCTGCTCGTTCACTGAATCGATCTTCGCGCGATGCTTCACGGACTCGCTGATAAGGTTGACCAGCCACACCTCGGCATCGGCCTTGGACATGTCCAGCTGCTCCGCTACATACGGAATGGAAACGACGGAGTGCAGAGACATGTACTTGCTGAAGATCATGCGCTTCGCGTTCTCAATGAGCTCGTCCTCGTAGTCGGCCAGGAAGTAGTCCTCCTTGATCATACGCCGCACCTCGGGCAGCAGCGCTATGGCGTCCTCGAAGGAAGCCTTCTGAATGAGACTCACCAGCTGCGTGAGGGGGTCCGAGTACTCGTAGATGGACTCCACCAGCTCCGCAGCGCTAACAAAGTTGCTGTAACGGGTTCGGTGCAGAAGGACAGCCGCGCAGATGTACCGCAGGTAGTGCGGGCACACCGTCTCGACGGCCTTGCGGTATGTCTGGTCGTGGCGGTGATCGAAGATGAAGTACAGCAGCTGCAGCGAATACTGCAGGCCGCCCTTGAAGAACGGGAAGAGTACCCAGTGCAGCAGCCACACGCGCGCACGCACCGTGGTGGTGTTCGGGGCACCGAAGAGGTCCTCCTCGCTGGCGTTGTGCACGCGGCGAATCTCCTCGGCAATACGCATGGCGGACTGCCAGTTGACGGCGCCGATGTCACTCATCAGCTTACCCCACAGAATCGTATCGGAGCGGATGTTGTCGTAGCCACTCACGCACTGGCACAGCGTCAGTAGCTCCGAGGCGTCGCCGTAGGCGCCGGTGTCGTAGTAGAGATACGCCAGCTTGTACAACGCATTCATGACGGCCGCCGTGATACCCTTTTTCTCGGAAAGGAACTCGTGCGACAGCTCACCCTGCGTGCGTCGCTCCCCTATCTCGGTCTCCGTCAGCTTAAACTGGTACGTGGAATGGTCGTCCTCGGACTCGTCGAAGAACTCCTTCAGCGCCGGCTGGGCGGCCGCGGTTGCTTTGGCCATCATCTCCTCCGTCTCTGCCTTGATACTCCCATCGGCGTTCAACCCGGTCGTCTCGATCAGCTTCATCATGGCATCTTGCACATCCTCGCCGCTCTGCGCGTAGTGGTTCAGCAGACCCAGGGCTAGGTGCTTGTCCATGTAGGGCAACAGCTTCGTTAGCATGTCCATGGTCGCTGCGTAAGACGACTTCCGTGGTGATGGGTTGCCTGGTTTGTTTGCTTTAATGCTCAAGAGCGATTCTACGCCGTGACTGCACCCGTGCACGCACACAAGCCTCTGACCCGTGCGATAGTGTGTGTGTGTTGGGGGTGGAGGGGAGGGAGAGGGCGTACGCTGAGGACAACACGATATCACTCACTCCTTGCGTATGTGTGTATGCGTGTGTGCACGTGTAAAGTAAGCGGGCGTGTGCCTGACTAGTCTCTCTGTTTCTCGCATGCAGTGGAGGACGCCGAGTTCATGAAAAAACGTTCCACGGACACAGACACACACACACACACACACACACACGAAGGGTGTGCAGGTGGTACCCACGTGGAGGCCAGTCAAAACGGAGGGCGCGGGAAGAAGACGGGGGAGGGATGCAGAGGGAGGAGCACGGCGGAGCCGCGGTAGAGACCGACCGCTCTGGTGTGGTGGCGGATATGTCGAGCACAGAGAGAGAAGCAGAGAGAGCGTGAGCGTGATGACGCTGATGCGGATCACACATTCCCTTGCTTGCCCCTCATGAACGCATCGTGTGGCTTGAGTGTAGGTGTGCGCACCTCCGCTTCTCTCTGCGGTTGTGCGCCAGCGACGATGCAACTGTATCCTTGAACGAAGCGGGTAGAACAAAGGTGGGATACGCACAAAACAAGGGCGCCGGCCCCATTATATGCTTAATGCACTCGTCGACGGCGCAGGTGCGGTGCGTGTGCAGGGCGTCGCCGCCCTTGCGCACGTAGATGCCAAGGGTGCTCGGTAGTGTTCCTTTTCTCGTGCTCTCTCTATGACGCGATGGCCCGCCACAGCTGCGACCGTGCTGCGCGCAATGCCTCGCTGGCTTTTCTATGTTCATGCATATACATATATATATATATATATATGTGTCTGTGTGTGTGTGTGCATGCGTTGCGGGGTGAGCAACGCGTGAAAGCTACAAAACAAGAGGTGGAGAAGATTCGCAGCTACACGCCCCGTCCCCTCAGACGATGCCTCTCACAGCCAGTCCTTTAGGTTCGTATCAGGTCCAGCAGGTCGCTGTACACAGCCTCGCAGTAGCGGTTCTCTGCCATAACCTCCCGCAACACATCCCGCACTCGCAGTGCGTTGTTGTGGCGACCCTGCTCCAGACGCAGCGCGTGTATCTGGGCTGCTTTGCTGTCCATTTCGTGCATTAGGCGGCGCATCGCTTGACTCGCTGCCACAGAATCCCCGTGCATGTCGCGCAGCTGGTGTTGGCAGCGTCGGTACTCGGCCCGCATATCAGCCAGATCAGTAATGAGAGCACGGCAAGTGGCGTTCAGAGCAGCTCCGTGCAGGCCGTCCGCGGCCGGCCGCGGTGGTGGTAATGGTACGCGATGAAAAGCCGGCAATGAACTCGATGCAATGGTGGGTTCGCTGTGATGCGGAGGCATACGCACGCCCGCGCTCGCCTGGGCGTCTGCTCTGGGCCTCTCGCCTCGGGTGCGGGGCGAAAAACAGCGGCTCCGTGGCCAGTACGGCGAGGCCTCGCGCCGGCGCTCGTCGCGATGCCGCGCGGATGGCGAAGGCGTGCTCTCCTTCACTGTGGCGCTTGCAGGGGCGGGCGCGCAGGCTGAGCACGAGCACAATGACGACGAAGACCCCGTGGTCGTGTGTGTGTCCGGGGTGCGAGTACAGGACGAAGTCGATGACGACGACAACCCAGGCGAGTGTTGACAGTTGTGCAGGTGGCGGTAGTCTCCAGTCCGCGGAGGCGTCGCGGACGCGCAGAAAGACGAGGCGCATGCAGCCGGAGGCGGCGGTGGTGGCCGCGCCCTGCTCAAACCGCCGCGGCGTTGCCGATACGGTGAAGCTGCCGCCACGGGGGCACCGGCCACGTCAGTTGGCTCACACCCCACGCGGTGGTAGTACAGACGAGGCCGTAGGTAGTTCCCGCGCTCGATGGTCGCCACCATCGCCTCCACGTTGTGGGTGCAGGGCGAGGAGGCTCGACAGGGGCTGCAGGCGTCCCACGGACCGCTCGGCACAAAATGACGGCATGGGGCACGACGCGTGGGCGACGGCGCATCCCAGACTTTGGGTGGCATGTCGCAGTACGAGCAGCGCGGGTACTGCGTGAGCTGCGGCGAAGCCGCAACAGATGTGCGCGACGACGGCTTTTTCACCCAGTTCTCCTTGGAACTCTTGACCGGTGCTGGCGCTGACCCCGTTTGCCCTCGCCCATCGGCCACGACCTCCTCGAGCTGTTCCGCCGCTGCGACCGCCGCCTCAGCGCCCCGTAGCCCATCCTGCAGGGAGCGCACCCTACTCCTCAGGGACTCTTGATCACGCAAGCAGGCGGCGAGGCTTCGACGGTGCTCCTCATGCGATGCCTCCGTCTCCGCCACATCACGCCGCAGCTCTACCCACTCCTCGTGCAGCTGCCGCAGCGTCGACTCCAACTCGTCTTGACCCGTGCTGCTGCCGCGATGCCCCTGCAGCTCTGCAACCCACTCTTCCTCACGCTGTCGACGCTGTTCCGAGACGCGCGCCATAAGTTCGCGATTTGCTTGAAGCGTCTCCTGCAGCTGAGCTCGCAGCACATCCTCGCGGTGGCCGCGAATGGCCCGTTCCTTCTGCACCAGCTGCGTGAGCTCGCGCCGGTGCGCCTCAAAGGCGTCTGCCGCACGCTGGCCCAGCTGCGCATAGTGCAGCCGCTCCTCCTCCAAGATTCTGGTGTGCCTCTCAAGGCGCGACAGTGAAAGCGGTGCTTCCTCGAAGGACGCCGTATCGGCAGGTACCGCATAGTCGGAGACGGGTGAGCTGCGCGCCGCCGTTGAAGCGGTGGAGGCCGAAGAGAACGAGGAGGAGCACGGAATCACGGATGCGGCGCTCTCGTGCTGTATTGCAGACATGGACGATGAGGCGAGGGACGGCGGCGAGGACGGTGGTGCATGCTCCAGCTCTGCCAGAGGGTCGTCGAACATTCTTCACAGTAGCCAAAGCGCGTCGAGCAAACGCCTTGCCTAGGCGCGAACACACATGAGCGCGCACGCACTCACCGCTACACGACGCGGAAGTTCGGTACGCCTCTCGCACTCCTCTATGCGTTAGACCGGTTCTATGGACGCCCCTCCCTCCTTCTCTAATAAAGTACGAGGATGTCTGTGTACCTTTTACGTGTGCACGCGTCTCGTGTGTGTGTGTCTGTGTGTGTCTGTGTGTGTCTGTGTGTGTGTGTGTGTGTGTGTGTGTACGCCCCTGATGTGCGCGCGAGAAAGCGGAGGAGAAGGTTCTGGGAGGCGGAGAAACAGGCGCACGTACCAGAAACGAAAGCGAGATCCAAAGGAACACGCACACTGGAGGGCGACCACGCTGACGCGTACAGTTTTTGGAGCGTCAGTGAGAAATGGGGAAGAGGGGGGCGGGGGGGATGATGATGATTAAGCGGTGGATCGAGGAGGAGGAGGAGGCGGCGGGTGGAAAAGATGGTGATCAGGCAACGTCCTCATCTTGCTTCGGGCAAATCAGTGACGAGCTAGAGGCACACGCGCATCGCCATTCGAGAAGCAAGAAGGGGCACGAAGAGAGGGAAGATGATAGCAGACCAGGAGAAGAAAGCGGGCGCGCCCTACTCGTAGCGCTGCACCTCTCCCCTCCGTCGCCCTTTCTTCTACGCCTCATACATGCGCGCTTGTGTGAATAACTGCGTGGATGGAGACGATGACAGGGGTGTGCGCGCAGCGAGCACCCAGCGCCCTTGTCGAAACCCCCCCCGCCGCCGCCACACACAGACACCATCTAGGAATGCACTCGCACACACAAAGCACCGATAGAGAAACAGAGCACCTCTTGGGATGCCACCCACCCACCCTTGATGAGCAGGCTGCCTCACGTTTACGTTTGCGGCCTGTTTAGATGGTTCAAGGTGCACACATACGCACTTCGCTGCTCTTTATCAGAAAACGACTTCTCGGCCCCGGAACCTCAGCGAGAGAGAGCCCGCGCGCGAGGACGGGGTGAAGATCATGGGGAGGCAGAGAACGGGGAAGCACAGGTGGTCAACGTCATCAGCACTGCTGCGCACGCGAGCCCTCTGTGAAACCATACTGGCTTTGTGTGTCTGTGCGCTCAGCGTGTGAGGGAGGGGGGAAGAACGCTGAAAGATGGGGAGTGGGAGCCGCTTCGTCGCTGGCCGCGTGCGCCTTGTGCCTCCCCTCCCTCCCCCTCCTCCTCCTCTCTTTGGGCTCGAAGCTCCCCTCCCCCTTCCTCTCCCACCCACTCCTCCCACGGACACCCTACTCAGCCTCAAGGAAGTCCTTCACACCCATAATGAAGTCGTGGCAGCTGACGGCGACCAGCACCTTGCCTTCCTCGTGCAGGTCACGCGACTCTTCATCGTCGCTGCTACTGGTGCTGCTGCTACTACTGCTGGATGTGTCGGAGTCGCTGCTCGACAACCTTGCGGCGCCCCTGTTCTTGACCCGGCCACCCTTGAAGGCGGTGTAGCGCTGCAACACCTCACGCCGGTGCTCCATCTCCGCGTCGAAGGCGATCAAGCTCTCGCCGCTCACAATGCAGTAGCCGCGCTCATTGTAGAGGTCATCGTCGCAACCGTAGTAGAGAATCTCCACGAGCTGCGGGCCGTAGCAGCGCAGCGGACAGTTCTCGCCGCCGATGGCACCGCACAGCCCCTCAAGCGTCGCGACCATCGCGTCCACGTTCGGCTGCTGGTTCTTGGACAGGAAGTTGCTATAGAACGGCCGGCACCATGTGTGGAACATATCTCGGGCGACCTCGACTATGTCCGCCGGGGACTCGTCGCGATGGGTACTGAGGAGGTGCTCCATGAGCAGCTCCGTGACGATCTCGCACAGCTCGGGGTAGCCAAAGCCGCTGGAGAGGCAGATGGTGGACATGTCGTAGCTGCTGGATTCAATGCGGGACGGTTGCAGGAGCGCCGCCTGGACGTGGCGCTGAATGCTGCGGCGAAACAGCCCTTGCTCATCGTCCTCCTCAGAGGATTCACCCTCGCCATCGCTCTGCGACGGGCGCGCCACCGGGTCCTCCGTAAAGAGCGCACTGGTTGGGAGAATGTTGCTGCTATAGCGGTCCTCAAGCGCGTGCCCGCGGCCGTTGGCGCCGGTGAGCAGCTTCTCCGTCTTGTGGCCCACGGCGCCCTCGCTGCTGCTGGAGAGAGATGAGGAAGACGACCCCTCCTCGCCCTTGTCACCTCTTGAAACGCCGTCCTCGTCTGTGCCGCTAATGTCGTCCACGTCGCACTCGATCGCCTGATGCTGCAGCACGAGTGGTGCACCGCTAATGGTCGCCCCGTCCAACACACAGCGCTCCCCCACAACGACGTAAGAGAGCTCCGCGCCATCTCCAATCACGGCGTGGGGCCCGATCAGGCACCCGTGCAGCACACATCGACGCCCGATTCGGGCGCCCTCCATCACGACACAGCTGCGCAGCGAGGCCTCATCGCCCAGCTCGACGCGGGCGCCGAGCACTGTCCCGGCCAGCTCCACCGAGGCCGGCACGCTCACCTCCTCGCCTACTACCACATTCGGACCCATGAGGCTGCTGCTTGCGCACCTGGCGGTTGTGTGCAGGTAGACGGTTTCACACGTCGAGGAGACGGCGTACTTGGCCAACTCCTCGGCAAAGCAGCTCTCCCGGGTCATCGGAAAAAGCCGCCGGGCGCACACGTCGAGGTTGCACTGGATGTACGCCTCCGCGCTGTTTATCGGCTCCACCACCGCCGAGGATGAGGGTAGCTCAATGAGACCAAAGACGTTGCCGTAGATCTCCGTCTGGCCCAGCAGCGACGTGCTGAAGAAGCTGTAGAGGTCACGAATGTGAAACTCGATTAGGGAGAGCGCCTCGCAGCAGCAAAACATGTAGCCGGTCGGCAAGAGGTCCATGCGCACCGACTGCGGGGCACTGCTGCTGAACACCACCGCCGGCGACTCCGGCGTCTCCTCGCCGTTTTCGAAGCGCGCCATGTACGTCACGACTTGCGTTGCCTTGTTGAGCACAAACATGGTGTGGCGCTCCCGCGGCAGCACCGGGGCCGTGTAGTTGCGAAGGCGCAGCATCTCCGACGTCTGCCGAATGCTAAGTACGCCGTGGCGGCCACTGCCGCCGATCGGGGATACGGGGGACTGAGAGCTCACCTCCTCTGCTTCAGCGAGGTGGTTTATCAAGGAGTTGCGCAGGGCTGCCGCAAGAGCGGGGCGAGAGGAGACGCACAGCAACGTTGCGGCGTACTTGCTCACCTTGCGCACCCGCTCCAGGTGTGTCTGATAACACGCGCGCAGGTTCGTGAAGGAGGCCACCGTGTCGATCGGGACGAGCAGGAACGAACCGTTTTGTGGAACGACGTTGCGCTCCCGCATCTCGTCCGCAGCGTCCGCCAGCGTGGTGATTCGGCGCGCGCACTCGACCACCGTCACGTTTATGGAGTCGCTCAGCATCCACGGTTTGCCACGCGCCGTGCGGCACTCGGAGAGGTGCGCAATCGTCGTCGCCGCAGAGGAGGAGTTGAGCAGGATGGTCGCCTCATCTACCCCGTTCAGCACCAAGTTTTCAAGCACGTAGTCGATGACGGGGGTATTGCACACCGGTAGCAGCGCAGCCGGAATGCGAGGGGAGGGACTGAGGGGGCTCAGCGGGCCAACGACGGTCGCGCGCCCGCCATGCAGGCGGGTGGGCAAGAGCGCCTCGCCAATGATCACGGCGATCAGCTTCGGCCCTTGCCGATCACTGCGATCGACGACGCCGCGACGGACAGCTGCCATGTCCATGGTTCGAAAAAGCAACGAAGAAAGAAGCTATCACTACACGAGTGGCCGTGTACGAACGGGGGGAGGGCCGAAGCAGAAAGGCAAAAGCGGGACGGCAGAAGGAAGGGAGTTCGCATCGCGTGCGCGCCCGCGCAACCCGCCGTGAAACATGAGCGATGGCAGGACGCTGACGAGCACGACAAAACAAAAAAAAACAAAAGAAAACGGGAGGCAAAGCACGGCGCATCGATTCGCCAGTCCAGTGCGTGAGCGATGGCGCGCAAAGTCGCGCTTGTGGATGGCAGGCACACACACACACAGACGTGTCAAGCAAGGATTCATCACGCCCCTCTGTCGTTTACGCGTGTGCTGCGGGGAGACTGAGGCTGCACTGCACCACAGTCGCAAAGACTCCTGCGAAAGCCCTCGAGCGCACATCACTGTTTTTCATTGCGCATCGCTGTTTATGTCCATTTGCGGATCCTCAGCGCTCCAGGGTGCTTGCCACATCACCTCATCGCTGAAGCACCCCATCCCCAATGATGGCGGGGGTAGACGCCCGCGCGTGTGGCCCGTGCCAGCCCCATGAGGAGGTGGTAAGGACGACAGAAGAAGACGCGCGGTGCGACGAGCAGCCGCAGAAAAGAAGAGCGCTTGTGTGCGTGTGCCAAGCGAGGAAGGGGGCTTATCCGACTGGAATCTTCCCTTCGTGTTTGCGTACGCATGACCGAGCACTCGACGTGTCTCTCTTTGCGACTGTGTATGTGTGCTAATTCGCACTCGCGCCTCGGCTCCGAAAGCGTCGGGATGTGAAGAGGCAGGGGCGCTCAGGAGCGACATGCCTTCGCCAGCTTCGCAATTCGCCCTGTGCGACTACTAACTCTAGTCACTGAAGCTGTAGTCGGAGTCGGAATCGGATGACGCGGAGGACTCCTCCAATGACGACGCCGACGCATCGGTGCTGTCTTCGTCGTCATCGTCGCTCGAGTCGCTGCTGCTGCCGCGGCGTCGCCGCCGAGCAGCCGGCTTCGCGTGCGGCTTTGCAGGGCGGGCAGAGGCGGCAGTGGCCCTCTTGCTGGCTGCTGTGGCAGCCGGTGGAGCTGTCTCTGTCTTCGCCTTGACGAGCCCCAGCAGGAGGAGATCATCGTCGGCGTCTGCGGTGGGCTTTGTGGAGCGCGCTGCACCGCCGTTTGACGGGGGCGCGGCAGTCATGGCCATCTTCGGAGCGGCGCTCACCGCTGAAGCGGAGGCGAGCGCATCGAGTCCGAAGCCGTCCAGGTCAAGGTCGTCAAGCGCAGTCTTCGTAGCAGCAGCAGCAGCTGCCGATATCGCGTCCTTCTTGGGCCTGCGCCTCACTGGCTTGGAGCTGCCGCTGTTGCTGTTGTCGCCTGAGTCGTCGTCGTCGCTGTTACGCACCTTCTTGCGCGGCTTCGATGCTGCGTGGCGCTTCGGAGCTGCGCGGGGCTTCTTCGGAGAGCCGCACACCCGTGCCCTCTCCGGCACCGGTGGCGCTCCCGCATCACCCATACCCACGATGTTCTCGCCTTCATCGTCATTATCGCTGTTGTCAAACATCCACTCCTCATCTGAGTCGCTGTCGTCGTCGTCATCGCTGTCCTTTGCCTTGCGTCGCTTCTTCGCCGCGGCCTTCTTCGGCTTCGGCCGCGCGACCTCGCCAACGGCCGAGGCGGCTCCGCCGGCAAGCGTGTCATCCCCACCGCCGACGCGACGGCGGCCGCCGACGCCGTTTGCCTTCAGGGACTTCTCCGCCTCCTTCTGCAGAAGAGAGCGCGCCTTGTCGGATAAGATCGGCACGCGCAGTCGTCGAGCGTCGAACGGCTTCTTCACCTTCTTGCGTTGAATGGTGGCAATCTCCACTTCGCGGTCCGCGTAGAAGCTCTCCAGCTTGGTGCGCAGCACCTTGAGGTCTTCCATCCACATATCTTTCGGTGTGCGGGCCTCCATCGCGGCAGTGTCGCGGCGGGCCCGGGCCATCTGCGCCTCCAGTCGCGCAATCATCTCCGCCGTGAGGCTCCACAGCTTCATGCCAAGCAGGTAGTCGTAGTCGCGAGTGGCACGACGCATCTCCGGCGGCTCTGCCGCGCCGTCGTCTGCTCCACTGTCAGCGGCGTTCCCCACGCCCAGCACGTCCTCCTCGCTGTTCTGCGCGTCGGGCGCCCCCTCGTCGTCCCCCTCCTCCACGGTGGTCGAAGATAGCTTCTTCTTTGTGTGGGGCGGGAAGGGCAGATACATGCGCCGCTGCAGGTCCTCGAGCAGCTCCTTCTTTTTCCGCTTGGTCACAACGAGCGTGCCCTCCACCACCTCGCGCACGAAGCGGACCATGTTCTCCAGCTTGCTCGTCAGCCGACGCAGCTCACCCAAGAGGTACTGCTTGCGCTTCGCGTAGTAGTCGAGGCGCACGAGGTAGAACTCCTTGAGCACCGACTCCGCGTCCGAGTACTTGGTGATCTGGCCCTCCTTGTTGAAGGCGATGATGTTCGTCGCGTGCACGTACTCCTTCAGCTGCAGCCGCTCCTCCACGACATCCTGCGCAACCCACTGTTCCAGCACCTGGGGATGCAGAAACACTTCGAAGTCTACTGTCACATCCGTCGTGTGCTCGCGGTACTGCACCACGAGCTCCTTCTCCCGCATGTCCTCCAGGAACTTCTTGTACGCCTGCGTCCACACGCCGATCGGCAGCTCCGTGATGCACACTACCCCATCCGGGCGTATCTCGTACCTGCCGTGGGAGATGAACTTACCTGGCTCCTTCTCCTCCATCGTGCCGGTGAAGCCGAAGTACCACGGCTGCATCTTGTGCACCTCCTCGCCCCGCATGAGGCGCTCGAGGTTGCTGATGATCTCCAGCGGGTTGTAGTTCGGGATGCTTGTGCTGAACCCGGTGCCGATGCCCGTCGTGCCGTTCACCAGCACCATCGGGATGACCGGAATGTAGAAGAAAGGCTCCACCGAGAGACCGTCGTCGTCCTTGTACTCGACCACAAAGTCGTCGGCCGGGTGAAAGATGGCCCGGGCGACCTGCATGAGCCGGGTGAAGATGTAGCGGCCCGCGGCGTGGTCCTTGCCACCGTGCAGACGCGTACCGAACTGACCATCCTTGCGCAGCAGCGGGACGTTGTTGCTGCCCACAAAGTCCTGCGCCATTCCGACGATCGTCTGTACGAGCGACTGCTCACCGTGGTGGTACGCGGAGTGCTCCGAGACGTAGCCAGCAAGCTGCACCACCTTGATAGAGTTCACCAAGTTGCGCTTGAAGCAGGAGAACAGGATCTTGCGCTGGCCGGGCTTGAAGCCGTCAATCACACTCGGAATGCTGCGCTCGCAGTCGGCGATGGAGAAGAGAATCAGCTCCTTGTCCACAAAGTCTCGGTACGACACCTGGCGCACGTTGTAGTCCATCGACTCATTCACGTTCACGTTCGTCTTGAAGTTCGTGATCCACTCCTTGCGGTCCTCGACGCGGTCCTTCCCAAAGGCCATGACAATGCGGTCCTCCTCGCTCTGCTCCTGCTCCACAAAGTTGAGGCGGTGCCGGTCGATGTTCTCGAAGTACTCGCGGCCCTCCTCCGCGCCGGACGTGCCGAGACCCTTGTAGTACCGAATTTGGTAATTGCTCAGGTTGTCGCCAATCGCCTTCTTCCACTCGAAGTAGTCCGGCATGGAAAAGAAGGAGATGGCCTTGCCGGCCCCGCCGCGGCCCTTTGGTCGGGCTTTCACAATCGGCGTGATGAACTGCTGAAGAAAGCCAGGCACCCGCAGCAGGTTCGGCCAGAAGCAGTGAATGAAGTTGATGAGAAGCCCTTTGATGTGCGACCCGTCATGGTCCTGATCGGACATGATCATAAGGTGGCCGTAGCGCAGCCCGTCTGAATTCTCGTACGTTTGGCGAATGTCGAGCCCCATAATCTTCATGACGCACTGGATCTCCTCGCAGGCCGCTAGCTTCTTCAGCGACGCCTCGCGCACGTTGAGGGGCTTGCCGCGCAGCGGAAACACGCCAAAGTAGTCCCGATCCTTCACCGCCAGGCCGGCCGTGCAGAGTGTCTTGGCGGAGTCACCCTCTGTGAGGATGAGCGTGCAGCGGTGGCTGTGCTTGCCGCCCGCCTCGTTGGCGTCGTCCAGCTTCGGGATGCCCATGATCTGTTTCCGGTCCGACGACCTCATCTTGGACGCCATCTCCCTTGCGATCTTGCTGTTCGCCATCTCGACCGAGCGCTCAACAATGCCGGAGCTCATAATGTAGTCGACGATACTATTGGGCAGGTCGCACGTGCTGCCAAACTTGCTCTTGACAGTGTTGAGCGTCTCCTTCGTCTGCGAGTCGAAGCCGGGGTTCTCAATGAGGCAGTTGACGAATAAAAAAATGTGCGGCCTAATCATGTGCGGCTTCACGTCTGTCTTCTTCTTTTTCTTGGCCTGCTCCATCACCTTGGAGGTGATTTGATCCATGATGTACTTGACATGTGTGCCGCCGCGGGTGGTGGCGATGGAGTTGACAAAGCTCACCTGCTGCGGCCCAATGTTCGACACCCGTACGCACACCTCCCATCGGTCATTCACGCGTGAGTAGCTCGCCGCCTTCCTCTCCTCGCCCATGGTGGGGTAGAGGTCGACGTACTCCGGGAAGGTGGTGCAGGCGATGCGCTCATCGTTCAGGAAGCACTTGAGTGTCTTGTCGGTGCACCCCGCAATGTCGTACACGCGCCGCTTCATCATCAGCAGCATGTCCTCGGTAAACTTATCGACGTGGAAGAGTGCAAAGTCGGGGTAGAAGGTGACCATGGTGTAGTCAGCGCTGTCGCACGGCACGATAACGGGGTCGTCGTGTTGCAGCATGTTGTTCGTCCATTTCATGTAGAACTTCTTGCGAGAGCGGCTGTGCACGGTCTCGACCTCGAATTGCTTCGAGAAGACGTTCGTCAGCTTCGCGCCGAAGCCGTTGCGCCCGCCCGTCACCTTCGCCTCCTCATCGTCGTAGTTGGAGGAGGTGAGAAGGTGCCCGAAGATCATTTCCGGCACCCAGAGGTCGTGCTCGCGATGCTTCTGGATCGGGATGCCCTCGCCGTTGTTGTACACTCGCACATAGCTCTCCGTCATCCACACCCGAATGACGGTCTGGCCGATCGGGTCGCGTACCTTGTTGTCCGCCGCGTTGACCAGTATCTCATCAAAGATCTTGTACAGCCCAGGTGTCCAGGTGCACTTGCGCTGCTTCATACTGTTCTCTGCATCGTCATAGACCCAGATGTCGTCTGTCACCGGCTCAAGGGTGCCGATGTACATGTCAGGACGCGTGAGAATGTGATCATGCTGCGTCTTCTTTTGGTAGATCTGTTCGACGGTTTTGCCCATTTTTCCCCTGTTGGAAGCACGCTGGTGCTTCCTGCGTATAGGTATGCTTGAGTGCAGTTGTAGGTACGCGTATGGGGTCTTGCGTGTCTGGAGAGAGCGCGCGAGCGAGCGCTGTGGGGGGAGGGGGAGGCACGGGTCGATCTCTCTATGCACGACGGTGTGTGCTGGCTGTGTGGCTATCTATCTCTGTTTGTATGTGTTTTACCTTGTGTAGTCTCTTTCTCTTGCCTCACTTGTCGTCTTCGGGGCACTTTGCTCAAGCGCTCGTATGTGTCGGTGAGTGTGACTGTGCGTGTGTGTGTGTGCGTCTGGTAGTGGGGGCAGGGGATGCACCCACACACTTGACCCAAGAAGACGCCCACTCGCGCGCCAACCGGTGTGTAACAAGTAGGAAACGAGGTGAAGTTGGTTGGACGTGGATAACGGGCGGGTTACGAGGGTGGGACAAAGGAAAAATAATAATAGGTGTGGGAGGGGTGTGCCGCCGCAGACCATGAACACCTGATGATCGGTGTGGGTGGGTGGGTGTGTGGGCGAGGAAAGGGGTGTTAAGGATACGACATTGCGCGTACATGAAGATGCAGACGTGGAGCGGCGAGAGAGAGAAGAGAAAATGGCAAAAAAAAAAACGAAAGAACAACCGAGGAAAAGAGCATACCTGCTGAGACACACACACACGCGCATACATGCATATATATATATATATATATATATGTATATATATATACGCATGCGTAGATGTTCTGCTCGGCAGCGTTGATTGCCTAGACATCCTTCGTCACATGCGCAGGAGCGGGGGACACCAACAAGGAGATGGGCAGACTGCTCTCATGCGAGAAAAAGGAAAATGGCTGCGGTTGCATGCGTCATGGCCACCACCACACACGCACACACCGCCATGGCAGCAAAAGGCATGTGACGTTTCGGCCAACGACGGCACTGCGCGCTCCCTCTTCACTGTTTGTGTAGCGCAAGGGACAAACAAGCATGAGGGCGCCCACCCACCCCCACCGCAGACGGCGACGACGCTCTTGAGCGGCCCGCCTCCACCACCCTGGAGGCGGGATTGAGGAGGGAATGTGAGGAACGAGAAAGTGCAGGGACCGTCAGCGTGTGCTGGTGTGGGAGCCGCGGGACTTGAGGAGGGCTGACTGAAAAACGGCGTGCTCGACGCTGCTCTCCCAGCGGAGCATCTCGTCGTACATCCAATCCACGTACCGCTGCGGCAGCAGAAGCTGAATACCACGGTCCTCACTGCTGCGATGCAGCACACCCATGCCCAGCAGCGTCCTGAGCACGTCAGCTTCCTCCAGGCGCACAGCCGCCGCAATGTCGTTGATGGTGGTCCGCTGCGTAAAAGCAGCCGCGCCAGCAGCCGATGAGGTACCAGCCGGGGACGGTGCAGCTGCGCTGACGCCTAACACTTCCCTCTTGGTCGAAGACAGAGGGGCGGTAGCCGCGAGTGGCAACTTGCCGTGGGAAGAGGGCAGTCGTGCCTCCTCGTCGCCGTCCACGTCCCTCTCGTATTCCGTCTTGGCGTCGGCACGGGAACGTTTGCGCGCTGATGGGGGCGCTTTCGAGCGCTGCTCGTGCAGTGTCGCTTTCCCTTCGCCGGAGCGGCGGCTATCGGCATCGTGCTCTCCTGACACCATCCTGTCCTCCGTCGCAAGCATCACCACCTCCGCGGCCGCAGAGTCCACGTCAAGGGCGAGAGACGCGCCCTTGCCTGATGCGCGGCTCAATCGCGGCGCAACCGGCCCGCCGGCTTGCGCACCTTTCTGGTCGGTCTTGTCCACATCGTCATCGTCGACGCAAACCGCAGCGGCCCGCCGCATCGCGTTCAACGTGTCCTTCATCCAGCGCACAATGGCGCAGCGCCAAAAGTGCTGATACGCGACGGCACCCAAGTCGGAGAGGGGCTTCTCCGGGGTGCCCGTCTGCTTGCGGCGGTAGGCGAGCTCGTAGCTGGCGGCAATCATGAACTGGCCAAGATGGCGAAGCACCCTTGGCGGGCGCGAGGCGGCCGCAGTGGAGCCCGCCGGCGATGCCACCGGTCTCTGGCGGCTGGAGCGGCGCCCAAAGCACGGCAGCGTCGCGATGCACGCCAGGTTGTACTCGCTCACATGTTTCTCCCAGGTGAAGAAGCCGGCGAAGTACATGGCGGAGGGGTCTGACACGTAGTCAGGGAAGTAGCGGTGGTGCAGGCACACTACGTAGAAGTAGTAGTTGTGCACGTCGTGCCCGGCGAGCTTGTTCTCCAGAAACGATTTGCCAATGAGGAAGAGGTGGCGGCAGTAGGTGACGTGCTGACTACCGTTGATCTTGAAGAGGGAAAGGCCACGCACCTCGTCGCGGTACACTTCCTCGCCCGGCGGACGCAGGCGGCCCGCGCGATAGGTGCGGGTCTCGTAGTGCATCTGGGCGTAGGTCGAGTAAATGCGGAGGGAGAAGGGGCACAGAAAAGCGTCCCGGATGAAAGGCTGCTGCTGCTGCTGCACGCCGACCGACGAGCCGGTGGCATCGGCACCTTCGCCAGCTGGGATCGCGCCCGTCGACGCGTCAGCCGCCCCTGTCCACGGCAGCATCGGGTCATACTCGCTGTTCAGCAAGCCAAACGGCGCGTAGTACCACGGGGCGAACACGTACGTGTTCAGATACACAAAGTAGCGCACCGTGGTCGGGGTGCGGCAGTCGCGCAGGAGCCGCTCCTCGAGGTAGTCGAGCTGACGGCGCGCGCGTTGGGTGCGGGCCATGCCAGGAGTCACCTCCATATACACACCGCTGAGCCATGGACGGTGCAGGACGCGAGAAAGCTGGGCCATGCCATCGGCCAGTCCATACGGTGCTGCAGCCGTGTCAGGCGTGGATGAAAGCACCGCTGAATCCTCGGTCCCGTTCCCGAACGCGGACTGCGCGACAGCCATCTTTACGTAGACGTCGTCTGCATGAAACCACGCGCTAAGTCGGTGGTCCACCTCCTTAACACGCACGAAGGCGTACAAAGACGTCCCGGCATCCTTGGCGTCTGCCCCGGCTGCGGCTTCTTTATCTATCACGGCAGCACTTGACCCGATAGCGCGCTGGCTCAGGTGCGATTCTCTCTCCGCCGTGGAAGGAGTGGCGCTGTACGGCGAGGCACTCGGAGGCGCGGCATCTGTGTCAGACGAGGAGGCAGTAGTAGGCAGTGGCGGATGCCACAGCTGACGCACCTCCAGTATCGAGCCAGGCACTACCACTTCCCGGGGCGCACCCTGGCCTGCTGCAGCTCCGCTCCCATGGCCGCCGAGGCCAGATGTGCTGCTGCCAGTGCCTGTTGTCCCTCCCTTGCGATGCAGCAGGGACGGGTGGAGCAGTGTGGGAAGAGCAACGACACAGCTCACTTCCTGGTTGACAGTCCCTCGTTTCATGAGGAGGCGGGAAGGGCTAGATAGAGAAGTGCCGCGCCTCCCTACAATGTATGTGCGCGTGTGTGATACGTGGCAAGTGAAGGGAGGAGGCGGGCACACGTACACGCCATCCAAACGAAAGAGACGGAGAACAGTTGGAATTCAACGCTGTGCACACGGAACGATCCTCCTTCAACGCGGGCGGAACGATATCCAAGAGCGAAAATAAAGAGCATAAGTATTTTGGAGGGGGTAATGTGTCTGCATGCGCGTCTATACATTGAGGACTGCACAGGCCTCTCCTTGACGCGAGAGAGAGAGAGAAAGAGGTGCGAGGCGGGAGGGAGGAAAGAGCCTTCGCCCTCCCCGCCCTTTTCACTTCTTCGTTCGATGCCCTCGCGAACGGCAGCTCCGTCTGCGCGTCGGCGTATGGTAGGTTCGCGCAGCAAGGTAACACCGACTGGTCGCGAGAAAGAGAGATCCACTACGCAGATGCAATGTGCGAGTCATGCAGGGTCCCCACACAGACACTAGCCGGTGTCCATGAAGAGAGAGGAAAAAGCCGTCCTACACATATGACACGGCAAGGGGTGGCAGGCAATATTCAAGGACTTCACATACTCGCTGCAACTTCCAGCCACTACGTCTTCTCTGTCGCTTGCCCTCGTCAACAAACCCCATTCCACTTTTGTTTACTGCATTGTTTGTGTGTGTGTGTGTGTGTGTGTGTGTGTGTGTGTGCGCGCGCATCCGTCACCTGATCAGTACTTCGCCGTGCCCTTCGTCTTCTTCGATGGAGAGAGAGGGAGAGAGCGCACAGCGAGAGAGGAACGAGACAGGCGAGACACAGAAAAAGAGTGTACTGCGCTGATGCTGCACGTCGTGCCTGCACACGTCCGCCACTGCCTCCATGCACTCACGATAGGCTTGTTTTCTCTGTCTCTCGTCCCTCTCCCTCTCTATGTTCTTTTTTTCTGCATCCTCCTCCCCCCTCCTTCCCCTCCCCCTCCACACCCACACACGCGCGCACTTTCCATGTTTGTGTGGGTGGGTGAGTAGCTCAACACCCTTCTTTTTGCCAGTTCTTTTCGCCCCTTCAGGTTTTTTGTTGAATCCTGATTGATGTGTGTCAGCCCTCTGCGCCTGTGTATTGCTGCGGTCGCCGCGCCAACGGAAGCGTGTGCGCGTAAACGAAAACCTCCTTCTCTGCGCATACCCAGGTCAGTGACCGCCTACACCGACACAGGGAGAGGCGAAGCACGAGGCCAGTGCATAACAAGCGACTGAAACACCAGCAGACCCTTCGTGTAGGAAGAGATAGGCAAGGGAACATGAAGAGCGAACAGCAACGCACACACATGCGCATGAGAGAGAGAGAGGCGCATGGCGGGGTGTGGAGATGGAGACACAAAGCAAGGGAGACGTGGAAAGGACAGGGATGGAGGGAGATGAAGCGTGGAAGGGAGAGGCGCAACACGTAGATGTGTACGAAAAAAGAAAACGAACAAGGAGGGAGAGAGACAAGAGAGAGAGACGAGACGCCCAACCTCACAGAGACAACGACGCACAAGCACAAAGAAATCGACAGATATATAGAGAGAGCAAAACGGGTTCATGGCATGGCACACACGCGCACGCGCATACGTCAATGACGAGGCATATCCGCCGAAGCACGCACGCAGACACTCGACTTACATATATATATATATATTGTTTGTTGCCGTTGACAGTGCCCCTAGACGTTTCTAGAGAGAGAGAGACATATAGATAGCGAAAACAGAGAGAAAAAGAAGTCGATCAGTGAGAAAGAGGGAGAGAACGAGCAAGGAGTGTGTGTAAGTTGGGTAGAAAAGGGCGAAGGTCAGGGCGGAAGGCAGGGGGGTTGAAGCGCAAGCGCAGACATCATCAGGTAACAACAACGATCAACTCACTAATGTTTTATCCCCTGCTCATTCGACTTTGTTTTTTTTTGCGTCGATTTCACATCTTTTGAGGAAGTGGCGCGCACCTTCACCGTTGTCATTTAAAGCACCAACACTCGAGTGTGCGTGGGTGGTATGTGCCTGAGATAGCACCACGCGCATAGGCGCATACAAACACAGACACGCACATCATAGCCACCTTCACCATCCGCATGAGACACGCACAGGGGGGTGGAAAGAGGGCAATGGACGTGCGTGTATCACGCGGGTGGGTGGAAGTGTCATGTGACCTACTTTTTGTGGCGTATATGGATGACTGAATACAGCCATGGTCACGTTCCTTCTTGGTCGTCTCGCCAAAACGCACCTCGAGTATGTCATCCCGTCTTTGTGTGTATCCTCCCGCTCCCTTCGACTTTCTTCGCCCAGCCCCCTCCCTCTCCTCCCGGCCTGGCTTCTCTCGCCTTCCTGTCAGGCTTTGACACCCAACACAACGGCCATTAACGCTGCTTCTCTCTCTGCATTTCCACATTCGCCTCCGGCCAGATGCACATGGGCAGTGGGCGAGATAAAGTATGTATGTGAAGCAGGTCCCACCGCACGTCTGTCTTTGCCGGACTCCACCGCGTCTTTTCGCCCTGCGCAGAGGCGCCACACATCGGCACCCCCCCCCCCTTACCCACACTCGCTAATGCAGAGACGGACACACACACATACACAGGCGAAAAAAGAGATGGCGTGGTGCCTGGGCACGTACACGGCGCAAGGGATGGACGAGGAAGACTTAGGGAGAAGTGCAATGTGTGAAAGCGAAGAGGACGAAAAAGGTGTTCGGAAAAAATCGCTGAGAGAGAGCGAGAGGGGTGGGGAGGGGTGGGGAGGAGCGGAAGGGAAGAGGGGAGACGAAGCGCCTGGCGTCGCGGCGGGGTGAGGCTCAAGCACGAGATATAAAAAAAGTAAAGAGAAAAACGCGCACACACACAGACACGCGTACTCATTCGCATATACAAGAGCCCAAGACGAAAAGAATGACGCACGGAGACGGGGAGCATCGAGGTGGTGGACAACACAGGGCAAACGGGCACGAAGGAAGCAGGGAGGGAAAGAGTGGAAGAGGAGGGGGGCATGAGATGAGAAGGGGGTGGTTTATGGGTGACAACATACGCAAACACAGGAACAGTTGCCTTCTGGCATGAGCGAGTTGTGCAAGAACGCAACTGTGTGTGTGTGTGTGAGTGTGTGTATGCTGCCAGTGCAACACACCTGGGCTTTCTGCCTCTACACTGGTTTCTTCCATTTTCCTTCCTCCCTCTCTCGGCCATGCGTCACCACACACCCTCCCACCGTCTCGCGGCTGCTTTCAACAGCTCCCTCTCTGTCTTCGCCTCGCTCCTTGTGCGTTTTTCCCCGATAGCATATTTGTATCTCTCTCCGCCGCTCGCCGACTCCTGCAGCGCACTCTACTTGATCTTGCTCCAGTTGAGGTACGTGGCCACACCGCCGGACACGCAGGTGAGGGCGCCAGCGGTGATTGGGGATGGGCTCCACAAGCTCTTCAGGTAGCCGACGGCGGCCATCGTCACAAGCACATCTGAGGCATCCTTAGTGAGGCTGATGACGGCAGCCTTGGCTTCCTTCTTGCTCGTGGACACATCAGACACACGCTTCTGCAGGGCAGCACGAAGGGCGATGAGGTCCAGCACAGCGGCAAGGAAAAAGCCCCAGAATTGAGCGGTCTTTGCGTACTTCACGATGCACTTGGCGTCCGCCGGGACCAGCTTGTGCTTGGCCATGAACGCAGCGTTATCGCCCATGATGTAGAGAGAGTTGCCGATGATGCGGAGAAACTCGATAAACTTCTTGCACTCCGTGCCAGCGAAGCCCCTCGCCACGACGCCGTCGGCGATCTTCTGCATCTTCGGCACATCACTCACGAACTTTCCCATGCGCATCAGGGAGCGGGCGCTGCCGATGGAGTTGCCGATCGCGACGTACGCTTTAGCACGCGAGTCCTGGCTGCTAGCCGCGACGGCCGCCAGAATCTTGAAGAGACCAGCGAGGAGCTTGTAGATCTTGTCGCGGCCATCCGTCTGGCCGAGGAGTTTTATCAGCTTCTCGAAGTCGCTCATGATAAATGATGAGATGGGCGAAGGCACAGAGGAGAAATATATATTTTTTTTTTGGAGGTGGAGGGGGAGAGAAGGGGGTGGTACGGTGTGTATGTTGAGGGGGGAGGGTATTCGCCAGATGCTTCTAGTTCAGTGAACAGCTGAAAGAAGAAGGCGCAGATTGTGAGGTGCAAGAAGAGATGAACGGCACGTGTATGTGTGTGTGTATGTGTGTGTGTATGTGTGTGTGTATGTGTGTGTGTGTGTGTGTCGGAAGAAAGTGAGGTAGACGGCAGCAAACAAAGGGGTAGGCAATGAAGGATAAAGCATGAAGACTGAGGGAGTAGGCATGACCCCCGCCTCCCAGAAGGCGAAAAGAGAAGCTGGTTGCAGCTCCACCATCGGGTCATGGGAAGAGGAGGAAAGAGAGCCAGAACTGACGTGCGGGTGCCGGATTTCGCTATTGGCAAAGGGGACTGCGTGCGCGCCGATGTCGCGCTGTTTCAGTGGTCGTGAACGCCGTTTGCGCATCTTCTACCAAGCGAAAAAACGAAAACGCTGCTATGTGCGCCACGCCGTGGCACTCGAGGTGTACCACGTATACACCTACGCATACAGAACAACAGGGAGGGAAGCGCATAGACAGGCGGTGAGGTGGGGAGGGGGCAGAGAGAGTGAGAAAAACAAAGGGACAAGTCGAAGACGCGAAAGTGTGCACACACACACACACACATACACACAGAGCGAGAGAGAGAGAGCGTGGGAGGCGGTAGTGAGGGGGCGCATACAAGAAAAGAAATGGAACAGAGAGACGTCCTACAGAAGGGAAGATGAAGTGAACAATACAAGGCCTAAGAAGGGGGACTAAAAATGCAGACGCGCCCGAAATATGCACGCTTTGGTATTGGCCACGGCGGTGTGGCGGCAACGGCGGCGGGGCATTAGGTGTTCGCCTGCAAATTCAGATAAAGGGAAAGTGCACCAGAGAAGCATCTCAAGGTGCCGCTGGCACGCGGACTCAGCCGGCACGCGCTGCCCGCGCAGTTGCAGATGGACAGAGTCACAGCCGTGTCTACCGCCTCGCGCGTCGCTCTGATGGTAGCGATCTTGCACGCTCGCACCGCCGCCGGCGGGTCATAATGAAGCTTTCGAGCGGCGTCAAGCAGCTCGAATAAGTGGAGCACTGTACCCAAGAAATGACCGAAAAGCTGCATTGCCAAAGTGCACTTTCGCAGATGCGCCACGTCGACGTCCTTGCCCAGCAGCCCTTCACGGGCGACGAGCAGGGCGTGGTCACCCGCAGCATAGAGAAAGTCGCAGATGGTCTTGAAGAATTCCAAGAACTTCTTTTGCTCCGTCCACGCGAAGCCCTGTGCCGCGAACACTTCAACGAGGGACTGCATCTTGAACGTGAGGCCGAAAAGTCGGCTCAGGCGCAGAACAGAGCGTACATCGGCGAGGTGTCTAGCCGAGTTGGCATACTGCTCTTGCTTTAGAGAGTTCGTCGTGCTCAAGAAGGTGAAGGCGCCAGCCATGAGTTTGATGAGCTTGTCGACGCTGTCGGTCCGCTCCAACACGCGCGACGCGCCGAGAGCGACGCTCGACATCCCTGATGATATCTTTGCCTTGCTGTTGTATGCTTGTGCTTTCTTCGCTACACGGTTTAGCTGGTGAAGTGCACGCTCTTTTCCCCAGGTGAAAGGCCGCCGCTGCAGCCTGCACAGCGAGACACAGGCACACAGATACGCACTCGCTATTTTCGCGTCGGCTGAGCTGTCGCTTCACTGCAGAGCGACCACCAAAGTGAACACGAAAAGCAAAAAAAACTCTGATCCGCTGCACCTGGATGTGGGCGTGTGTGTCGCCGCCTTCGCGCTTGTGCCCTGTCCGTGCGCGGGTATACAACCCCCGCCCCCCTTCGTGCTGGTTCGAGAACGAAGAAAGAGAGAGATGATCGCTAGCACTACGCTGCCGATCGCAAGGCACCCCTCGCTGACGGGAGCGACGATGAGAACGCCGACTGCAGCGTGGAGAGGGAAAACAAAAGGAGGCACTAGGATACAAGGGCAACTCGGAGAAGCACGAATTCAGGAACAGCAGCCAAGGAGAAAAGAAGAAGCGAAAGAGGGAAGCAAGAGAGAGGGAGCGAGAGGAGATGGCACCAACAGGTGGGAAGAGAAAGGGGGGGGTACTGTTCAACGCTTGAGCGTGCTCGTGTTCGCGATGTATGTGCGCCGGTACGTGTAAACAAGACACACAAAAGACGGAAGACGGCTGTGCTGATATAAAGCCGAGCGAAGCCAGGGGGGGCACTGGAGACGGAAGCAAGAGCTAACAAGACGAACAAGAGAGGTGGGAGTGTCCCGCTGGACCTTCACGTCCTCGAGTGATGGTGCTGACAGCTGATGACAGTGGGGAGGAGTAATGCGTTCTTGCTGAAGTCCCTACAAGACAGTGCACTTGCAAAAGCAGCTTCGTGTTGGGCTGCTGCAGCGTCGAAGGAGGTCGAGGTGGTGTGGGGGAGATGCCTATCTCTTTCAGTGGTTATATGCGTACCCAGATAGCGGTGGGGTGAGGTAGCGAGCGAGCGAAAGCGATAGTCAGCACAAAGGAGGGGGAGACGGTAAAAGGGGAAACGAAACGAAAATGCATCCTTGCTTAGTCGACTCCTCACGTTGTGGTTTACCTCGGCAGCAGCAGCAGCAGCAGAGCCCGAGCCGTCCTCCATCGAAATGCGTAAAGAGGACACACGCCGAGCAGGGAACGGAGAATGAGAAAGCTCTCCTCCCCTCCTCGCCGGCAGCACACGGCAGGCCAGTGGCCACGACAAAAACGGCAAACAAAGCCCACCAATGAAGAGAGCGAAGAGTGTTCGTGACAATTTCGTTTTCTCTGTTCAGCGTGTCCATGCCGCCACACAGCAAGAGCTAAGCGCATCTCTGCCCGGCCGGTCACAGGCCCCGTCGCGCGGCGCGAGGCAGCCGTAGGCACACGAGGTGCTGCCATGCCCAGACCCAGTCATCGGTGCATGGCTTCTGCCTCGAACCGTACCCACCCCCGCCCCGCAGGTCGCCCCACAGCCACGCCCTCCAGGACCGGACACTGCGGACATCGGCAGTGATACATCGCTCTGACCTCCCTACGTCATGCGCGCCTGACCCTGTCACCACCAGAGGTGGTTGTGCAGTGGCAGGAGTAGGGGCTGCTTGGCTTCCCCACAGAGAGAGAGTGGGCACTGGGCCCAGAGACACGACGCACAGAGGCATGTGCCCCCCCCCACCCCGCGTTGTCATCGGAGAGAGCGAGAGAAGAGCTGAAAGCAAAGTAATAAACTGGTGAGGCGACGCAGGGGTAGGGGTACGGAGAGGCAGCGAAGGAGCACACCACGGATCGTGGATTAGGCAGATGCTTTAACACACACTATCGGCCTGTTGAGGCTGCATCCCGTCGGCGATGTCTTGTTGGCTGCACTAAGTCGATATTCTCGCCTATGGGTGTGTACGCGACAGTTCGCTGGAGCATCTCTCCTTTCATTCCTGAGCCTGCGCGCACGTGGTGGGGGGTGGGGAATGTTCAGTTCTGCGTTAGGGAGGAGGGTGCTCCGTTGGGTGACAGCAGCGCGCGCGCATGTGTGCGTGTGTCGGCACTCGGACCAACAGACAAGGAAAGTAAAGCCATGCGTATTCGCTGGCGCTTCTCCGATATGCTGCGCGTGCGTATGCGGATGCCTCCCTTCCGTTTCCGGTGCAGGCGAAGGGGGAGGGAGGGGGAGGGAGAAAGAGCTACACCGAAGTCGGGAGGCGAGTCCGAATGTTCTCCTCCATCGACCGGACTACTGGGGTGGTGTGTGTGTGTGTGTGTGGAGGGGGGGGGGACCGCGCTGCTTACACAGAGGCCGCACCGGCAGGAATAGAGCAAGTCTTTTGTTTGTGTACAAGGACATCGATACGCGTGCACGACTGTGCTTGGTGTGCGCGGACGAGAGGGCAGGGCCGCCTGCTCTCCCAGATTCCTGCCTCACCGGGTGGAAACATGAAGCGGTGGGGGGAGGGGGGGGGGGTTCGGGTGGGCAGGACTACCTCTGGGGACACGGAGAGTGGAAACAACGAGAGAGAAGGTGTCATTCGCAGAGAAACCGAAAACCAGGGCCAGCACTGACCGCCAGAATCGTGACACCGCTTCCACTGGACAAGGAAAAGCAAAACGCGGCCATGCCCCCGATCTCGTCGCACCGCTATGCCCGCAGAGACGGACTGCCCACTCGCTTGCTGGTGCGGGAAGGCAAGGAGGTAAGGAGGAGCGAGCGAGAGTCAGCCGTCAGCATTCACTGTCCAAAGCACGTCCTTGCCATAGTGCAGATGCACCGCGCAACGCACACGCTAGAGGTCTTGCGTGTACGTGCACAACCTTTTTGTGTATGCGTGTGTCTAACGTGCAAGCGGGCGAGAGTCCATAGAACAAGAAGAAAAAGAGTAGCCACAATGTGCTTGCCGGTGGTCATGCACTGGTCACTGCTCGCGGCGTTGGTGAGGGGAGGAAGGATGCCTTGCGAGAGAGAAGGACAATGAAGAGGAGCGGGAGGGGGATCTAGGTTGATTCGTGCAACTCAGCGTTCCTTGTGAAGGGCCGCCGCACGTGCAGCGACTTGGGGCCGACATATTAACACGTACGCTAACGCCGATGCCGCGTCACACCACGATTCGGCTTCCCCCTCCCCCTTTTCTCTGTTTCAGTGTCCTCGCGGTACGCCAAAATTGGTGCAGCGTCAGGATGCCACCTGCATATCTGCCAGTTCGGCGGTCAACGCCTTCACCTCCTGCGCTGCATTGTGTCGAGCGTGCGCCTCAAGTCGGTAGAAGAAGTACGGTGTCTTGTACCACTGCGGGTGCTGCGCAAAGCCGCTCAGGAAGCCAGCACGTCCCTTCAAGAAGTCGGCGCGGGAATAGTGGCTGTACTCGCGCTGGATGTTGTCGGCGTAGCGGTGGCGATACGTGTCGGCGTCCGGGTGTCCGAGAATAGCGAGGTCCAGATCCAGAAACACATGCAGCGGGTCGTCGCGGCTCTGCTGCACGACAGCACTCGCTACCCCCCGCTCTGCTGACGTGGAAGCCTCTGCAGGAGAGGCTGGCAGGTGCAGCGGCTGCTTCGGCTCAACCGCGAGGTGCTCCTTCGTCTTCAGTATGTACGTTGTCGTAGAGTTGCGTACAAACTCAATCGCCTGTGCGTCGGCCCAGAGAAGCGGCGGGGCAGAGGAGTAGGGGGGAGGGTGCTGCGGACTCGCATCATCCTCAGTGCACGTGGCGCCACTCGCGGAAGGCAGAGCAGACGCGCCAGCCACGCTGGTCGGTGCAGCAGCACGCACCGCCGCTGCTGCTGCCGATGAAGAGCTGCTGGCGACATCGCTCTCACGCTGCATTTCCTGGAGGAACTCTGCGGCGACCGCCGCACTTGCCTCCTCGTTGTCGCCGCGAGTTGGATCGTAGACAACGTCGTGAAAGAGAACAGACAGAAGCAGCACTGTGCCAGTCCACTCGTACGCTACTCTGTCCGCGCCTGTCAACAGCTCCAACGGCGGAGCCGACGACGAGACTGGCGCCTCTACCATTGCTGGCATGTACGCGCCGTGCCAGCCATGCTCTGCTTCGTAAGCGACGAGCTGCCCCAGCATCTCCTCCAGATGCTCGAGGGTGTGGTAGTGCCGCTGCGGCTCCGTGTAGCGGTCGTAGATAAAGCGGCGGAAGTGCCCCTCCGACACATCACGAAGGCTTCGCGACGACAGCGTCGGTGTGCCAGCAAGCGAGAGGGGAAGGAGACGCGCTACACACCGCTCCCATGCGCGCCGAACCAGCGGGGTTCGCTCACTCGCCGGCTGCTCAGCAGACATGAGTTGGCAGCGCTATCCGTGTCGAACGTTCCCCACCGTGGTGGAAAGCTGCAGTGTTGTGATGATGAACAGCAATGAAATTAGAAGTGGCGCCAACCTCGCTATTCGCACGCCACCACTGACAACCAAGCCCACGGAGAGGGAGGAGAGGGTGCCAGCGCAAGCATGACGTCGCCATGATGAGACCCAGAGAAAGGAGGAGGATAACGAGGCGAGAAGCATGAGCAAATAAAGCACGGGACAAAGGCGAATTCACAGGCACGCGCAGATACGCGCAGGCGGGCGGGCAGTATCCGACGGCACTGCCACAGAATAGGGAGGGAAGGAGATGATTCAGCACGCACACACGCACCGCCTTCCCCCCCCCTCCGGTTCCCCTCTTCGAGCACACCCTCCCGCGAGATGGAGGGATGCGCCTCCCCAAACAAGTCTACGGAGAAGCGCCATCGCGATGGCACGGGTTGTTGCTTGCCTGTCTATCGGTCTCCTACTCCATTACGAGCAACCACCTTTGTCCGCCTCCGCCCACCACTTTCCTCACGAAAGCCGCAGGGCAGACAGAGCGAAGGGGGCGCGGACAAAACACAGCACAGGCCTCGATGCCACTGACGGCCACAACAGAAGCACCGGCGCTCGCGTCGTCAACCGCCTCCCGCTGTAGCGCTTATCACAAAAATCGCTGGTGCCCCCTCCCCCGTCCCCTCTCTCTCCCCTCCCCTTCGCCTGTGTGCGCGTGTGAGGAAGTGCGTTGCGCGGATGCATGCTGCAACCGCAGCACACGGATGCAGCACACAGGCGAAGGGGAGGGGAGAGAGACGCGAAAGCCTTCCGCAATGCCAACCCAAAAACGATGAGAGAAGCGTCGAAAATGCAGAGAGGTGAGGCAGAGAGAAGGACGCTCTGGGGCGGAGAGAGGAGAGGCGCAGGAATGCAGGAAGATCATGCGCGAGCGGCATGGTCAGACGCCACCTTCCTACTCGAGCATTGCAACAAAAGAGAAACGAAGGATGCACATATACCCATACGTCCCCAAACACACACACACGTACACACAGACACACATGCACGCATACCACATGTGTACAGAGAGAGAGGCAGAGAGGGGGGAGCAAAAACAAAGGGGAGGAGGAGGCGTATTCCTCTCCTTCATGTGTGCAGCACCACAGCCACGCAACACAGCCACACACACACACATCATTACATGACGACCAACAACTGGCATGAAGAGGCGCTCCTGCAAGGCACACATCAAACGTGTACTAGTAGTAGAGGTTGCTGTAGCAGTTGTAGTGGTTCAAGTACGCAGGTGACACGAACTTCTTGCTATAGTACTCCTGCGAGGTCACATTGATGAGCTGTAGCAAGCGTTCAATGTGCGTCTTGATCACCTGCCCGTCCCCGTCGGGCAACAGTGTAAAGTCGAGCCCAACGTACACCGGGAACTCCTGCTCCTCCACCTTCTTCCAATTCACGTGCACCACCTCCTCGTCATCCTCCTCCACCCCCTTAGCGCCGCCGCCGCCGAGCATCGCGTTGACATTTCCGACGTGCACGCCAGAAACGTTGTGAAAGCGGCGCCACCGGTTCTTGAAGTAGGCAATCTTCTTCATGAGGTCGCCCGTTTCCAGGAACTTGATGGCGAGCAGTACGCATGCCGCCATGATCTCCTTGCGGTTATGCTTGCCCACCATGCCCTGCACCACGAGTCGCTCAAAGTACCAGTACGCATACGCCGTGGTGGTCAGGTCCAGCAGGGAATTGTCCTCCAGCGCGTAGACCAGCAACTCGTGCTTAATCTTGCGGAGGTGCGTCAGTTTGATGTCGCGCACCTCGAGCTCGGGGTGCTGAATATAGAAGTTGTGATTGAGGTCCTTCTTGAGGATCTTCTTGTCCACAAACGAGATCATCGAGACGCGGTAGGAGGGGAGAGAGATCATCTTGCGGCGGCGCTCGCCACCGGTGATGTTGCCCGTGTCGAGGAAGTACGCGTTCGAGAAGGCAGGGTTGTTGCGGCACTGTTGCCGCGCGAGGACCTTGCGGTAGCTTCGAATATCACCCTCGCCGCTGATGATGCCTCCTCTGCCGCGGTTGTGGTGGCGGCGGCGGTGGCGCGCGTTGGAGGAGCTGCGTGAGCTGCCGCGACTGCTCCGGCTGCTGCAGCGGCTGCGTCGACTGGAGCCGCGGCTGCTGCCGTAAGAAGAGGAGGAGTGGCTTTGCGTACGGTTGCTGCTGCCACGGCGGCTGTGTGTGCTGCTGTCGGAGTGCGTCTTTGAGGAAGATGACGAGTACAGCGAGTGTGTTCTGAGGCCCGAGTCTGAAGAGCTAGAGCTAACGACCACGCTGGTCATCTCGGCCACGTGCCGGCGGTCCGCGTAATTACCAGCGAGGTACTGGCCATTCACCACAAAATCTTGATACTCGTCATCGACGTTGGTGAGGTCCCACGTGTGCGAAAGGGAGGACGACGAGGACGAGGACGAGGACGAGGACGAGGACGAGGACGAGCGCTTTTTGGAGGATGAGCTGGACCTGCTGCTGCTCGCGTTGGACTCCCCGCGGTACGGCTGGATCACTTGGTCCTCCTTCCATAGCGACGTCACGCGTGGTTCGAACTTTGTCAAGATGGTGCAGAGCGACATCGGCGTGGCAGCCGACTGCGCCCACCACTGCCGTTGCCGCCGCTCCTTGCTTCGAGTGCGGCGAGGACGCGAGCTGCCGTCAGAAGACGACGACGAAGAGGAGGAGGACAAAGACAACGACCGCACAAGCGTGTGACTCGTGCTGGACAGGTGCTGCGGTGTTCCACTCCACTCCGTCTCGAGGGCGCCAGAAACCGAGCCTCTGCCATATGTCGTCAGTGACGCTTTTCCCACAGCAACCCCCCCGTCGCCGCCGCCGCCGCCGCCGCCTGGGCCGTACTTGGGGCTCCGCTTCCCACGGCTCTGCCGCGGGCCAGAAGAACGGCTGCTCGAAGAAGGCGAAGACGACGACGAGGATGAGCGGCGCTGCTGAAAGTCACCGTAAATCCACCGCAGCCGCACCCGCTGGCCCTCCCTCTTCACAAGCTCGTGGACCTGCAGTGGCGGCTTGCCCCCGTTGTTGCAGCTGACGCGGTGCCGGTGTCCTTGCGACGGCAGCAAATTCAACTCCCCGCCAGCGCCGGTGGCGCCACCGTTTAACGTGGTGCCGGAAACATCTCCACCAGCGGCGGTGAGGCCGCCGTTCGCAGCGGAAGCCCCGGCATCCTGCCTAGCGCCACCAGCACCCGCGCCAAGACCGCCAGCCGCGGTAGCGCCGCTGGTGTTCACCGGTGAGGCCGCACTGCGCTGAATCTCACTGCGGCTGCGGCTGGAGGAAGAAGAACTGCTGCTGCTGCTGCTACTACTACTGCTGTTGTGACGACGATGCCGCTTGACAGGCTTCATGCTAGCGTCGAGCGACTTGAGGAAGTTCTCCTGCCGGCGGTATCGAAGAGAAAAGTCGGCGGCGAAGGGTTGGCGGCGTCGGTGCTGGAGCTGCTGCGGCGTGAGCTGAGAGACAGCCTTGCCGGCTGGCACACGAGGGATTGTGCTAGAGAAATGAGGGCGACCAGCGGCAGCGGCGTCTGTAGCCGCTGTGGCGTCGGGATCGCTGCTGCTTATGGTGGTAGCAACCGTTGGTGCAGACGTACTTTGTGTGGCGCCGCTAGCAAGGCCGCCGACGTGCGTGTTAGCGGGCGCTTCAAGAGCACTGGAGCTCGGAACGCGTATCGTGAAATTCCGCAGAGTATCGCACCCATCGACACCCGTGCCCAGCGCACGCGAGATTCCATCTAGCACTGCTCTTTCCTCCTTCGTCTCGGCGTTGTTGAAACTGCCGCCAAGGCTGTCGGGATTGGAGCTGGAGCTACTGTCGCTGCCGCTGCTGTCCTCGGTGATGGATCGAGCGACACCGCGCAGAGGGTGAGGGCGCAGCTCCGTCGGGTTGATGGCGCTGAGGAACGCCGTTGCCCGTTGCACACCCGACACCTTTGCCACCAAGCGCGGGTTCACCCCACTGCCGCCACCTAAACCGCTGTTGCCGCCCTTCGAGATCATGCCAGCGGAGGAAGATGAAGCGGGTTGTGGAGGTTGGACATGAGAGCTGTTGCGGACGACGCCGTCAAGTGCTTTCCTGCCCTCGGCTGCACTCAGGACCTGTCCTGCCAATACGCCATCATGCAGAGTAGGAGCCGACAACGGAGGAGCAAGTTGCGCCGGTGCAAGCGACGGCGCAGCCTTTCTGCATGACTGACCGGCTAACGTGTTTACATTGGCGATGTGCTGAAGCAGGTGGGTGTCCGCACTGGCAGTGTGGGCGTCGTGCGGACGAGGGGGAATGCCGGTACGCGACGCCACCTTTGAAGAAACAAGACCGAAGGGAAGTGCGAATGCGTCGGCAACGGTGCCGCAGGCGGGGGCAAGTCCGCGTGAAGAAAGTCAGACTCCCCGGTGCACCGCTAACAGCTAGCGAAGCCGAAGATGACTGTGATTGCCCAAGAAATGGTGTAGGCCGGAAAGAGGAAAGACGGAGGGTGGGGACGGAGTAGGCAAGAGAAGCGACGTCGGCACGGCCACAGGGAAGTTCTAAGATATGCGTTATATCTTAAAAACCACAAAGCAAAAAGGGAGTCGCGTGGCAAGCAGAGCGAGAGGGGAAAAAGGTGTGAGAGGGAATGAGCGAGTGTGGGGGGGAGGAGGCGGAGGAAGAGGGGGAGGGGGGGGGGGGACGATGCGCAGCAATACCGCGCACCGATCCCTGAAGTACACAGAAAGACACAGGACTCCTCCTGTTTATGGGAGGTTACAGCAGAATGGCGAGTACGCTTGGCGTGTATCCGCGTGTGCCTGTGATTGGTGTCGTCGTGTAGCCTGACGTCAGCAGCAGCAGAAGAGAGGGCGAAACAATAATAATAGAAAGAATGAGTGAAGGGTAGCACAAGAGAGTACAGAGATGGCTGGGGGGATGGGGCGGAGGGGGTTGTGGGCCCAGGAAATGGCAACGGCAAGCTTCGCCTTGGGTGACGGCTGCTTGCGCAACGAAGACTGCTGAAGTTCATCGTCGATGATGCGCACACATTGAGGCGCCAAGGGAAAAAGTGCGAATGTGCGCATGAATAGAAGAGGTACAGGGAAGTCGACGACAGCGACCAGGCGTTTATGAGTGTGTGTTCGTGTTCGTGGGCCGAGGAGAGCAGAAGAGTGATGAGGGGAGCAGAAGCGGGCGGGTTAGAAAGCGAAGAGCAAAAACAGAAGAGAGACGCACAAAGGAGATGAAATACCTAATTCGTTCCCATCCCCCCCCCCATCATCACCTCATCCTCGATCAGATCGCAGTCCAGACTCGCACTGCACCGCACCTTCAGCCACCACAACGACAGTGCAGAGGGCGGATGGGTGTGGAGGAGAGGGTAACCATACATGGCATGCAGCCCCGCAGTGTTGTCTAGTGCAACCGGCTGTCATTAGCGTGAGTGTCTGTTTGTGTGTGTGTGTGTGTGCGTGCGTGCGTGTGTGTGCTTAACGTGCTTGTCTGGTCGATTGTGCATGCACTGTTTCACACACACACACACGAGTGATGAGCGTAGTGGAGATGATGCAGCA
Organism: Leishmania major strain Friedlin; assembly: GCF_000002725.2. Classification (NCBI taxonomy): domain Eukaryota; phylum Euglenozoa; class Kinetoplastea; order Trypanosomatida; family Trypanosomatidae; genus Leishmania; species Leishmania major. The sequence continues at coordinate 865,640 of NC_007269.2, read as the reverse complement.
CGACAGCAGCAGCCACGCTTGGCCACACCCACACCCCTCGCACGCACCACAACAGCGCTCACAAGGCAGCAGATAACGAGAGAGCGAAAAACAGACGCCGCTCATACGCACGCACATACACAGAGAGAGAAAGAGAGACGCACGAAGAGAGACGAAATCGCCCTCTTCGCCGGTGCCCATCAGCCATGCGCGGCGTTCTTCACATTCACTCCCCTCTCTGTCGCTCCGTGGCGCATCAGACGTAGTGATAGCTATGGTGCACGCGCTTCATGAGAGGGATCAGATCTTCGCCGCGGAAACGCCCCAAACCACCGGACGCGGCCTTCACCTCGCTGTAGTACTCGACGCCGTCGGCCGGGCAGGCGGAAAGGGCACCCTCGGAGGTCGTCCGCTTCACTGCCACCGAAACCGGCACCGGCTCACAGCAGTGGTCACCGATTCCCAGCGGAGTGGAATGATCCGCGATGACGGCCATGGTGGCCCCCGCAGGCAGCTCCCTCCACAGCGCCTCCATTGCCCACCCAGACCGCCGAAGCATCTCCAGCTTGAGCTGCAGGCTCTTGTCGTGCCCGGCGTTGTCGACCCCCTTGACGTGCACCACCACAAAGTTGTAGTGCGGATCGATTATGCGCCCCGCCTGTGGCGCTGTCATAGCCTTCGATTGCACGGCAGCAGTCACCGCGGCCTCGTGCGATGATGGGCACTCGATTCGCAGCGCGTGCAGCACGGCCCTCACCTTGACTATGAGATCCGAGTGATAGTCACCTGTGGCGCCACGGAGAGACTCTTGCCCAGTAGGGTCGCATGCGCGGCACACCTCACCGCGCAGCCCGCAGCAGATGCCCAGACCTTTGATAATGCAGGTTGGCGCTAGGATCAGCCCGTGAAGGCCGTGGCGCACCGCGAACGTCGGCACCCACCCCTTCTTGGCAGCACCGCGGAACAGGAGGAGATTGGCCAAGTTCTTGCGCGTCATGGTCTCTGATCCGCCCCGACCTGATTCATTCGCGATTCTCGCAGCGACGGCGCGGTTGTGTTGGCGCCTAGCTTCGTTCACCGGGTGCACCTTGAGTCTGCGCGTCAAGGCAGCTGAAGCAGCCTCCACAAGCCGGCACGTGTAGACGGCAGCGGCGTACTCGGGGTGGCCCTTCTCTACCGTCGGCTTGCAGTGCAGAAGCAGTCGCCTGTCCATGAGTGGATCTGTACCCGTGATCTTGTCTGACAGCATGCCTAGCAACTCTGTCGACCCATCCGCGCGCACGACTCGCCGTGCCCCGCTTAGCGCTACCCCACAGCGGTGCTCCGTAGCGTACTGCATCTTGATGGTGTGAGGGTAGTCGAACGGGATGCCATGCAGATCGGCCGCCACTTTCGTGCCGTTGAGGTCGTTGCAGAGCACCGGGCCCTCGACCGTGAAGTCGCGGTCACACCGGCGGTGGGTAACATACTGGTCTGCAGAGGATGCCAACGACAAGGCCGTCGCCTCCATCGCGGGGTCCTCATCGCCACACAGCTCCTCCGTTCGGTCTGCGAAGGTAGAGAAGTTGCACTTGAAGGCAACGTCTTCCTCCTCCAGCTCCAGCCCTGCCCCCAGTGCCTCGTAGGCGCCACGACCACGGTAGTACATGGTAGGGGGGTACCCGAATATGCTGAGGTGGGCCGTGTCGCTGCCGCAGCTCTTGCCGGCCATGTAGGGATCCATGAGGCCGCTAACGCCGTGCCGGCTCACGACGTTGATGCCAGGGGTAACATGCTCGTTGAGCGTCTCGCGCAACGCAGCATTCGCACTGTCTGCGAGCACCCCCTCCATCACACTCAACGATTGTGCTGTTGGAGGCTCGGTGGCAGGAGAAGGTGCACGCTGCGACACAGCCGGCACGCCCGCCACCACCTCCAGCGGTGTGCGCCCGCCCAGCTCGCAGTACGTATTGTCGCCGATACCGTCGATGATGAAGAGAATCATCGGTTTGGGAAAGAGTGGGGCGCCGTAGCACGGAATGGGCGGCGGCGTGGCACTCACGTGCTCCCCATCTGACTGAGCCATACGGGCCTTGGCGGCGGCAGCGTAGTAGGCAATGGTAGAGGGCGGCCAGTGCGCCTCAGGGAGCGCATTCAGCTCCGTCTGCATGGCCGTTGCCTTAGCATAGTTCCCGTCCGCCCTGAGATGCGCCGGCACGCCCCCGTTGAAGCGGTCGCCATAGAGGCGCAACATGCTGGCAGCTGAGAACTTGGAAACGAGACGGGAGCTGCTGCGGGGGGTCGGTGATGACCAGTCGTCCGGGTACCCCTTGGCACGGAAGTACAAGGCAGCCGCCACGGTCACCGCCTCCCCGTCCACCGCCGCTGGCCACTTGAGGGACGCCGCGGTGGTTCCGCCGCGGGCCCGAAATGACGCGCTCGGTGCCTCGCACAACTCCACCAGCGTGGGCACAGACACGTGCGTCCCGCCGGAGATGTCCTCCAGTACATCAAGCCACGCCTTCATCTTCGCCGAGACGGAAAAGACTTCACCCTCGACCTGCGCGCATCCCGGCACGTTACAGTCAGGGAGGTCCAGCACACATGGCAAGCACCCGGGGTGGTCGGGGAGAAGGTTTACGAAGAAGGGGTAACGACTAACGGTGCGAGCACGGGCGACGAAGACGGCCTCGGCCTCATCGGCCAGCCAGTACGGGTAGTTGTTCTCGCCACGCTGCAGCGTCCCGCATACAAATATGAGGTAGCATACCGTGGTCATAATGATGTCATTTGAATTCAATGGGCAACTGAGGCTTCTCTACACCAACACACTTGCGAACTCTTCGACGGGAAGAGACACGTACGTTCTTCGCCGCTTCGCGTGTTTTGTGAATGCGCTCTCCCGACAGTGTCGTACGAAGGCCGTAACACCTCCGCTGCCACCTTCCTGAATCCACTGGATGGGAGGAGAGGTGTGACAACCGGGGTGAAGAAAACAAACACAACGAAACAGAGCACTCTTCGCCTGCGGTGAGGTGCTGTGGTGGCGATTAACGTAGTTGGGGGGAGGGAGGGGATGAGAAGACGGTAACCAAAAAACGTCAAGAAGGTGTGGAGCTGTGTTTGTTCGTGTGTGTGTGTGTGTGTGTAAAGGAGGCTGAGCCTCTCTTGCCCGCTCGTGCTCTCCTCTACGGGTACGTGTGCTCTGAAGCTCAAAGGCCACGCCCGAAAGGAACAGCCAACGTGAGGAAAATGAAAAGAAGAAGCGGTAACGGACAACCAGCGGGACATGGCCAGTGGGGGAAGAGGAGGGGAGAGAGAAACATACATGATGTCCATCGCCCTAGCAGCCTTGGCCATCTCTGTCCAGCTCCTCCTCGTCCCATCCCTACTCTTTCACGCATGCGTCAAACGCACAGCGGCGCTAAAGAGTCCACAGAGGAGACAGATTACAGAGTTTTGAGCTGGTGCGACTTAAGCATGCAATGCACACCTTCCCCCTCCCCCTTTTCAGTCCACCAAGGAAGGAGATGGAGAGAGGGAGAGATGCAGACTGCGAGACGAAGCGCTTACGCCTGTGTCTCTGCGCGTGTGCGGACACAAAGCCGTTGCATCGGCCAGGTTTCCCTCCTCGCCTCTGACTCCGGGGTCTGTGCTGTATGGTTGGTCTACGTTGCTTTCTTTTTGGTGCCCTCTCACTCCATGTGCTTGGTTCATCGGATCAACAAGGGAAAGGGGTTGGTTCTCCATTTTCTGGAGTAAGCGACGACGAAGGCAACGACGATGAAGGGTTGATAAGCAGAAGCAAGGTCGAGATGGTGGCTGGCCTGAGAAGAGAACCGAAACCGAACAGGTGAAGATATATAGAAGCACAAGGTAATTCAAGGAGGGAGCGAGCGAACCTCCCTCCCTCTCTCTCTGAGGGAAAAAGGACGTGTGGCTGGGGGGAGGCAGGCACACACACACACACACGTGTCCTCGAACACGGAGAGACACACAAAGAGACGAAGACCACACTGAACACACAAAGACAGAGCTTGAAGACGTCCATGGATACAGAAAAGAGAGCCGAGAAAAAGATACAACGCACGCTCGATTGGCGCGATGATATATGGCAGAGAGGAGGAGATACGCATCCATACATATGTACGTACATGCGCACAGGCCACATGCAAAGTCCTCCCCGCCCTCCCCCAATGGAACTCCTGCAGAATCCATGGCTCCCTTTTCGCCCTCGTCGCTTCGACGCGCACATATGACCTGCATGAAAGCGAGAGAGGATGGAGAAGGGAGGAGCGAGGAGAGAGAGAGAGAAGCCACGAAGCAAAAAAATCGAAGAGAGTGCATCTCGATAGCGCACTCACGCATATTCGGGGATGTGTATGTGTAGTGGGAGAAACAGACAGACAGACAACGTCACAGATAAGAGAGAGAGAGAGCCAACGTACGAAAGACAGAGGAAGGGGACGAGCGAGAGAGAGAAAGAGAAGAGCTTGCTACAGAAAAATAAGCAGAAAAATAAAGGCGATGTCCTGAGGCAACGCACAGGACGACTAAAGCCTAGAGAAGGGAGAGAGACCAGGTGTGGGACACCAAACACAGAGGGGGAATGGGTGAAAGAAAGAGGCCTAAGGAATACATGTACAGAGAGAGACACAACGAGTGCAGCAGCACACACTTTCTATCGGGATTCGCCTAGCCGTGCACACACAAAAGAGATGGAGAGAGACGCCACATCACATCACAGACATCACCCAGCCAGAATGAGAACACAGCGCCGCGCAGCGAAAAGACCCCTTCTTCACCTATGAAAAAGCAGCAACGGGCCAGGAATAAGGCCTACAACACACACTAGAGGGTACAGTCACCACAGATAGAGAGTCCGACGTGCATGCGCGGAAGAGGACACAGTCACTGGTCAGCTAGCGTACAAGTCATGAAAAAAGGGGTTATCCATAAAGCCGAAAACATATTCACAGCAACACAGAAGAAAAGAAAGAGAACACGTTGGGGAGGAGGGAGGAGGGGAGATGGCGTGCACGGCAGCCAACGCTAGGCGATGCCGTCAAGGACAAAAAAAAAGAAGCGATCCCCCAGTGCCAAGAGAAGCACACGCACACATACGCACACGCACCTCAGCACGCTAAAAGGGAAAAACAAGAAGGCGAGCATAGCGGTGGAGGCAAGGCGAACAAAGGGGGAAAAGGAAGGACAAGGTCGCACAATATCATCACCACCATCAGGCACAGCTAGAGTCTACATGGCTTCGCGCAATGGCCAGAGAAGGAGGGGGAGGAGGGTGCAACGCTGACATCAAGCACAAACACAAGCGCGCACAGAGATGCAAAGGCGGTAGTAGTGAAGCGGGCAAAGAACGAAAAAAAAACAGGACGGAATGTGTGCTTGTGCGTGTGCATGTGCAACAGACAAAGCAGCGAGGGAAAGTGCTGAGCAACGCCGAGAGAAGTCCCCAGCACGCACGGAGAGGAGCAGATCACCCCTTCCCTCCGGCCGTGCACGCGCGTATGACAAAGTTTCGTTCGCTCAATATCGTCGTCTACGCAAGTCCGAGGGCCACGGCAGCTGCCTTCTCCTGCTCTTCCCTCATCTGTCTCGCCTTCTCCCGTTCCCGCTCGTACTCCTCCTCGTCAACGATGTTGTAGTTCTTTTCTAGCTGCTCCATCACCCTTTTGTGCTTCGCTTCTAGCTCCTTTTCCTCCTCTTCCTTCTGCTTCCTGCGCTGCTCCTCCAGGCGCTCTCGCTCCGCAGCAGCAGTCCTCCTCTTCTCCTTTAGAATCTGCTCCTTTTTCGAGTCCTTCTTGCCCTTCGTGCGAAGCTCCTCGACCTTCTTGCGCTGCACCTCCTGCTCCCTCTCCCGCCTCTTCTGCAGCTCCGCCAGCTCTTCCTTTCGCTGGCGCTTGATCTCCTCCGCTTCCTTGATGTCCCTCTCCTTCAGTTTCTCCCTCTTCCTCTGGGCCTCCTCACGCTGCTTGCGCACCATCTCGATGCGCTGCTTCTCCTCCTCCTCGCGCTGGCGCTGCAGCTCCTCCAACTCCCCCTTCCTCTGCCGGCGCGTCGCAGCAAGCTCGTCTTCGGCCTCCTCGGCCTTCTTCTCGGCCTTCTTCTGTGCCTCCTTCTCCTCCGCGACGCGACGCTGGCGGGCCTCCTCCTGCTCCCTCTCGTGCTCCTCCTGCAGCTCCTTCAGCTTCTGCCTCTCTGCCTCGATCTCAGCCTTGCGGCGCTTGATCTCCTCCTCGCGCTGCTTCTGGATCTCCTCGCGCTTCTTTTGAGCCTCCTCACGCTGCTTGCGCACCATCTCGATGCGCTGCTTCTCCTCCTCCTCGCGCTGGCGCTGCAGCTCCTCCAACTCCCCCTTCCTCTGCCGGCGCGTCGCAGCAAGCTCGTCTTCGGCCTCCTCGGCCTTCTTCTCGGCCTTCTTCTGTGCCTCCTTCTCCTCCGCGACGCGACGCTGGCGGGCCTCCTCCTGCTCCCTCTCGTGCTCCTCCTGCAGCTCCTTCAGCTTCTGCCTCTCTGCCTCGATCTCAGCCTTGCGGCGCTTGATCTCCTCCTCGCGCTGCTTCTGGATCTCCTCGCGCTTCTTTTGAGCCTCCTCACGCTGCTTGCGCACCATCTCGATGCGCTGCTTCTCCTCCTCCTCGCGCTGGCGCTGCAGCTCCTCCAACTCCCCCTTCCTCTGCCGGCGCGTCGCAGCAAGCTCGTCTTCGGCCTCCTCGGCCTTCTTCTCGGCCTTCTTCTGTGCCTCCTTCTCCTCCGCGACGCGACGCTGGCGGGCCTCCTCCTGCTCCCTCTCGTGCTCCTCCTGCAGCTCCTTCAGCTTCTGCCTCTCTGCCTCGATCTCAGCCTTGCGGCGCTTGATCTCCTCCTCGCGCTGCTTCTGGATCTCCTCGCGCTTCTTTTGAGCCTCCTCACGCTGCTTGCGCACCATCTCGATGCGCTGCTTCTCCTCCTTCTCGCGCTGGCGCTGCAGCTCCTCCAACTCCCCCTTCCTCTGCCGGCGCGTCGCAGCAAGCTCGTCTTCGGCCTCCTCGGCCTTCTTCTCGGCCTTCTTCTGTGCCTCCTTCTCCTCCGCGACGCGACGCTGGCGGGCCTCCTCCTGCTCCCTCTCGTGCTCCTCCTGCAGCTCCTTCAGCTTCTGCCTCTCTGCCTCGATCTCAGCCTTGCGGCGCTTGATCTCCTCCTCGCGCTGCTTCTGGATCTCCTCGCGCTTCTTTTGAGCCTCCTCACGCTGCTTGCGCACCATCTCGATGCGCTGCTTCTCCTCCTCCTCGCGCTGGCGCTGCAGCTCCTCCCTCTGCTTCCGCTCCTCCGCTACGTCCTTCTGAATACGCACATCCTTTTGGTCTCGCTTCTTGCGACTTTCGGCCTCGGCCTCACGAATCCGCTTCGCCTTCTCCTTTGCTGCTCGAGCCTCGGCCTCGCGAGCCTTCGCGATTTCGTCCGCAAGCTTTTTGTCCTCCTCCTTGCACTTTTTGGCAGCCTCTACAGTCGCCACGCTCCTGTTTTTCCGCAAGAGACGCTTCTTGGTGGTTGAGTTCCCTGGCAGCACTTTGCCGTTACCAGTGCTGCCGGAGTGAAACTTGTTCGTCGCAGATTCCTCCTGCTGAGCGGCGTTCGCTAGCGGGGCAACATTATTGGCAGGTGCGGGGTCGAAATGCTGTTCAGCTACGTCGGACGGCGCAGCGCTCATGGTGGAAAAATAAAACAAAAGAAGTATATGGGCGGGTGTGCGTGTGTGGTGTAGATCAAGGATCTGAGGGGTCGCGATGTAGAGGGGAGGGGACGGCTCGAGCCGAGAGCTGGCAAAACAGGAAAAGACAAAAGCAAGAAAAAAAAGGACGAGGGAGAGAGTTGCAGTGCGATGGGAACAGACGTGATCAACAAGGGAGAGCGTGTTTGCTTGAATAAACGCTACAAAGAGCGTGTCTCGTCTTCACTGTAACAAGAAAAGGGGGAAGAGGTGTGGTGGCGGGCGGGCGTGGACGCAAAGAAAAACAAATGAAAAACGAGGGGTCACACGAGTAGGGAGGAGCGGCGTGTGACAGAGTGAAAGGTGGGATGAATGATAGCAATCAGGGGCCTGAACAAACAAAAACGACAACACGAGCGCAGCGGCACAGTACAGCACGCAGATGTAAATAAAGGAAAGAAACAAACTTGTTTTGGAGGGAGGAAGGAAGGGCGGTTGGCTTGCTTGCCTTTTGTATGAATACGCGTGGTCGCCACACGTGCCCAGTCAGAGGTGCCGTCTTTGCTTGTTCTTCGTATTTTGAGCTGGAGAGCGTACGCGCGCGCGTCTGCCTTGTGCGTGTGTGTATATGTGCGTGTGTGTATATGTGCGTGCCGCGTGACTGTGCGTGGCACGTAGGACTCAATAGCCGCGTTCGCAGATAACACAGTGATGCGCTCCGTGGACTCGTCTTCCACGACAAAAAATCGGTGAGAGAAACCAACCGACAAATAAATAAAGGCGACAACGCCAAAGAACAAAAAGGGAGGAGAGAGACAGCGCGCGTGGGACACGATCGCGCTGCTGCTTTCGCGAATACGTTGATGCGTGCGTTGGTGGTCGATCAGGGGGAGAGAGAGGTGTCCGGAGAACGGGCGCACGTAGATGAATGCAGTGTGTGAATTTGTCGACGCGTATTTGAGAGACCGAAGGGAAGTCTATCAAGTGGTTCTTCCTTTGAGGAGGAGGGTATGTTTCGCTGTTTTTGGTGCTTTTCTTGGTGTATAAGGGGGTTGGGAGACGCAAGACTGCAGTTGCACTCGGACAGCAGCAGCAAGCCATGGCAATGATAGCAGTTGTGAGCGTCCGTGGGCAAAGGAGGTGAGGCACGAGAAGCCGTGAGAGGGAGAGGGAGCGACGAGGTCGTCGAGCGTTCATGCAGCAAAAAGGAAGTGAGAAGGTCGCGGGAGAGTGAGAAAAAAAAGGGGTAGTTAAATCAGAGGACAACAACAGCAGACAACCGCATGCATGGAGTTGCAGACTGCGACTCGCTGAAGAGCGTGCACCACCGTTGAAAGCGCCCAGACCCACCACTTCAAGCAGCGCCGCGCGTTCGTGATGCACTCGCGCCCAAACTCACCCATTCCCTCGCCCTATCAGCGCCATGCGATGAGGAGAGCACCCGTGGGGGAGTGCGCATGTCCATGAGCGGCATGAGTGTGTCTGTAGATCTGTGACACAACGGCACACGCGGCGAGGGTTCTCGAACGTAGAAGAAGTGGCGCGCGCCAAGCAGCATCGTTATCGGTGACGACAGTGCCGGTGCGTTCCCAATCTCTACCACGTTTTGCCGGGTGCATCGCGCGTTGCCTTGCTACGCCCGCTGAGCGGCGCGACGTGCCTCTTTCGTTTTTTTTCTTTTGGGGGGGGGGGGGGAAATACTGAAAATGATGCTGCCCTTTGAAATCGTCTACGCATGGGCGCCGCAGGCCGTCCGGTCGGGGGTGACGTAGAAGAAGCGATCGAAGACGGACAGTGGGCACACAGGAAAGGAGAGAGGGAGCGCCGAGAGAAAAGGGAGAAGAAGTCGCCCTCAGCCTTCGCACCTTCCCTGTCTCCCACCCCCGGCGCGCCAACCAACCTGTTTATCCACTTGATGTCTAGCCTCGCTGATCACCGAGCACACATGCGTACGTATATACACACGCACACACATGGAGAAACACAAGGCGATGACAGTAACAGCAAAGAAAATATTGGCAGAGGAACTCGCGGAGGTTGGTGAGCTTGTCCGTTGTTCGCGTAGATGACTCAAGATGAGCTCCATGGCGAGATGGCGCTCACCGAAAGCGGGAAGGCAAAGGGAGGGAGAGACGGACACGGACACGTGCATGCCTGTGCAAGCGTGAAGCAGGTGCATCTGCACACCTGCTGCCTTTACAGCGCGCACAGACTACCCTGATCGCTCTATCTCCTCCCATGCTGGCCTCACCATCCCACAGCCACTAAGCCTCATCTTTGCAGAAGAAGCCTCGGCTCTTTCCCTCTCGCCACCCAGGCTCCTCAGCGCAGCTTGGTGAAACCGATGTGCTCGGCGTTTTCACGGAAGCACTGACGGCACACGTTCAGCTCGTACTTGCGGATCAGCGCCTTCTGGTTGGAGCAGATGACGCAGCAGCGGGCACCCTTGCCCATGCCGATCTTCTGACGAGAACGCCACTGGTCGAGATGGCCCATGTTTGACGGAAAAACGCGGGGAAGACGAGAACAGAAAGCAAAAAAAAACTTTTGTGGAGTAATTCGTTACATCGGTGTGTACGGATGCGGTGATGCACACACGTGGATGTGTGGGTGTGTGTATGTATGCATGTGTGTGGGAGGATAATATGCACGTGTGCATAAGGACACCCAAAGAAACACGAAGGAGGTGGAGGAGAACGCAACAAAAAAAGAAGCGTGTAGGACAGCCAGATTCCATCGCACGTGCAAGGCGCGAGCAGAGATAGCCCCGTGCTAGTGACAGCAGTGCTCCCAGCGCAGTGAGCAGCGCGAGCGACGAAAAAGGGGGAAGAGGAAAGTGACAGCCTGAAGATGATCGTCCCGCCGATTCCAACGCACACCCTCCCATCTTTCCCTCATTTCTCCGAGAACCCTCCCCACACACGCTTACCCCTCGCATCACAGCACGGGAAAAGCAGTGGCGTCGGAAAACAAGGGCACACAGTGTCCACGCGCACAAATAGGGAAGTACTCATCTGCGGATGCCTCCTTTTCCTTTTTTATGTGGTGAGGATGGGAGGCAGTTGTGTGCTTGTAATGATGGGCCGCGATATACAACTGTACATATTCTCCCTCAGAGTTTTCGTGTGCGAGTGCGTCTGCGGGAGAGAGGAGGGGTGTGCGAGATGGCAATAAGAGAGAGCTCATACACATACACACACCAGCTGAAACGATCCTCCTCATCCCCTTTTCCCGGTTCTCTCCCTGCCGCGCTTTAATGGTCGTTTAAAGAGAAATTACGTTACCGGCTGCGTAACGGAGAAGATGGGCGGAGGAAACGCGATCTTTCTGCCCACTCCCTGTCTTCTGGGGATGAGGTCCACATTAGCCCCGCTCCGCCCTCCTCTCTTCGCGACATCCATGCAACCGGCAAAAGGGAAGAGAGGTGTGGGCAGTGTGGGGTGTGTGCGTGATGCAAGAGGTTGAGGTGGAAAAGACAGAAGAGCGACTGCCGCTGTCGACTTGCGCGCCCGCACCAGACGACAAGGAGAAGCTGGGCGACAGCAACGCAGAGGAGGCAAAGTCGACAGCGACGCCGCCCACGTGGATCGGGGCGAGGGGGGGTATGAAAAGAGCACCGGCGGGCAACAGAAAGCGAGTTGATTTTACAGCGTGCCAGACATCGATGCTCCGCTTTTCTTCTCCGCTGCTCCCACAACAGCCCAACTCGACACAGTCCCCTGCCCCATCCACCCCTCTTCACAGCTTTACGCAAAGTCGTCCAGTAAGCCAAGCAGCAGGCTGCGCGTTGCGACGTGCGTCTTGCTACCCTCACCCCGCCCGTCAAGGGGGCTGTAGTACTCCCACCAGCGGGACCCTCCGCGGATCGCCTCTATTATGTTCACTCGCAAGCTTGTGTAGAAGTCGCGCAGCCGCGCCTCTGTCAAGCCGCCGGCCGCGGCGCTGGTGCTGTCCAGAGCCTCTAAGTAGTGGGACTTAACGCCGTAGAGAAAAAGTAGGTTGGCAGAGGGCCACACGTACCCCATCCACATGTTGTGGTGCGGCAGCCCCGACTCACGCGCGAGACGCACCGATGAGAATGACACGGACATCAGACCGTAGTCGCTCTCCAGCTCCCGCTGAGCCAGCGCGATGGTGCGTGCTGCCCTGGAGAGGTCTCGCCTCACCACGCCAAGCATCACAGGGTACAGATTTGCGTAGCCAAAGTAGGGGCTGTGCGTCCAGCTGCTGCACCCAATGCGGTCGCTGTAGCGCATCTCTGCAGCATCCCAATGAACGGCGTTCAGGTGAGCCTCCCAATCAAGAGAAACGCTCTCCGCTTCGTGCAAGAACTCGGTCTCGATGCGACTGATCAATGTGCTCAACAGCGCAACCCATGAAAAAGCGTCCACGTGCGCCTCGCGGTGGTGCTCGCCGGCGCAGATGGGCCGCGGATAATCCTCCATGCCGCTCGTCGGCAGTCGATGCCCATCCCGCCCACGCCAGCGGTACACCAGCAGGCTCTCCGGCTGGTCCTCTGCCGGCCGAAGCGGCCACTCCTCCAGAGGCTTGCGAGAGCGACACTGTCGGGCCAGCTCGTCCGTGGCACCTCCGCACTGCGTGTGGTGCCACCACTTGCGCCAGCGCTTCAGTGCGGGCAGAATGGCGCGCAGAAATGCCTCGTCGGCGGCCCTTTCGCGCTCCAAGTACTCCGGGGTGTTGCGTGCCTTTCGGTGATTCGCCGTGGCGAGTCGTGCCGACTTGCGACTCATCTCCTTCAGCAACTCCTGCAGGCCTAAGAGCAGCGTTGGTGGGGAGGCCAAGGCAGGATGCTCGTAGCGCTGCGCTTGTGGGGTGAAGGAGCGCGTTTCAGGGCCGAAGACAGCGCGGTTGGGGACGAAGCCCGTCTCTGCGTCCTGCGCGCCGAGCAGCCATGAGGCAAGAATGTCCTTCACCACCTCCTTGTTCCACCGTGTGAGAAACAAGAGCGGCAGACCTGTCAATGACGGCTGGCCAAACGCCTCGTCTGTGCGCGAGCCGACCACAGCGATCGCGCTGACTCGCTGCCGCGACGATTGCAGCTTCGCGTCACTCCACATCGTCTTGGCCCGCCCTTGCTGGTCCCAGGCGTCGTCCATGTCGGCACCTACATGCAAGTAGTGTCCACTAGTGAAGGTCAGTGAGCCGAACAACTCTGCCAATGTAACGGTGGCAATGCGCTCGTAGAGGTCCTTGCTGCTGTTGAACACACTCAGAAATGGACGGAAGATCTTGGCGGAGTGCAAACTGATCGCCTTGGACCGCCACCGAAGGGCGTTGGTCAGCTGGCAAGTGCTGAGCGCCTCGTAGCGTGGGACAAGGTTGCCGATCCTGTTCGTCGCCGACGCCCCTGGCGCCCCATTGCCTTGGGCATGGTCAGCAGGGCTTAAGGACAGCTCGAGGCGGAAGCTGGAGTCGTACGACTTGCGCAAAATCATGACGTTGTGCGACGTCCATGACGGCGGTGTCCGAAACGACTGCGGGTCCTTCGCCTGGATGTACGTGAAAGCAGATTCGGGCAGCCGCCGAAGATCCAGCTGCTGCTGCTGAAGGTCCCCTACGTGAACGCCACCGCCGATGCCTCTGCCACCTGCGGCAGCGCGCTCTGCCGGCGTGGTGCCGACTGCGTCCACCGCCTTGCGCTGGAAGGCCGCCTCGACGTCGGTGTGAAGACCATACACGTGCCATGGGGCGGTATCGTGGAGAGGGCTGTGGTCATCATAGACCCGGAGCGTGAAGTCGGTGTGCTCTGTCTCCCCCTCCGGCTGCATGCGGCTCTTCAGCACCGGGCTCCAGTCGCCGTCGTTGTACTCGGTCGGCGCCTCCAGCTCGATGCGCTCCTGCGTGTCCGCGTGCGACATGTACACCACCATAACCAGTGGCGAGTCACTTTCAACGCGGGCGTGGATACGTACGTGCCAGGCATCTGCGAACGGGCTCTTGAGCAGCTCGATCTCAAGAGAGGCCTTGTTGCCTCGATCCTCCACAACCTCCTTGGCGTAGTGCAACCCGTCGTTCACGACCCACTTCACCTGCATGACCTCCACGTCAATGCCCTTCTTCTGCGTCGAGCGCGGGGCGCTCACCTTGTTATGCAGGTACGGCATCGTGTGGCGCAGGGGATGCGCCATGGCCGAGTCATACCACGCAATGCCCACAGTGACGGGCTTTAGAGAGCGACTCTTGACCGCAAATATGCGGCTCGGCTCGTAGGTGCCCCACATCATCGTGCGGTTGTACTCTGTCGACGGGTAGAGCGGGGGCTCGTTGAAGTAGCGAGTGTAGCCGTCTTCCATGGCCCGCACGGTTGTATCCGACCAGAAGTACTTCTCCTGCAGACGGCAGCGCAGGTTTTGAAGCACAAAAAAGGGCGTGCAGTAGGCAACAATAAGAAGGGGAACGCCTAGGAAAACAAGGATGAAGAGGAGGTAGCTAAGAACACCGCGCTGCATGTCCTTGGCCTGACGCTTCTTGGCGTGCTGATACCGCTCCTGTGCCGTCTCCGCCGGCATGCTCAGCTCGGTGGCGGCCGTCTCCGCATCTTTCCTCAGCAAGGGGCGACGGTCACGCATGGCGCGGCAAGTATCAGTGCTCTCCTTGTAGTGGACGAGCTGAACCGTAAAAAGTGAAGCAGTGCGCGCAAAGCAGAAGAAAAAACGGGGTAACGATGGTACCTGCGGTAGTGTTGGTGGAGTAGCAGTAGTACCAGTGATAGTGCTGCGAGCAAAATGAATTGCGGAGGCGAGAGAGGTGCGTTGCCTCGGAGGTATTGATCAACACTCCCCTCACTAATGCACTCTTCTGTTCCCTCGAACCTATGGTTTCGTTGCCCCTTGGCTGCCCTTGCTTCCTTCACCGCCTCCCCGCAATGCAGATAAGAGAGAAAGGCATTCAAAAAGACTGTCGCATGGACGTATACGCGCATGTGTATGTGCGCATGTGTGTGTGTGCGCACGCACAACAGAAAACGATGCGACCATTTCAGTTCATGCCATCCGTGTGCAGCGGGGGGGGGCAGGGGGGCGTCAGTCCAATATGAGAGGAGGCAATGGAGAAAGTTCACAACAGAGTGTGTGCGCAAACTCGGAGGTCGCGCGTGTCAGGGAAGGAGGAAGCCGCAACGAGAGAAATGGGTGTAAACAACTTCTAGGATCACGACTCTGAACGAAGAAAACCCCTGCATGCGTGCATTGCAGTCCCGTCCCTCTAGCAGGCACCTCTGCACAAGGTCTCACTATGAACTCCAGGAAAAGACCAGACGCGTGTTGCTGCAAGTGTCTGCATCTGTCTGCGTATGTATGTATGTGCGTGTGTACGTCATTGTGAGTGTTAGTCGAGATAGTCACACGAGACACCGACGCCGGCCAGCGTGCACGAATGCCGGCGCACTGCGTCTCGCACGGAGGGAAGAAGACACCTGCGAATGTCCGCAAAGTTCCTGCGCATGAGCGTGGATGTGGTGACAGTCGTATCGGAAAGCGCGCACACGCACACATACGAAAGTTAACTACCCGTGCTCGAAAGGCAACTCAGTCATACTTGAGTATCCACTGAAACGCGTAGCAACTGTGGCCACCCCTCTCACAGATACAGAGCACTCTCCCCTTCACCTGCCTCCCACCCCCTCCCCCACTCTCGACGACTCACCCAGATCGAGTCCCTCATGCGTTTGTCCACGGTACTTCGTGAGGTGTGCCGAACAACGAGGAGGTGTCACCGCCGGCTATAGGCGAGGGTAGATGCTGGCGTTGAAAGGACGCCTCCTCCTTGATACGACGCCAAATCGGAGGGGTGCTCGGCGTCTCCGCTTGTCGCGAGATGTCCACCGTGCTACCGTCTCCAAGGACGTGCCCCGACAGTACCGCTGAGACAGGAGAGGGCGGGGTGTGAAGCTGCCGTGTAGCCCTCAGCGCGGCAGTCTCACCAGGCGAAGCGCGGTTGAGGCACAATGAGAGCCGTGCTGGCCGTCGAGGAGACGGCGTCTGCACCTCTGCAGTGCTGCCAACATCGCTCATCCGCGAAGACTCTGACTGAAGGCGCCGCACCGATGGCAATGCCGAAGGGGCGCCGCCGAAGGTAGTAGAGTGGAAGGAGAAAACGTCGGCGGCCGCCTCGCCGTAAATCTGCTGTGATAAATGGGTGCGGTGACGACTCGTCTGGCGCCCTGGACGCGGAGTGGCGACGGAGGTGCCAGAGGGAGAAGGGGTAGAGTCTCGCGGCACGGCAGCAGCCGTGATGGCAGGCCGCAGCTCTGCGGAGGAAAGAGAGGCAGCAGCGGTGTGCGTGCGTTGGTGCGACGACACCAAGCTGTCCGCGGCGTTGCCGGGACGCACTGGAGAACGCCTTTTGGATGCGAACGACGCAGAGGAACGCGTTGCTGTCGAGGAGCCGGCACGAAACAGTGCCGTGCCTCGCGATCGCGACGGCATAGGCACCGTCGTCGAGCGCTGCCGCGGAGAGAGACTGTGTGCAGGGGCAGTCGAGGCGCTAGTGGTGGTGAGGGCCTTTGGATGCACAAGAGGCGGCGCAGGAGAGAGCAGTTGAGACCAAAGTCGCGGTGGTGACCGCAGGGCCTCTGAAGCAGGGCGTTGCGGCGTGACCTTTTGATCCCCATACGCGGACCTAATCGCAGACGCCGCGGGAGACGGATCGTTGGGCGCGGTGGCTCGCGACGGTTTCGAGGGCGAGGAGGGCCGGCTGAACGAGAGCCCCTTCTGAAAGCAGTGCGACCTGGCGTCGTGGTTCGCGTGCACCGGGTCATCGACCTCCATGGTGTGGTCAGCCGAGGAGGCAAGGGCCGCATGCTGCGCCTCCTTGGGCCTTAACGGGCTACTTACGCGAGGAGGGGTGCGCTGGTCAGAGAGAAGCACGCGCGCTGTCGCCACCAGAGGCTTTCGTGGAGGTTGAGCGCTTCTCCGTTCCGACAGCTTCGCCACATCGCGACTCGCCACGTAGCGCTCTGGCGTGACAAGGGTATCCTGGACGGGCACCAAGGCCGGCATGAGAGTCGTGGACACTGTTGCGTTCTGACAGGAAGACGTCTGCGTCGCCGCATCTACTCCCGGCCTCTGCGTCGCCTGCCGCTCCACGTAAAAGAGCAACCGAGCACACTCAGCCTCGAGCAGCTTTACGCGCTGCTCGTACTGCTGCGTCGACTGAAAGTGCCGCTCCACCTCTTGCGCCAGCTGTCGCGCCATGTCCTCCTGCTGTCGGGCGGCCTGTTGCTTGAGAGTCCAGAGATCCTCGAGAAAGCTTCGGAGCAGCGCGTTCATTTCTGGACTGGCTGCTGACGCCAGCGGAAGTGCCTGCTCGGCCGTCGAGGGGCGGTCGCCCACGTCACAGCGTCGCTGTAACAGTGGCAGCGGAGCCTTGAGACCCTCTGCAGCGGCGCCGATGAGCGCGCGCACCTCCGCTGCACCCTTCATGCAAGCCTTGAGCACGTCACACACCCACTCCAGCTCCAAGCCAAGTTGCGCAGACGACGACGGCGTCATCAACGAGTAAGCGAGTGGAAAGGCCCCCGCGCCTTGGTGGCGAAGAGACGAGGCGGCGCCGGCAGAGCCGGCAAGGTGGCCGTCGCGCCCACCACCACGACGATGAGCAGGAGTAAAGCTGCTGGCGTTCTGCACTGCGCTGGCAGGCGCCCCGAAGGGAACCATCAGCACCGACGAGAGTTGAAAAACGTCACCACCAGCCGGGGATGTGGTGCCAGCGTCGCACGCTACACTGGCCTGAACAGCAGCGTCGAAAGCAGCGCGCGTCGCATCTTCCACGGCGTCGTGCAGCTCGTCTAGAAGTGAGGCAGCCTGCTCGAGAGTCAGTCGGATGCGCGCCTTCTCGAGCTTTGTGGAAGCTGTATGGGCGTGCAGGGAGCCTGACACGGTCATCATCAAGCGGTGCAGGTCCCCCGTGTGCACTTCCCCTTCCGGCTCCTTGTCCTCTGGACGAGTAGACGCGTTGGTGGAGGGATGCTGATTCCTGGATGCAGACGCCGCGCTGCCGTCCACACTGGCCAAAACCTCCTGCATCGCCTCCAATCCACGCTTCAGGAACCGACGCTCCTCAATCTGCGAGCGCAGGAGAAAGCCTACGCGTGCCGTCTCGCTCACCTGCTCCTCCCTCTTCGATCCAATAAGCCGATCTGCGAGCAGTCGGCAACGCTCTTCCAGAGCACGCACTTGCTCCTTGCCGGACATTGCCACCTCCCGCACCGTCCGCTCTGCCACCGCGCGCAAGTCATGCAGCTGCCGCTGCATGTCTGCTTTGTGCTGCCTCACCCGCAGCAGCTCTGATCGAAGGGCGTCATTCTCATTTTGGAGACTTTGCAGTACCGAGACTCCAGCGTTCACCGACTGGGTTCCAGTGCGAGCTGTGGCGGCGGTCTGCCTCTCGTGCTTCATCCCTGGAGAGGGCCAAAGAAGAGTCGGATCTCTCGCAGTGCGCACCTCGCAAAGAGGCCACAGAAGGAAAATGGCCGTCACGCCGCACCCTTGCTTCTGAAATATTCGGCCAGCTCCTGCTCTCCACTGGCCGCCGCGCGCAACTCCCAGAAAGAGCCGGGCAAAGAAAAGCAAACAGCGGGAGGAGGAATCACAAGACGAAATAAAAGAGTAGGGAGATGGGCACAGTACACGTGCACGTCAGCGATAAGGTGGGGACAGAACGGGGAAGGGTGAGGGTCCGGCGAGAGTGGAGCGTGGGTGGGTGTAGGGCGCCTGTGTGTGAAGATGCTCCTCCCTCCCCCTCTGCAGCATCAAATGGCATGAAGCGAAGCTTCCGTCCGCTCTGCCTGTGTCTATATTTCTAGCTCTTGAAAAAAAAAGCGAGGAGAGTATGCCGTTCTACTGTAAAGGATTTGGGGTGCAGGTTGGTCTGTGCGTCTCGCGGCACCACTGAACTCTGGGAAGGGCAGTCCGTGGCAGTTCTCGGGAAAAGGGCTGTTGCGCAGACACAGACACACATGGATGTGAACAGAATGTATCCGGGGTGTGTTTGGTTTCTAGTACTCTTTTGTTGGTGCAAAGCCGCCCTAGACAAGGAGTCTGATGAGCGTGCTTCGTCTCGCCCTTTCGCCCCTTCTGTTCACCTCACTCGTTGCCTCTTGGGGAGGGGAGGGGTGTGGACGCCTTTCTCGTGTGTGCGCGTGCGCGTGCTTGTGTGTGTCAGTACCTTGAAATCATCTGTGGCAAGGGCAGAGCGAAGGGAGAAGAGAGCCGTGTTGCCTGCCAACGCCGTGCGAGAAGCAGAACAAGAGAAGGCAAAGAGAAACATAGAGACGAGAGGGGTGAAGTAAAGGGTACTCCGCTACAGCCCGCGACGGATCGACACCATCCTTGCCTTGTTATGCGCCCTTTTCTGCGGAGGGAGGAGAGAGGGACGCCCTCTGTGCATGCATACGCAACTCTGTGGTGTTCAAAGAAGAAGTGTCACAGAGGAGGCCGGCCTCTGCACATACGCGTTCACACGAAGGGAATAATAGACGCTTGCATACCCTCACCAAACCGCATCAAAGCCATGCCGCCGCGCCCCTGCACTACCATCTTGCCGGGGCACGCGGCTCACCTTCGGCTCATGCGCTGTGTGATGCTGCGAAACGCGCGTAGCGTTTGTATTTTCGTTTGCTCCACCAGCGCTACCGTGCGCACACGAGCGCACACCTCAAAGTGCCAAGTAAGGAACCGCCAGCAAGGACAACGGCGCATGCCTCCACCATAGAGAGAGACACACAGTGCAAGGACACACGCGCACGCATCCATCATCAGCAGCAGCACCACCACCGCAGCACACCTGTGAGAAGTGAGTAGTGTGAACAAAAGGAAAAAGTGCAGACTCTTCGAAACAGACAGACACAGAGAGAGAGAAGGGGCCTATGGTACGCGAAAGTGGGGCTACTCTGGGGCGGTCCCACCGTTCTTGTAGCGCTGCACCCACAGTTTTCCCATCGCATCAAAGGATGCCATCGACTGCCGCTGCGTGGCCTTGTTATCCTTTACCTCTGCAAACATGATGCGGCCCAGCCACGGCTTGTTCTCTGGCATCAACTGATTGTCGACGCCACGCAGGACAAAGTCGAGCGCCTGCTCCGAGATGGCCTCCCCCTTGGAGGCGGCGAATTCTTCGTGGAAGCGTGCCGCCCATCCCTCCTCCTCGAGACGCTGCAGGGAATAGAGCATCGCATGATACGCCTCCATGCTCATCGCAAAGTTGCTGCGCCGCATGGCGTAAAAGACTGCGAGAGCCTCGGCGTAGCTGCTCGTTCGCGCAAAGAGATGCTGAATGGTGCGCATCGAGAACTGGCGGCCCTGTTGGGCAGAGACCTGCATCAGCTTCACCAAAAGGTCCGCGCCGTGCCTTGACGACAGCGGCACGCAAAGAAGCAGTAGGCGGTCAAGCGCATCACCCAGCCCGCGGCTAATGTCCTCCTCGCGAGGTGTTGCCGGGTCGAGCTTGTACTTATCTAAGAGTGCCGCCACCGCTGTGGACCGCTCCTCTGCCGCTTTGGCCTCTGCTGCTGCCTCCTCGCCCGTTGACGTGGAGTCCGACGAGAATTGCGCATGCTCCTCTGCTGCTGCAGTGCGGCTCCACAGTTCATAAATGGCTCTGCGTGCATCGACAGCACGCTCCATCGCAGGCGCACCGCTGTTTGAGCGCTCCTCGCCCGCCGCCGAGGACGCGGATGGGGTTTCCGGCTGTGAGGCGTCGTCTGAAGACGGAATGGTACTTTGCCAGCGCCGAATACTGGAGAGGGCGCTGTCGGCGGCCGACACTGGCGACACACGCAGCGCACACACCGACGGCACCGGTGGCGCTCGAGGCAGGAACCTCGCCGTGCGCTGCAGAGGGCAGCTCAGGAGATAAAGAGATGCCTTGCTGCCGTGCATGACTGGCTAAAGTACGCGAGGAGTTACTGAGTCGTCGAGCACCAGTCGCAAGAGTGGACAGCACGACCACAAAGCAGCAACACAAAAGGAGCGCACACACGCACAGAAAGGGAAACATAAAAGAACGAGGTCAGAGAGAGAGAGAGTCGGTTGCCAGAGTCGATACACGGTGCCGCGCAGATATGACAGTGACGCCTCGTCAATAAGTCACGTTTGCCTTTTGTGAGCTCGCAACGTTGGGGAGGGCCATGGTGCGCCGAGGTGAGGAAAGGAATCCACCCGCGAGCCCGCAAAGGCGAGGTTTCATGAAGCGCGTGCGTCTTTGCACCACCAGCGCAGGCCCCCTCCCCTCCCCCTCTCGCATCCTTCCTTGACTATCGTCAAAGCCACTCTCTAGTGCGGCGTGTAGTCGGAGGCAGGAGGCGTGCTTTAGCCAGCGGAGTGCCACGATGGATGCCGTGGCACCCATCGCTCACTCCGCTTTGCCTTGACGCACTCTCGGTGATTTGACCCCTTCATCTCCTGGTGTTTACTGTTTCGCTTGCTTGCTCGTTTTGACTGCAGTCCCAGGCAGACACGCACACGCACACAGGCTTTACGTTTTACGTTATAGAGACCAAAAATAGACACCGAAAAACGGAGGAACAAACAAAAACGGGGGCAAAGGAGAGAAGTAAGGAAGCTATGCATGAGTGTTGTCTTTGACGCTACATTGTCAGCGTGCATGTGCCTATGAGACCACTCCCTCGCCAACCCCCCTTCACATGCCCTCCTCCGTTCCTTCGTTCTCCACCCACAAAACCCAGAGTGGTCCGCTTGGACGCACGCACACGCACATAAGTGCGCAGAACTTGAACAGCAGTGAGAACACCAATGGGTCCCTTCCTTCTGTTCTGCTGCGCCGTGCGCACGGCACAGCGCACAGTGCAGCACCATCGCACACACAAAACCAAAACACATAAGCGCCTGTCGATGTGCAGCCAAAAATGAAGCAACACCCTCCGTGGACGTCTTCGAGCACCGTTCGCAGGCGACTGAAGACTGTTGCCTTCCCAGGTGGCTCTCTCCTCATTTTGCCCCTGTTTTCGAATCAGTCTTGCTGGCGTCGCTCTGCTAGGTAGCCGATTACACTATGCACATGCCCCTATGCGGCACACGAGCTCAGACTCTGTGACCGCGAAAGCAGCGCAAAGAAGACGCACCAAAGACAGAATCCAAAGAGAAGCAGGTGAAGCATCCAGCATGAGCTGAAGAGGGGCGGAGGCCCGCCCCCATGTACCACAAACAAAAATAAAGCACACCCAAAATAAGCGTCACAGCCCTTGACTCACACACACACAAGCACAGACATCGCCGAGGGTGACTTTTTGTTCGGATTCTGTGATGAATGTTCTTAATAGCGAGCCAGAGACTGAGGGGGTGGGGGTGCAGCTGCCGTGGAAGACGTCACAACTCCTCTACCGCCATCGGGGTGGTGGTGTGCAGGGGAGGGGGCGGCGAGGAAGCAGAATGCTGGGCATCGAGCACATCGGGTGAGGGAGGCCTCTGTTCGTCTGGTTTATTAATCTTTTCACGGCTGTTCCAGCCTATGCCCGTCTCTGTTGCACGCAAGCACGCACGCACTTCACTGTGCACTAAAACATGCTGAGATCTGCGTTGCTGTTCGCCAGCCATGGAATGGACTCAATGATACCGCTAATGGCCGAGTAGAAAAAGGGGAGAAGGATAATGCGGATGGGGAAGGCCAGCGTGTACACGCTGTACATGGTGACACTCGCAACGCAGGCACGCTCCCAGAAGGCCTTGCTGCGAGAGCCGCTGCCGAGGCCCTTTCGTGCGCGCATGGCAGCGCTTTCGCTCACGGGCCGGGAGGCCATGAAGCCGTTGCTGCCAGAGGAGCCGGCAGCTTTGTTGCTAAGAGCATTCAACCGAGCCACCGACGAAGTTACCTTGACGCCCTCGTCGAAAGGCTTGGCCGCGGCTACTGGAGCAGCGAGACCAGCAGGAGCTGCGGCGGTCTTCGTGGTCGACGCCGGGGTGCTTGTCGTCTCCTGCGTCGGCTTTGCGGACTTCTCTTCCTCCTCGCGCAGAGCCTCCAGCATCATGGGAATCTGCGGGGCACGGCGGAGAATCTCCGGTTGCGCGCTTGCCGCGGCGTCGAGGTACTCCTTCGCCGCTGCGTACGACTTGGCCATGCCGTGCTCACCCTTGATGTGCATGCAGCCGCGCACAAAGTACGCAGAGCCGCAGCCGCGATCCATTGCCTTCTGCAGCCACGCGTGGTACTTCGGGATGCTCTGCTGCGCCTCGACTTCCTCCTCGGAGAGCATCGATGACGCGGTAGCGCCGCGAAGCCACAACTGCGCCAGGCTCAGCATGCCATTAACGTGGCCAAGCTTGGCTGCGCGCTGGTAGAAATAGATGGCCGCCGGAAAGAGAGGCAGGAAGTGACGCGCTCCCTGGTCGTACAGCTCACCGACCTTCTGGTTCACGGCAGCGCTCGGTGCGCTATCGTCGAGTGCGCGCTTCATCAGCAGGAAGGCACCGCGAGGAGACTGCAACTGGCTATAAATATTGTACAACAGCAGCGTGCTCTGCTCGTGCTTGTGATGAATGGCAGCGAGGCGCAGGAAGTGCAGGCAGCCCTTGATGTCCTGGTCCTCGAAAAACTTTAGACCGCATGTCATGAGCTCTGTCGCGTTTAGCTCGCGCTCCTTGTCCGACTGGTACTCCTCCTCTTCGTTCTCACCTGTCTCACCAATGTTGACGCGTGCCTTCTGAAGGTCGAGCTGCGTGCACTTCAGAAAGTTTTCCAGTGTGCTCGGCTGCGAGCGAATCGCACGGCACTGGCTGTGTAGCTGAACCATCTTGTTCAGGATGTTTTTCTGCTCGCCCGCGGTGTTGGTGGCCTCGGTGTCCGTTGAGCTGTTCAGCGTGGCCTCAACCTCGGCCAGCTTCTTCTTGATCTCCTCCTCTTCGACGCGGTAGTTCTCCAGCTCAGCCTTTATAAAAGCAGCGGTACTATCGTCCTCACCGTCGCTTTCCTTCGCCTCCTTGCCCGTGACCTCCTTCGCCACCTCGTCCAGCAGCTTATCCAGGTCGTCCTCTCCGCCCGCCCCCGCACCGCCAGCCTTGCCGTTCTTGTCTGCCTCCCCTTGGCCAGACGCCTGCTTCGCTGCATCCTCACTTTCACTATCCTCGATGGAGGGAAGAACGGGCAGCTGAGTGCGGAACATACGGTCGATCTCGGCTATCGGCGTCAACAGCTCGTCGTCACCGCGCATCGGCAGATCGAGGAGACAGCTCCACGGCGCGCCGGACTTCTTTTCCAACTCCGCCACGAAGACGTTGTCGTCCTCGATGCGCCACTCCACCTCATCGCTCACGGCGGCGTACAGGCGCCACTGCAGAATCCGCGTCTCTTTGTGACTGATGCAGAGGATGGATCCGTCCTTGATCTGTACCGTCAGCTCGCGGGGTCGCACGCCGTCGGGGAGGCCACAGGGAATGCGGACTTCGAGGCTCGTCTCATCATCCTCGCCCTGCGTCCACCGAGCCTTCCCGATGCTCTCCGTTACTGGCACGGACATTTCGCCACAAGACTCGTTCACGGGTGCAAGTGTATTTTGTAATACGAGCTGAGCGAGAGAGAGAGAGAGAAAGTACAAGATAGCTTACACAGGCGTTGCTTTACAAGGACCAACAAGAGAAGATGTAGGGGTTTAAGACACAAAAACGAAAGGAAAGGAGATGCGCGGTGGTCGGCTGGCTGGCGCGAAGGTGTTGAGAAGGTGCGTGTGCGCAGTGGCTCTGTGCACTTGCTGTCCAGAGTGTTTGAGGCGGCCGCCTTTTTTCTTGGTGCTACTGCGTTTCCCTTTTTGTTGCAGAAGATAGATGCACACGTGTATACATAAAGTACCATGCATTACGAGCGGTTGGGCGGAGTGCAAGAGAAAGGGAGAGGTGTACACGCAGTGAACGGCGACACGAAGAGCTGCGTGTTTACGGTGAAGTGGTTCAGTGCTTCGCACCCGCGACCAAGCTGCACAACATGTGAGGTGCTCTTATCATTACCGTTCGCTTCCCCACGTTGCCACTATTGTGTGGCATGACTGAGAAACGGCAAAGCGGTAACGGAGAGAGAATTCGCCCATAAACGAGATAATGCGTTTCTTTGTCCTTCGTTTGTGGGTACCCGTCCGACGGTGATAGAAAGTGCGCCGTCTCCTAGACACTCCCAATGCCTCACTTCGCTGTGATGACGCAACCCTTTTCCCACGACAACACTGGCTCGGAACACTCCCCCCGGTACAACCAAGTCCGCAGTATGCACTCTCTCGCTCGCTCTGTGAAAAGGAAAAAAAAAACAATAACAGCGAGGACGAGAGTCACGGCGCTCACTCATACTGCATGGTCACGCGTGGACGAGCCATAACAAGCGCCTGGGTCCGATAATACGAGGCATGGATAGGCTTCACACATACAATCTCCACTTCTGCCTCTTCGAGGGCGGCGCGGAATTCGTCCTCGTACGTCACCTCGCCAAAGTCGATTGCTGTGATTGCCTTCAGCAGGCGCTTCACGAGCGGTGTGACGTATTGACCAATGAACGTGCGCCTTTCGAAGGTTTGCGTGAAGAAGATGTTGCATCCTCCTGGCACCTGGGGCGCTGGACTACGGAGCATCTGCACGCAGTGCCGCAGCGCACCCACCTGCGACGGAATGATCATGAAGCTTCCCGAAAAGTAAAGGATGTCGAACTTCTTTGCATGCGACTTGTTATAGTCGTGGATGTCCGCCTGTTCGATTCTCACCAGATCCTGCAACCGGCCGCCGCACGCTGCGACGTTCATTTGAGCGCTGCGCACGTAGGCAAGGTCGTAGTCTACTCCTGTTACCGTCATTTTCTTGCTCACGATAATATCACGGTTAGCGATGAGGCTTGCAGCGGTGCCGATGCCGATGTCCAGCATGACGCTATTCGTCGGGCACTCCAGTAGCACCTCCCGGTACCACCGTGAGGTCATCGGTACGATACAGGTGTCGTACACCAGCGACCGGAGCGACTTCACTTGATCGGAGAAGAGCGCAAGCATGTTTGCCTTGGGTCGGTACTGGCGTGGCACCATGAACAGGGGAAAAAAGAGGAGGAAGTGAAGGGACACGGATACAGCACCGCAAAGCAGCTCCGTGCGCTCACTTAGAAAAGGCGTGCGGCGAGCTGCGTGCGGGGGATACAGCCGTTTCCACCAACATGAGGTGAGGAGAGGTGTACACTGCCAAGAGAGGGAGAGGGCCTGGCGACGGGGAAGGGGGTGGATGCCACGTGTGCCACACTTTTGCTGATGTCGCCAAGGAAAGAGAGAGGGCGGGCACTTCTCTCCCCTCCCCTTGTGCTGCTTTGGAGTCCTACGCCGCCCCTGCACGTGCTTCTTTACTGTGTTGTGTGTTTCTTCCTCTCTTTGCGACTTGCTGCCGCAGCAGAACCGGAAAACGATGCGAGGCGCGTTTGTCGTGAACAAATCGAGGAAGAGCGCAAGACAGTCGCCACCGCATCCCCGCGTGCATACGCGTAGGCGTTTCGTCTCGGCACGCCCGCTCATTCACGACTCCTCACGCAGGCGCTTGCGGGCCAGTCGCGTCCACTCCGTCAGCTGCCCGTCCAGTACACAATTGCTCAAAAAGTGATTGAAGCGCACGTCCTCGGCAGAGAGAGGGCCGGGCCGTGCTGCTGTATCGTTGTCGGGCTGCAGCATCGATTGCGCCGCACGCGAGAGCCCCGCGTTCTTGCGAAAGAAGAGGAGGTGCAACTCCTGGACGCGTTTGCAGAGCGCAGACGACAGTGAGTTTTGTTGCCGTGCCGTCAGTAGCCACAGTGATACATCGTCCCTCAAACTTGTCCCCATGAAGCTCATCTCCGACACCACGCTCACTGGAAGCCCCTGCGAGCCTCCATTCAGCACAAGGCGCTCGGCAACGCCGGTGTCTGAAGGGAGCAGTACCGCCTGCGCCA
Source organism: Leishmania major strain Friedlin (assembly GCF_000002725.2). Taxonomy (NCBI): domain Eukaryota; phylum Euglenozoa; class Kinetoplastea; order Trypanosomatida; family Trypanosomatidae; genus Leishmania; species Leishmania major. Next base: position 839,062 of record NC_007269.2, on the reverse strand, counting down.
GAGAACCATGGCACACGGCCATATAGGGTTCGTGCGTCGTATTTGAGTGGCCGAAAGAATCAAAAGCGGTAGGCGCGCTAGGGTGCGGCACCCGCTCCATCAGCGCCTGCATCGCTGTGCGGAAGTCTGTTCGTGACAGGGTGCTGCTCGCGCGCTCCGCGTCCGCCTCGGTCAGCATAGCGGAGCGCGCCACATGCGAGAAGTGAGGCTGCGTGCGGAGAGGGAAAGCAAGGTGACGCCAGCTGCCGTTGCGCAGGATGCATGCCCATGCAGAGGTCACCGGCTTCCCCTCGCACTCGCCACCCAAAACTACCAGTGCACCTCTGGACCGTGCAGCCGTGACCCCCGCAGACCAAACGCCGTCATCCCACTCGCCCTCGTCCTCGCTGCTAGAGCCTTGCTGCGCTACAGATGGCGGCAGCGAAACACCCTGCCCCGGCCGTGAAAAGGGGGTCAATTGCCGTGCTACAGTCGCTGCCGCACGTCGCGCAAACGTGGTGTCATCGGAGTCAACAAAAGCAGCGTGCGCGCCGCCGCTTCTGTCTCGCAGAGGGATGTCGGGCAACGTCAGCACCGCTACCGTGAAGAAGGCGCGACACGGCATGTCGACGCCGAGCGGGATGAACACCTCCCGCCAGACCCGGGTTCTCAGATCCAGTACGTGAAGATCGTTCAGGTACGTGCGGCCAGCCCCAACCCCGCCAAGCATGAGCAGGCACACATCTTCTTTCACCATCGCGACGGAGTGTCCGAAGCGTGGAGGCGGCTTCGCGCCGTAGGTGCAAACAGGATTGCTACTCCACACCCATGTGTCGAGATTCAGCTGGAGCAGCTCCACCTCAAGGTGGGAGAGCGGATCGCGGCCGTTGTCAGTGCCGCCAATGTACGCAAAGGAGCGGAGGGCAAACTCCTCACCATTGGCGTCAGGCCACGGCGTCAGCGTGGCGAACGCCCTGGGTGCCAGAACCGACACGGACGGGCCATCGAGTGGAAAGTAAATGGTATGCTGGCGTGGCTGAGCAGCGGAGTGGGCGAGCAGGGTAAGGCACAGCGCGGGGTGGGAAAGAATGTGCGATCCATCAATCGCCACACGGTCAAGGTTTGGTCCTCTGAAAGCGATGCTGTCGCCCTCGGGCAAAGGCCCGCGAGCACCGTTGCTGCCGTGAAGACTGCCTGCTCCAGTGTTATTGGACATATCCACCAGATGCGACGCCCCGCCAACGACGAGAGACACGTCAAGATCCACGTCGCTGCCAGCGAGGAGTACTGGTATGCTATCAAGCGCCTTTTTGCCGCAGCGACCTGCTGTGGTAGCAAGGCGACTTACCTCTGTCTCGTGAGCGCCTTGGCTGTGGTCAGAGAGAAAGTACTGCAGCACTGGTGCGTCGGGAAACGTCAGGGGTACGGCACAATGTCCGATTCGAGGAGGTGCCCGCAGCGTCGAGGTGTGACCAAGACGCAACGCCGGGTGCAGGGCGCTCCACTGCAAGCGCGACAGCAATGACGGATCATCTACGAGGCGCACACAGTGGATGTTGCCGGAAGCCTCGTTCTGCGGCGTCGAGGCGACTGTCGCTGGCGACAAGGACCAACGCCACAAACTGAACTGGTTCGATACAGCGAAGGGGGCAGCACACGGGGCGCCGCCGTGCTGGAGAGTGTACACCCCATGTGGCAAACCGGGGGAGGTTAGAGTGACGCTGCTGGATCCGTACCACGCGGGCATGTCCTCGTACAACGTGGTGTGCAGCAAGCAGTCTAACGACGACTCCTTGTGCGATACCCGCCGAGGGCGCCTTGAGCGGCGAGAGGAGTAAGCATCACTTCGTCGCGTCCGGGGCACTTCGCCATCCGTCGCACACCCACCTCTATCATCCTCGCCAGACGCGGTTGACGATGACAATGAAACTGAGGAAGACCGGATTCCTTCCTCGCTCGCCCGCAGTGGGTAGTAGAAGATGGGACGGTCATTTGTTTTGTCGTCGTAGTCGCGCTCCTCCTCGCTGTCGCATGGGTCGTCGCGCTGGCGATAGAAGCGGCGACGTTGCTCGCCAGACGGAAATCCGTCGTAGCCGAACTCGTACCAGCTTTGCATTGCTGTGGACTGTGGTTTCTGCTTCCTGTACAGTGCGCGGAGAAGCACGAGGCGGGCAAGTACCAAGAGAAAAAGTCAGAGTGGAAGGCAGAAGAACAGCGTGACAGAGATGAGTACGAAGAGAAGGGAAAAATACAAAGACGCGGCGAAGGGCTGAGGGGGACGTTCATCCTATTGCATCTCGGGTACGAAATAATCCCCATCAGCGATTCACAGTGCCAGGATAGCATCGACTGGCACCTTCATGGTCGGGGAGTGCGCCCCCCGCGCACGAATTCAGCGCTGATCATGAAGGGACCGTGAAGAGGAAACCCTCGGTGACCTCATCCTTGCGCGCCGCTGTCACGTGGACCTCACCGCTACCGATGTTCCCCACGGGCGATAATCCGAATTGGATACGGAGTGAAGGGAAAAGGGAGCTGTAAGAAAAAGAAGCCATGTGTCGATGCTTCTTTCAAACGCTGGTGTATGCGTCCAACCGAGCGGACGGTCTTCGAGGACGTGTTTAAGAGCGCGCCTGCTCTCCCCTCGCCACCTTCTTGTGCGGGGACAAGGAGTCAGAACTCTCCTGGATAGCTCGCTTCCCAGTTCTACTGGTGCGCACTTGCTTGACCTCCACAGAAGATACCTTCTGGAGCACTTTCAGCATCAGGCGACTCGGCGCGTTCTCCCTCAGGTCCGCTTCCGACATTAGGAAGATGCGTGCAGCTGTAGGGAGCTCGTTGCAGCAGTCGCCCGCGCAGTGGTCATCCACCACCTCTGCGACCCTCTTGAGCAGGGCAGCTCCATCGGCGTCAGCGGGCCATTGCACGTGAGCGACCCCCACATCCATGACAATGTGACTGAATATGTGTCGAACGTTTCCACACAACCTGGCAAATGTCGGCCTCGCCCTCGCTTTCCATGCCAGCATGCTCAGTGGGTGCTTCAGCAAAGGCACGACGGCCTCCTCGTCATCTGCTGCGGATGCGTTCACGGTAGGGAACTCGAGCATGCCACCCAGCAGCCCGTTAGCTGGACGGCGAACGACTACAAAACGCCTGGCGTCACCGATTCGACTCGCCGACATCTCGTGCACAACACAAAGCTTGCGTGCGCTCCGCTTCGCCATTTTCGCTGCACGAACCGGGATGACACCCTCAATCGCCTCAATGTCGCCACCCCTTAGCAGCGCGCTGGCGCGGCAAAACCTCTGTAAGGGACATGAGGTGCAGAGCGGCGCTCCACTCGGGCGACACACCGACGCACCCAGCTCCATCAGTCCTTGATTCAAAGCGCTCGGGTCTTGGCAAACCACGGCGGAGGTGGTGGGTGAGTTGCCCATGAGCCGCTGCCCCCACGCCGCCGCCTCTTTGACATTCGCCGGAACTTTGGGATCAAAATCTCGCGCGCCGCGGAGACGACTCAGGACGCGTATCACATTACCGTCCACAGAGCACACGGGTTTGCCGAAGCACATGGAGGTGATGGCAGCCGATGTGTATGGGCCTATCCCAGGGACTTTCAAGAGTTCCTCTTGGGAGGACGGCATACAAACCGCCGCGGTTCCCTCCTTTTCCTTGGACCGCTCGAGGAGGTACTTCGCCCCTTTGCGCAGGTACATAGCGCGACGATAGTACCCCATGCCTGCCCACACAGATTTCACCTCGTCCTCCGTTGACGCTGCGAGCGCCTCAATCGACGGAAACCTCTTCATCCACGCGACGTAGTACGGTATGACAGTCTCCATACGTGTTTGCTGCGACATTACTTCGGACACCCATACCTGGTATGGATCATAGCGTGCCGTGGTAGCACTTGTACGGTGCTTCTCCCCGTCGACCGCTCCGCTTAAGTCACCGCTGCCACGAGGGAGCGTTTGCCGCCATGGGAGGTCTTGGCGCTGGTGTTGCCGCCACCACGCGATAACTTCCTCTTGAACAGAGCGGTAGTACTCGTGCGTAGCGAAGCTGCCAAGCGGGGTGAGCCACTCGCCGCACATACTCTGCTTACAAGCGGATCCGCGGGGCATGGATACACCTACTCCAGCTGTCCCTGTCAGCCCTTGCTTTCTGCATTTTTTGTACCTTTTCGTCGACAGGGGAGAAGGGGTGGAGGAGTCAGTGGAAGCGAAAAGAAATAGACGAGCATGTGTCACCGCACAAGAAAGGAAAAAAAACATGACGGCACACTCTCCGCCCATCACATTCCCTTTATGAGCAACCCCTGATGGCACACGCGGAGTGCCTTGCGCCAAAAGAAAGCATCTCAGCGGGTTCAAAGTAGGCCTCTTCTTTTGAAGTCAGCTGGTCGCTGTGCCCCCAAGCACACACAACACAGGAGACACCACACGCATAGCAAGGCAGGTTTTCTAGTGCAACACATGAGCACTATTTTCAATTTACTCACCTCCTTTGTTCTTTTTCGTGTGGGGCGTTGACTGTCCGCGCGTGGCGCACGTGTAATCCACGCAGAAAGACACAGACACCACGACACACTGATTTACATCATTCATGCCCTTTTATGCAAGGGATAGAAAATTTGCCAAAGCAGTACCACCTACGGCCATGAACGAGCTGCAAAAAGGCCGCACATAGCTTGCGGTCGCCGACGTGTCACGCAGAGCAGCTTCACTTCGCGGGCATCGCTGGCATTGGCAACACACTCCGCACGTGTGTGTGTGTGTGTGTGTGTGCACTACGTCATTCGCCAGAAATCACTAAGACGACTTGAAAAGCAGAACACCGGTTTGACCAACGTAGAAGTACACATAGTTACCCTCTTCGTGCGTGACAAAGCTACCAAAGTTCCGGCCAACAAAGCAGTTCCACGTCGGGCCATATTTCTTTTCGAACTCCTTTCGAATAAAGCTGGCTAGCTCCTGCGCAGTTCGCAGTTTCGCGAGCCCCTCCTGTGCACAGAAAATGGCAAAGTTCTCCATCTCCTTAGGCATCTCGGATAGCTTCACCGTCGCGCCGGGTACTTGCGTCATTTTTCGTTCGAAGAGGTCGAAGAAAAGGCACTTCTGTTTGCTCCTGCTTGCCAGACCTCTCAACGAGTGTTGTGGCACGGTTTCGAGAGTAGTATTGTGCGTGCGAGATCAACAGGTGTTACAGTAGGCAGATTGTGGAAGAAGCGACCTGCCGACGAGGGAGAGAGAGCGCCTGCTCAAGAAGGGAGAGGTATTACGAACGCCAACAAGGTCGGTGCGCTGACGTGTGTGCATAAGTGAGAAGAGAGAGTGTTCACCAGAGAGAGCAATTCATAAAAGAGAAGGTCGGAGGTATCTGATGAGGTTTGGATAGACGCCAACCATAACAAATGCAACGTTTTTTTTTCCGTGTGGAAGTCGGGTGATTGAGAACGCCTGCCAGACTTGCTGCACGTGGCAGCTGCTACACTGCGAATGAGTAATCGATCGTGAAGAGCCCCCTCGAAGAACTCGGCATCTGACAACTGGAGACGAGCAAGCACAGTGACAGTCCCTCGTGCCCCATCCGACCTCCACTTGACTCATCACTACCGAGTTGGAAATGCGCGATATTGGTTCTCTCTGTAAAACTTTTCGTTGTTGTTGTCTCGATAGTGCTGATTGCAGCCTCGCGCTATGATCTGCTCTAACAACTGAGCTTTCGACACTGAGGTAAGTGCAGGAGCTCGCCCCACATCAGAGACGCAATAGCAAAACAAGCTGCGCGATTTCTTCCCCCTCGAAACAGCTGAGCATGTTGTGAAGTCTGCGCGCCTCTCTTTACCTCGCACAGCTAGATCCTAAACAGCAGCTTTGCTGCGCTGTGCTTGATTGCGTTCCTCACCTAAAGTTCATTGTCCCTGATAACGGGGGACACCTCATCGTGGTATCAGGGTCCAGTACCCACTCTCTCTGTGGGGAAGCCAAGCAGCCCCTACTCCTGCCACTGCACAACCACCTCTGGTGGTGACAGGGTCAGGCGCGCATGACGTAGGGAGGTCAGAGCGATGTATCACTGCCGATGTCCGCAGTGTCCGGTCCTGGAGGGCGTGGCTGTGGGGCGACCTGCGGGGCGGGGGTGGGTACGGTTCGAGGCAGAAGCCATGCACCGATGACCGGGTCTGGGCATGGCAGCACCTCGTGTGCCTACGGCTGCCTCGCGCCGCGCGACGGGGCCTGTGACCGGCCGGGCAGAGATGCGCTTAGCTCTTGCTGTGTGGCGGCATAGCCACGTATTTCTTCGAGCGTTTTCATGGTCGAATGAACAGGTCAGCAAATAGATACACAACCGCAGTTCTCCTGCCTCTGCCACACGTTGGCTATGTCGGGGAACCGGGCCCACCACCGCTGGGCGTCGTTCTGCCCATTGCAACGCCACTGCATGGAGCTTAGGCTAGGTCCATGGTCACACTCAGCATCACTGCAACGCAGCACAAGCAGAAAAACAGTAGGTGAAGGGGTAGATTCGTTGAATCGCCGGTACGATGCGTAGTGAGCTGGTGCAAACGTGGTCATGATCGCATGTCTCTTCCGCACGGCGCCAGCCCAAAATTGTCCGTCAGCACCAAGAGGCCACAACTGTACCCGAGGCCAGGCTCCCGGTTATCGGCTTCCCCACAGTATGGGTATTGCACTCTGATACTGCGGTGAGGTGGCCGCCATCATCAGAGACGAGAGAAGGGACCTAAGAACAAATACAACGCAGTTACCTTTTGAAAAGAGCAGAGGCTTTAGTGATTCTTCTGTGATGCTGTTTCGCTAGAGCACAGCGAGATTGTGGGCTGCGTAATGCTACTTGCCTTGCGCACCCACGTGAAGGAACGACGACGCGCCGTGGTATAGTGTGTGGATGCAACACACCGCACTGAAAAAGGATGAGCTCCCCAGGCAGGTAGTGAGCAAAGTTTGAGTGCAGAAAGTGGAAGACGAAAAGAAGGGGAAAGCAAAGGAAGAGGCGTTGTGTTCTAGCAAGTAAATGCTGACACAGAAGAGGGTGTCGCGCACAGGCCTACGGTCGCGTGGGAAAGAGGGAACACGCACCTGTGAGCGATGGCCACCGGTAAGCGAGTCTGCGATGGCGTGTACACACGAGGTAGTGTGTATGCCACTAAGGGAGACAAGTGCTCCTCGTTATTCCACCGGGTCTTCCAGTTTTGACTTTCACTTGGGAACAATAAGTCGAGCGCTCAACAAGTTGACAGAGCAACAATAAAAGAATGTGAAGACGTTAGGTATGCGCAAGAGTCAGTTTCGACTCCACAACCCAGAGAACGATTGTGTGGTTCGTGCTTTATCTGGAGAGCAGAGAGCAAGATGATCGACAGATTCGTGGTGCCTTTCCTTGCTGTATTCCCTCAGTGGCTGTACGGAAGCTTCTGAAGCAGCAACGCTATCCCGCAAAAGTCGGTAGCGCCAGAGAGAAATAGGCTGCAGCTAACGCAGAATAGGACAACAATGAAGCTGGGGTCGTAGAAATGTGAGAGCAGCGGCCCGGATAGGATCAACGCGTTGGCATTCAGATGAGCTTGCCAACGATGGAGAGGGAGGATTTCTTATCTTCGAGAACGGGACAGCTCATCATGCATCACGCGGACATGCCACCGACGACGTTGTGCACGGCAACATCGCCCCATGTGGCACTTGACCTCTTGAGAAACTCTACAGCTTTACTGCTTCCGAACGAGAAGCAGCTCCAAAGGAACAGTAAACACAGAGAGTAGCGTTCTTACTCCTCTCCCCTCCCTGTGCTCAAAAGCTGTTCTACGTGAGAGGTCAAGGGGGGAGAAAGATGGGCGCCGTCAAGTTGCTCGCGCCGGTACTCAGATGTCTCTCGCACATCCAGGAGAAACACTTGACCCTTGCCGAGGAGGTCGTGCGCAGCCTTCTCGTCGATGTTGTGTATCACTGTCCGTTGGAGCGCGCAGCAGAATTCAGAGATGATTTCTGACGTGGCGCCTTGTACGGAAGCGAAAACGGACAGAACTGAGCTGAGCAAGATTTAAAGGAATCCGGCGAGGATGCGGAAAGTGTCGCAGGAAGAAATGGAAGAGGGGAGTAGTAGTAGCTGAAAAGAGCGTGTGCGTGAGGGAGCTTGCCTCAGAAGGACAGTTTCGGTTCAGCTAGCACACACACAACACTCTTGATTCTCTGTCGCGATGACAGAGGAAAGCATCGGCAAAGCATCTCACCGCCACGATTGCCTCAGTGGGGCACAGAAGTGCTCAACACAATGTCTCAGCACCGCCCGGCCTCTGTTTTCCTTCTGCTTTTATTGGTGCTGTTTGTCGGCACTAGAATCTCCTTTTCTTTGGTAATCACTGCTAGAAAACTGCTCGCAATAATGAGAAGAAGAATTCAATCGATGCCACTCGATCACGGTAGCACTGCGCAACAACGGGAACGATGGCAACAGTAGCTTCAGGCAGGGAGCAAACAAATTGGGAGAGAATGCAAAGTCGCAGTGCCCCGCTCCCGCCATAGCGGTAATAGACAAAGTAGAACAAAAAAGGTACCAACTCAAAAGAGCGCAGGAGTTCATCGAACCCTCACTAATCCCTCTCACGAAAAAGGGGGAAAGTTGTACGCCACAGCACCTCGCATTCTGCACGAGCATCTCCACTGCTGACAACGCTAAGTGGGTAGCACTGAGACTCATGGGCCCGGTAGCCACCGATGATCCAAAGCCACCGCTCCTACGGCGAGTACACGAACTTGCGCTGAGAGTCATCTCGGACAAGAAGACCGCGCTCAATGAGCTTTTCCAGCACGCGCTTCAGCTCGCCGCGCGACACGATGAGAGGCTGCATCGCAGAGGTGAGATATATCATCAGCTCCTCGGCCGTCTTCGAGCCGCTTTGCTTCAGCGTATGCACAACTTGGCTCTCCATCCTTTGAGGATTGGCCTTTGCCGCGCTCTGAAGCGTGCGCTGCTCGTGAGATTTGACAACGGCGCGGTGAGCAAAGCTGTGAAACTCCAGCGGCATCACGTTGGTCACGTCACCAATCGAGCTATCGCATGGGCCAAGCGATACGATGGAGCTCGGCTCCATCGCCCCAGAAAGCTTGAGAACTGTGGCACTTACCAACGGATTCAAGGCGAAGGCGCACTCCACCTCCGATACTTGGAGGGATTCGCATAGCTCTTGCACGGTACACTGCGATTTCGCGTTGAAGTGATCAATGATGCACATTTGCAAGAAGGACACCTTCAACTGGACTGAGTCTCCCGCCGCAGTCGACCCTGCTGGTCGGAACATCCGTATCACGGCAGAGGAGTAGGGAGCCGAAAACTCGATCCTTTGCCCATGCCGCCGCGTGCTGCAGATGCGCTGTGCTCCTTCGATCTGACGCAGTACGGAATCAGATACACTGGAACTCGCTAGGGTGTGCGGAAGGCTCGGCCAAGTTCCTCTCGAGAGCAAAGCGGGATTCACCTTTACCCCATTCACGCTCGAAGCGCCGACGTAGATGCTCTGCGTGGTGGTCGCCTTCAGCATACTTCGGCAGCAGAAGAGTATAGGGCTTTGCTTAATCTGCACCAACTGCTCCATCGAACGCTGCTCTCTCGCCTCGTCATAGTGGTGCAAGAGCAGTCGCTTGGCGAGATGCTTCTGGTAAGAGACTAGGAAGACATCCTTCGCGGCGTTTTCGGCGTCCGGCAAAAAGTAGTACACGCTCACCACATCCTCGAGACGAAGCTTCGTGGATCCTGTGTTCCCTAGAATTGCATTGGAGAACGCTGCCAGCCGGTCAGCAAGCTTTTTGTAGTTAAAGGAACGCAGACTCGTAAAGCCGCACCGCAGCCCATCGTCCATCGCCTCCAGCATGCAGCCGTTGTAGTCGAAAATGGTCATAACGACATCGCGGTACTTTCGAATAATAGAGGCAAAGCACTCGATAACGGCGGCGTACACGTCAGTGCCTTCGCCTGCAGCGCGTACTGTTCCAGTCAGCGCAGAAGATGTGTGCTGTGCTACGCTCTCTTTGAACATTCCCTCCATGAGAGGTGCGCCCTTACACTTGCTCCACCACAGAAGGTGGAACACCGTCTGCAGTTTCTCGTCTGTCTCGCGTTGACCAATCGAACCAAGCCACTGAGAAAGCCTGCCGCACTCGAAGGCAGATATGCGATCGTCCACCAATGTTTCCACCAGCCGATCCACAGCGTGGTCCTTGGATGTGAGGAACCTTTCTGCGCGCTTCACCTCCTCCTCAATCAGCCCCAGACACAGCTTTGCATAGGTGAAGAGATCAGACTCAACGACACCGCCGACTTTTGACCAACAGTAATCGCACATGTCCCGAATATAGTCCACCTCTACTACACTTCGATAGTAGTTCGAATCGGGAAGCATCGACAGCTCGTCTTTGATCTCCACGGCAAAGGATAGGTCCGGGGCACCGTGGCCGGCACGCTCATCTGCAAGAAGCGCGCGGAGCTCTTTGCGGAGCTGGGAAACCATCCTCGGTGTCAGCACTACGCTCGACCACTTCCTCAAAGCAATGTCTTCCGTCCTGTCCAACGGATTGTCCTCCAAACCCAGCAGAGACCATTTGTCGGCGAGCGACGAAAAGACGGTTTTAATGTTGACGACGGCTACCAGAAAAGAACGCCATGAGCGGACATACGTCTGAATGGTGGAACCATTGCTAACCTGAGAGAAAGCAGGCATCACATTGTTAAGCAAGTGCTTCTCGAAAATCGCACCTTGAAGGGAGTACACAGCCATGATCTGTTGGCCCTCCCAAATTTCCTTCCCGTTTACCTTCACCAAGGGCGTATTGCTGCACGGATGTGAAATAAGATGGTAAACGAGGAGGTAAGCATCCATCACGGTGTTGCACATGTCTTGTGCAGCGCCCTTGCCTCGAAAAGTCGTTTCCCACTGCAAAATACTACCACACCTGCTCGCAACTTCTCTCCACAAGCTGGGGAAGTCAAAAGGCACGGAAACTGAATCGATCAACAGATCCTTCAGAGAGTGCTCGAGCTCCCGGCAGCAGCTCATGTCGTTAGCGGTTGAGAAAAGGTGATCTACGACACAGGGGCAACCCTACCTCCCGTTTCATGCGAATGTGTAGGTGCAAGTGGCACACGACAAAAGAGTCACAGAAGGGGAGAAAAGTAAAGCTTTTTTCGACGTGTCCATGCCGCCACACAGCAAGAGCTAAGCGCATCTCTGCCCGGCCGGTCACAGGCCCCGTCGCGCGGCGCGAGGCAGCCGTAGGCACACGAGGTGCTGCCATGCCCAGACCCGGTCATCGGTGCATGGCTTCTGCCTCGAACCGTACCCACCCCCGCCCCGCAAGTCGCCCCACAGCCACGCCCTCCAGGACCGGACACTGCGGACATCGGCAGTGATACATCGCTCTGACCTCCCCACGTCATGCGCGCCTGACCCTGTCACCACCAGAGGTGGTTGTGCAGTGGCAGGAGTAGGGGCTGCTTGGCTTCCCCACAGAGAGAGTGGGTACTGGACCCTGATACCACGATGAGGTGCCGCCCATCATGGTCTTAGAGTACGTACGAGCGAAAGAGTTTCTGCAAATCACGCTTTGCTTTGGCGAGGATGTTCTACCCTGTGATGGGATTTGGTGCCAGGTGCACGCAAACTGTTCATACTCGACCAAGAAATAGTCCGAGATCCACGAACTTTTCATTTTTCTTTGTTCTGCTGATCGCCATGCTAAAACCGAAAAAGGGGAAAGCAATTGTCAAAAACAAGAACAAAAGTGCAGAAGGTAGGAAAGTAAAAGCCATGGTGTTGACGATGCACTTAAGGAATAAATGAAAAACAATTGTCCTCGCTACGCTCCACGTATTCGCGCTCAACAAGTTTCTCAAGTACCTTCTTAATGTCCCTTCGCTGCACCGATAGCTTACCCAATGAAGCAGAAACTTTACCAATTATGACATCCAGTGAGAGTGGGCCTAGTTCTTTCAGCAGCCGCATCACAGCGCCTTCAATCGATAAAACATGAGATTTTTCTCCGCGCAGAAAAAGGGTGTTCTTCTCCGGATTACTCTGTTGAGACCCCAGCTCTATGTAGCGGAGGTCATACATTTTTTCCTCGCCACTCTGTAAAGCAAAAATGTTTGGATCCAGTTTGAACACATGTTGTGCTGTTTCCTGCAGCAGCCCAGTTTGTACAAAAGGTGTCAACGCTCGCTTGCACTCCTCGAGACTTGTGCGGGTTTGAGAACACAGCTCGTCAGCGGACCACTCACTCATTTTGTTCATTACCAGCAGGTAGCGCATCTGCAGGAGTGAAACCAGGAGCAAAAACGATGCGGCTTTGTTTGAAACGCTCATTCTCACACGAGCACCAGAGTGCTCCGGTGAAAAAAGCAGCTTGCGCCCGTTTCGCAGCGCAGAGTAGGCGTCGATATCGTGAGTGATGACAGACTGCAATTCAAGGGGAACAGAAGTGCGGCCCATATCCGGGGAGCGGCGCGACTCTCCCCACGCGAACGCCGTTAATATGTATGGCTTCACCAGCAGCTGCTGCACTCGTTCTGCTCTTTTTGAGTCGTTTCGGCGGGCGTCGTTAAGCATGCGCATGCAATTGAAAATAAAAGCAAAGTTTTTGTCCTTGATGAGAAGACTCGACAGCATACTCTCCTCACGCACCGCGATTTCGCTTTGCTTTCCAGTGCCAAAAATATTTGTCAAGAGGCGCTCTTGCAAAAAACGAGTGTAAGACAGGTGATATACATCCTGTCTCGAGCAGAGACGGTAAATGACGGCGATCCAGTTGTTCGTCCGACGCAGTTCATCAATGGGCATGCTCTTGATTTCTTCAGCTGCGTATTTGGCGAGACGCTTCGCAATTTTCGCTGCATTATCCTCAGTAGCAGTTGGCCTTTCGAGTGCTGCCAAATTGGCCTGAATTCCGTCGTAAACAGCCCGAATGAGACGTGGTTGGTGACCGAAAATACCGGAAATCGTCATCTCAAATGTTTGCTGAGCCTTCTTCAAAATTCGCAAAATGGACGATGCCTCAGATGAATCACTTGTCTTCTTGAGCTCCCGATCAGCGTACTCCGAAACCGTTTCTGTCAGCAAATCCTCCATCCACGACTCCTCTGCGCCACCGCCGAGTAGGTCGTAGAGAGCCGACAATGATTTCTTGCTGGACAACGGATCGTTACCATCAGATGGATCAATGCACTTTTTGCAGAAAGGCAAAAGATAGTTTTTCTCCTCGTGAATGAGAATTCGCAAAACAGATTCGCTCACTTGCTCGTACGACGATCGGATCAGGAAGCACCGTGCTAATACGTCCTCCTTTTTCACGGCCTTGACGCATTGATTGATGTACTCAACAACACCAAGCGCTTTGAAGCCCGGCCTTTTAGCGCAGTAGAAGGAAGCAAGACTTTTCAGATACGTTTCTTCGACCATGGAGGAATACAGGGTCAGCCGGACGTCAGTAGAGCATCCAAGATTGAGAGAAAACCTCTTGACGCTCTCCATTTCGCCTACGCTGGTCGGGCCCCCTGATCGGACACGGCAGACAATTTCATTCACCTTCGCTCTAAATGACTCCTTCAACTCGGAAGTCAAAATGACATCCATCCACAAGTGACCGACAACAATTTCCGTAGGCTGAATAATGTGCTCAGCTGGCAGGCCTCTCTTTTGCCAGGACCAGTGAAGGTACGTGAAAATCGACTTCACAACATTACCCCCTGCTGTGTACTTTTCATATGCGTCCAAGTATGACAAGATGGAATCCTTCTGTATCGTCGACTTTACACTGTTGACTTGCTTTTTCAGCAACTCACGCAGAAGGTAGTAAACAACAAGTACTTGGGTGCTTTCCACTGTTTCGCCGACAACAGGTGTAGAGTTGCTGCCTCGAACAAGGGCGGGATAGTTTGAGCACTGGTACGCAGTCAAGTTGTAAACCAGCCCATGTGCTTCACATATCTGGCTAATGAGTTTGTTGTAGTCTTTGCATAGGTTTTGGGACGGACGCTTTTTGAACTTTTGAAATGCAGTGTTGCAGACGCCTGCAACCTCTTTCCAAAGAGGCGGAAATGAGTTCCAAGTCCTACTCTCTTGCTCAGCCATGCTCATATACCAAAACTGAGACTTGGTGGGATATATTCAACAGAACAATGTGTAAACAGATGCTCCGAGTATGCGGGGCTCCCTCGGAATCAAGGGCACCAAAACATGAAGCGCAAGGAGCAGAGACTGCATCGAAAATGAAAGCGTGCATCGAATTGAATGAAATAGAGAGAGCAAAGCACACAGCGGTGGAAAATGAAGGGTTCGTGATTTTTTTTCCACGCAAAAAGAGCCATGATCACACCAATCGCTCTAGAGCAGGGGCCTACTTCTCCGTTTCGCGGTATGAAGTGGTGCTCCTTATATACACATACATGTATACGTGTATATATATATATATATATATGTACATTAGTTTACTCAGACTCGAGGAAACATATCGGGAAGAATAAGCTGTAAAGTTTAAAGACGCTCGTACTCATTACCAACCACTTCCTTCTTCCAATGACTGAACCATGCGATATTTTTTTTTTTGTACAGACGAAATCAGCGGAACAAACGCCGATCCAAGCCAAAATCTTAGCTGGTGCTAGTTAGCGCGTCCCCAAGTGTATTGGATTGACGCACATCGTGGGCTTCGAGGAGTGCGCATCCTTGGGGTGCTCTGCAACTGAAGCGCGTGCATGATGAGGCATTCCAGTGATTCTTGCTCGTTTGCCGAGATAGTGACCGAATCCTCGACGCACGTGCACGTGCATCGCCGCACTCAATCACCTAAACCGCTTGCCCATGATTCCTCCCAGTCTGAAAGAGCCAGCCGGTTCTTGCTTTACCGCACCTGACAAACACGGCGCTTTGAACTCATGCTGCACCGTCTGCCTTCTCTTCCTCCGCCTTCTGACACTCCACCGAGGATTTGCTGCGAAAAACTACTCCTTCAACTCAGTCCACCAAAGTACTGAAAATCCTCCCTCAGCATCTCCTCATCCCCCCCCCGGTACTCCACACGCATGCCCAAAACCCAAAAATCTCGATGCACATCCTATGCACCCCGTCGCTTGGTACTTCTAGCGAAGCCACTAAGAAAACTTTGCTACCAACTTCCTTCCTCCGACAATGCTCTTTGACCCTTCCCCCCTTACAAGCCAAAACTGCCCCCCGGCTTTGCAAACCCCTCGTTGGTATGGCGCCGCCTCCCTTCGGCGGCCGCTGGTTCGGGCGTGCGCGCGTCTCTGGGGGCGCTTTCCTTCGCCCCCGCCCCCCTTTCCCGGGGCTTAGGGGGCCGGAAGGGGCTTTTAAAAGCGGCCCAAAGCCCCAACACGGGAAACAAACCCGGGCGGATACCAGAAAGCAGCCGCGACCCCCGGAAAAGACCACCAAAGCAAAAAGGGACCTTTTCGCCCTGCACAGCCCCAAAGACAGCGGCAGCCCGTCATTTTTTTCTCACTGGCTTTCCCGTGGGCGCCAATGTGGCCGGCGAGAGCAGCCCCATCCCCCACCCCTTTGCCACGCCCTTTTCTTTCCCACAAAAGAAGCCCGAGTTGAAGGAAAACTATATTAAGTAGTTGAGGGTGCCTTCCGTCAAACGGGGGGGGGGCCGGCACAAAGCCTCCTGGCACACATGCTGTCGTTTGACCCCCCCCGCGCACACACAATTTAGGTATTTGAATTTGCCTTATTCGGCACCACTTAGCGACCCCCAGACCAAAATTAGCTTTATAGACACCCCAATGAGAATTTTTCCGTAACCTATAATGTAAATGCCTCCCGAGACAAATGTTATATCAAACAGTTTTGCTCCCGCTAAAAACCCAATCTCCCGTCATAAGTTTGGAGCCCAGCGTGCGTCCGAAAACTGGCGGCCCCTCCCCAAGACGAGCCCCAGACCACCGCCACAAGCCCACCAACGGCAACCCCCCCCCCCTTCAACAGAATCCTTGCATTTTTCCTTCCAGAAATATTACCCTGACCTTCATTCCCCAGCAAAGTTTGATGAGTATTGCAAACTTTTCTTCGAACAAAATAAGGCGCTTACCTTTTACCAGCGGTGAGAACTCCACGCAGAAGTAGTGTCACAAACACCGTCAAAAAAAGCGTATTTCCCACTTTATGGCAAGCCGAATTTTATCTCTTCTAAAAAACAAGCATCCCCACAACATTTTTTTGTTTGCTTTCTCATCAAACACTGACTTTATGAACCCCACCTTTAAAAAGAAAAAAAAACAGGCCCGGAAAAAGGCGCTGAATGAAACAGCACGCATCAAGCAGCCACCCCACACACAAATTTTAGCCAAAATACACCTCACCCTACTAATTTATCGATGCCGACAAAAATTTTAACGAAACAAAACGTCATTGTGAAAAAGAAAGCATTCTGGCTTAGGTGAAACCAGCGCTGCCTCCCCCCTTCCCTTTTTTACCCTGACAAAAGATGGTAAGGAAATAAAAAGTGTCCACCATCCAACATTTTCACCCTCCTCCCCCCTACAGCGTATCCAGCGCCGCCCAAACTTATCAATACAAGAAGCTAATAAAGCTTAAAGTACAACTTATTCTGCCTGGAAGCCGAAACCTGTAGCGAAAAAATTCGAAGGCCGCCCAGCCACCCCTGGATTTCACTCCCCACAAGCATACTTGGCGTCGGGTGCCTTTGGCGCTCAAAACAAAACCGAGCCCCAACACCACTGCCAAGCACCCCTCTCATCACTGCGCCTTTGGGTCGCCATTAGCTTTTTATGACCTATCCAAAGTCCCTCGACTTTCCGTCTGCGCCAAACCAGAACAATAACTGGTGGTGGCAGGGTCAGGCGCGCATGACGTAGGGAGGTCAGAGCGATGTATCGCTGCCGATGTCCGCAGTGTCCGGTCCTGGAGGGCGTGGCTGTGGGGCGACCTGCGGGGCGGGGGTGGGTGCGGTTCGAGGCAGAAGCCATACACCAATGACTGGGTCTGGGCATGGCAGCACCTCGTGTGCCTACGGCTGCCTCACGCCGCGCGACGGGGCCTGTGACCGGCCGGGCAGAGGTGAGCTTGGCTTAGTGTTTTTTTTTTCAGGGGGGGGGGTATTTTTGAAAAAAGCTAATCTGGTTGCTTGTTGGGGCAAAAACGTGGTGGTTGTTGGGATTAAAGGCGTTTGCTGCCATCTGCGGTCGAGGCTTTTTTGTGGTTATGTGGGTGTCGCGTCAGGGTTGTTTTGATGGCTGTTTGCATAGTTAGTGGCCTTTTTTTGAATCCTTAACAATGAAAGTACAAAACACCAAAAGCAGTTTTTTTTTTTTGACAATCGTATGAAAAAGTCGTTGGTGCTAAAGCGGTGCATGTTTTGCTCGCTGTGAAAATGTTTTTGATAAAGACGGTGCTTGGGGACTTCGGGCGGTGTGAAACGGGAAAGTGCGAGTCTCCGCGTTAAAACTAGGTGGTTGATTTTTCAGAATACGGAGTAGCGTGATTTCTGGTGAGGTAACATGTGCTTGGTAGATGTTGGGGAATTTTTCAGAAGCAATGTTGGATGACTTTGTGGGCGTTGGATGATTAAGTGAAGATCAGTAGCTAGTGTGCATAAGCTGATTGTGCCACAAAGGTGCGAGAGGAAGAGAGTTAGTAAAAATGTAGTTTCCCGGCTATTTGTTTTTTATCTTGGGCTATGCAGGCCCCTTTTGACGGGGGCTCAAGTCACGCTGGCCGCGGGGGTTGGGGGGTGGCTGCGCGGGGAGGGGTGGTATTATCGGTGGGTTAGTTGCTGTTGAATCTCCGCATGGATGTATCCGGCGCCTATTTGTCACAGCTCTTTTCTCGTGAAGATAAATATCTATGAAAGGCAGCTGAGAGTGACCTTCTGGTTTGTGAATAGTTGGTTTGCTTGTCAGTTCTTGGAGAAGTGACGAGTTCTCTGTCTTGCTTGTTGGGCTACCCCCCCCCCTGCATTTCGATGGGGGGGGGCTGAAGAGGGGTCAGGCTGCTGCAGTTTTTCTGCTTCATGTCTTTATCTCGCTCACTTTTCATGTTCGTACCCTTGGGCCGGCGCAACACTGCAGTGGGGCCACCGATGTCTCCTGGGACACGATTTGGATGCGGGTAGCAGTGTGCTTTATTCACAGCTATGAGGGCTTCAGTGGTGATCTATAATGAATGTTTAGTTTTTCGTGAGTACCAAAAGAAGGTGCAGCTAATCACCGTGTGCTCGCCGATTAAAGCGTCGTCGAATGCGGCAAGGCGGCCTGGGAGCTGACCTTGCAAACGGAGAATTACCGCTTCTGGCATTATCCGTCAAGTCGTGATTGTCGGCGGTGCCTTTTTTTCTGCTGTTTCCGGACCTTTCATCTCAGTGGCGCACAGCATAGTGGCTTCCTACTCCTCCTCATTTTCGTGTTTTCGCATGTCTGCTTTCGTGTCGGCCTCTAGGAAAGAGCTGACACTCTAGTAGGCTCCCATGCGCTTGCTTTCAACCATTGCTCTGTCAGGTGGAGCCTATATTGCCTTCTGTATTTGCCTCCTCCAGATAGCAGTACGTAGCAAAAGGCGGAAATCACTCTTGAAAAAGAAGTTTTCCTACCCTATGACCAAGATTGCTCACCGCGGTGGTTCCCTCTTGGGCCCGGAAAACACAATATACACATTTATGCAGGCTGCCAAGGTTGGGCTTTGTGACATGATCGAGCTGGATGTCAGGGAATCGAAGGACGGGCAAATCGTCGTGTGCCATGACCGCACACTTGAGCGCACGTGCGGCCCAGAGTACGCGGGTGTGATGATTGCAGACTTGGTGGTCGGCAAGAATCCTTCCAAAACACTTCCTCAATGCAAGAGAACTATCGAGTTGGAGTTTGCCACTCGCGACACCAAGCAATACGAAGCGTCTGACAGCGTCCCCATTGATGACACCACCAGAATTTGCCTCTTGAGTGAAGTGCTCAAGAAGTTCCCTTCGATGCCGCTGCACATTGACATCAAGGATGAAAGCAAAGATTTTGTCGCTGCAGTTCTAGACCTGCTTGCCGCGCACGGACGTGAAAGCATCACTTTGGTGGGAAGCAGCCAACCGAAGAACCGACAGTTCATCAACGAGTACTTTGCGGAGAGGGAGCCTGAGATTCGGAAACGGTACCGAATTTTTGGGGGGCCTCACGATTTTTTCAAGACGTACCTCCTCTTTTACACGGGGCTACTGCCGTACTTCTCCGTGGACTATGATGTTTTCTCGATTCCGGTTTTTGCAAGCAGCATGAAGAACGATGCCGCAAGGAAGTATGGAAGAGTCGTCGCTGCTATGGGTGCATTTCTTTTCTCTTCACCGTTGCTCTGGAGGTACCTCCAGAGCCGAGGCGTCGCTGTGATCGGGTGGAACCTCAACGACGAGGTTGACATTTTGCAAGGGAATCAGTGGCCCCTAAATGGTCTGATGTCTGACGACCCCATCAAACTCTGTCAGCTAATCGATGCGAACAAGAGAGTGGCCCGGTTGAACGCGCTAGCTGGTTAGTTTTTCTCTTTTCCAAGTTGATAGCGTTTGGACCTTAAACACCACTTCAATCCCACAATATTTACGGGAAGGCCGAAAGCGCATGGCGAAGCAGTTGTGCACAGAAAACACGAAAAGGGCTGCCCCTGGAGTGATAGACACCTATGCCGCTCTTAGAGGCACTTGCAGTTTTGAGTTTTTCATGCTTCTCAGCTGGCTCAAACGCTCTCGAAGTCCTTGAGGTAAACGCTTTACCCGCCTCCTTCCTTTTTGCTTGACTCTCAGCTTTACATACGAAGCAATCAACATGACTCGCCGCCGGTCTACAATCATTGTCGCGTCGGGGGGCATATTCGGGTGCGCCTTGCTTGTCTTTATGGATGGAGCTGTGATGGCAAGCAAGGCCAAGCTCCCCTACAACTTTCTCATGTGGCTACCCACACTGGTTGCGCTGCTTGGTACCTTTGTTTTGTCGCTTGTGAAGCCCGTGTATATCCTGGGCGCAGACAGTGACTTTGACGACGACGATGACAGTATTAAAAAGGCTAAAAGCATGTTCTTTCTGGGAGCACTTCTTCTCTTCACGTCCATCTGCTTTTCCATCTGGAAGACGGTTGATCCTTACGGAAGCAAAGGAGTTGCCTGGCCAGGGGCGGCGCTGTTGGTACACTCGTTGCTTTTAATGCTTATGAACTGTGCTTTGTTTATCGCGCGTGCGCAGTATGATGAGGATTGAAGATAAAAAAGAAAACTACTACCGGTGCCGGTTTGGCTCATGAGCCGTGCTTCTTCTCAATCAGCATAAGCGGAAAGCCTTGGGCACAGTGTTTTGAATGCGTTGTGAAGTAGCTCCTCTTCGCTGATCGTTGTAAGCAAACCCCGATCGCTTCGGTATCCCCATACTTTTCATCGCTTCCATTATATGTATCTTGACACATGCTGTTTTTGCCAATAACCTGGATCGTATAGAGCGAGGTCAAAGGGCAGGCCGACAATGAACTCACTACAAGGATCTAGCCAGGTATCACCTGAGCATTTGAAATCGATGAAGTCTGCGATTCACTCGTTCCTACAGGAGACTGGTGTTTACGACTCTATACGCGACATCGTCGATACGTATGTCTCAGAGCACGGCGATGAGGCCGTCTCCAGCGAAAACCCAAGCGCCATCATGCGAATTGTGAAAGAAAAAGGGATATTGCAGGAGCTTGTTAGCCAAATTCAGTCTCGTCCTACTGTAGGCGCGGTACCTTCCATCACCGTACCGAGTGATGGCCGGCACTACCTTCTTGTTCGAGTGAATGGCGGACGCGCTTTTGTAGACAACCTTGACCTAGCCCCCTCGACTGCGAGCAAGCGTTCTGTCGTCTTCGCTGCTCATTTTGGTAACCAGAGGTTCTGCTCTGCAGTAAAGGCTTGCTCTGCCGAACCAAGGTTTGATGAAGAGTTCCTCTTTGAAGTGGACGCCACTGGTTTCGGGTTCGGCGAGGCAGATCTTATCGAAGTCTCAACCCCTTTTCACATTGCCGTCCTGCGAGAAGATTCACAGCTCAACGTCGCTGAGCTATTGGGGGAGAACATCATCGAATGGAGAAAGGTCCTAAAAAGTGGCTACCTAGGGCTCACGGTAGAACTCTGTGGCAGAAACGCTGGGGTACCAGCAGGTATTGTAGATCTACAGCTCGAGTTGGTGTCGAAAAAGCGCATTCGGTACAAAGAGGAGGATATTGTGTCGCGTGTCGAGCAGCAGCGTGTTGCCGTCACCAACTCTGACCGCGAGTTCCTCGTGTACTCTCGGCGATGGTGGTCAGAGTATCAGGGTTTACGCCCCACACACAAAGATCGCAAGGTACGACTATTCGCATCCACGTCAACTGGAAGGATGGTGCCGCTGACCCACTTCATTTCGCCAATACAAGCAGAGTGCGGCCTCGACTCACCGCAGGATGCAGCGCGTTTTGTCTCGCTGCTGCGCGTCACTGCCGAGGGCACCGGCTCCATAGGTGCGTTGAGCCTTGAAGAAAGTAACTGGCTATCGCCTTTTATTTTTCTTTCGCAGAGGCAAGGCTACCACTGCAACCACGCTGCCCTTCTTTGCTCTCTCTTACTGGGGTTTGGCATCGATGCTTACTGCGGTCTTGGGTCTTGCCACAACGGTGAAGTCGGCGTTTTTGTTGTCTCCAGGTCTACCGATGCGCGTGGCTCAGCCAAGATCACGGTGTGGAACCCCACATCAGGTGAGCGGTCTTCGCCGAGTGAGCAGGCTACATTCGCTACCGTTGACTGCATGTTCAACAACAAATCTTTTTTCGCCAATTGCCAAGCCTCGAACAACATAGCTACCACATCGTTTGAGTGCTACAATGAAGAACTCTGGAAGCCACTGAACGTGCTGAAACTAAGAATGGTGCCAAGGTACCCTCCTGCACCACTTTTGTTTGAAGCTGTCGTTGCGTCGTCGATCGAGCGCTCACTGGAGATTCAGCTGAGGGCGTCGATTTCGATGTACCGCGACTCCTTTGGTGTGATGACGACGTATGACGACACAGTTTCGTACGTGCTGTCGCAGGCGTTGCTACTGTACGAACGCCAGCAGAGTGAGGGCGGTGCCCAGAGTTTTGCCCTCTTTCAAGAATCTGTGAAGGGCACCCTAGGGGTGGGGAAAACGTTCAAGGCTATCCCGTTGAACGTTTCGTACCTCGACGCCGGCAGCGTTATGGACGTTGTGCGCGCTGCTTCGGTGGGACGAGAGATTTTGGATACGGTGGTGGACAGCGCCAAATTTGGAGTGCGCGCCAAGGTATTCTGCTTTCCAGAACGTGTCTTCTCTGTTTGGGTGATGATTGCGGTAAACTACAGTGCAGCTAACGTTTCATAGCTGACTTTTTGTATTGCCTGTATCGCTTTGTGCATTGTTTCGTCGTGAATCTCTGCATATCTGTTTACTGACTGACTGATAGACTGCGTACCATGGCTTTGTATACATTTCTCAAAGGACAGCACAAAGACACAACATGTAGCTCGAGGCCATCGGCACACATCGCTCCAGAGAGCGATCTCGCCCTCAGCAACGCCAAGGCAGATCAGCGTTACGCTCTCCTAGCCGACCCTGCATGTCTTTTGGGGTGCTGCAGTTCTACCTGTAGCAATGTTGTGGCGCCCCGCAGGCTTTCTACTAACAATGCGACGTGCTCTTTGATTTAACGTCCATGTCATCTCTCAAAATTTTCTCACCACACTGTGTACCTCCGATATTAGAATGCTTCCATTTTTGCCTCAAATCGCTGTTTCGTACCTTCGCACCCCCCGTAACTGTGATCTCCGGTGCTGTTAAGAGTTAGTTGTGCAGATGCGGCGTTTTGCAAGTGCCTTGTTTGGCAGGTGGGGTGCCGCACAGTGCGGGGTGGTGCCTTTTCGGGCTCGCCCGACTCTTTTGCCCATGATGAGCAGGGTGCGCTGCTTCTCTGTGATTAGTGCTGCTTACGAGGGATTGGCCCCCGCAACGAGCTCGAATATCGGCGACCCGCATGCGCCACCGAAGACAAGGGCGTCTGCAGTGTCAACAGAGCACGATGTCTCTATCACGGACGGCAATGGTGATCGTGTCGACGTCACCCCGCTAAACTCATTTGAAGAGTTGCGCGATGCACCGCGATGGCTGGCGGAGGGGTTGAAGACGCTCAAGTACCCTTCCACGACTGACATTCAGAAGTTCACAATACCTTTGCTGGCCAACGGCCACGATGTTATCGGACTTGCACCAACAGGCTCGGGAAAGACGGTGGCGTTCGCGGTTCCAGCCCTGGCGGGGCTCAAGCCCAACCCCGATGGGACGCCGTCTGTTCTGGTTCTAGCTCCCACGCGGGAGTTGGTGCAACAAACCACCAAGGTGTTTCAGAACCTTGGATGTGGGCAGGTGCGCGTCTGCGAGGCCTACGGTGGTGCCCCGCGCGATCTACAGGCCCGCCATCTTCGCAACGGCTGCGACGCTCTCGTTGCCTGTCCAGGACGACTCAAGGACTTTCTCGACGGCGGCGACGTGTCCATCCGTAATCTGTCGTTTCTGGTCTTTGACGAAGCAGATCGCCTTCTCGACATGGGGTTCCAGGTTCACTTGGATGAGATTATGGCCTACCTCGACTCAGCCTCACATCCGCAGACGATGATGTGGTCGGCGACGTGGCCAGAGTCGGTGCAAGCGATGGCGCGCAAATATCTATCCGACGATCGTGTTTTGATTCGAGCCGGTACGGCCGGCGCGGGGCTTCAAGTGAATGAGCGCATCAAGCAAGAGCTTATCTTCTGCCGAACCTTCACAGAGCGCATTGAGAAGCTTGGGTCGTTGGTCGAGGATGGGACAATCGACGACAACAAGGACAAGCTCATCATCTTTGTGGAGCGCCAGGCGGATACGGAAAACACAGCCAGGGCTTTCAGCCACCGGCTAGGAATCGATACACGCTACGTAGGGACAATTCACGGCGGTCTGTCGCAGCGGCAGCGGGACAGGGTCATGAGCATGTTCAAGAGCAACCACATTCGCCTTCTCGTCGCGACCGATGTTGCTTCTCGAGGCCTAGACATTCCTGATGTAACGTGCGTGGTGAACTTTCAGGCTCCAAAAACCATTGACAGCTACTGCCATCGCATTGGCCGCACCGGCCGCGCCGGTCGCACCGGCACGGCTTACACATTTCTTGGCGAAGAGGACGGTGGCCTCGCAACAGAACTCGTCAACTACTTGACTCGTTGTCATGTTACTGCCCCAAAGGAGTTGACGCAGCTCGCCGAGAGCTACCAGCATCGGATGCAGCAGCAGAGGCAGCGCTTCAGGCGTGTCGATCGAGGAGGTTTCTCCAGAAGTGAGAACAGCAGTGGGTTCGGCCGCCGCCGCAGCGATCGAGGCGGTTCACGCGAGTTCATGCCTCGCAGGCCCGACTCGCGCAAGCGCGATGACGATCTTCCGTCCACGTTGGACTGGTGAGCACACGCAAGAGGATAGAGGATGGCGTGAATTTACCTGATCAGTTTTACGCAGTGCTCCGGGGCAAATCGCTACCCTTTCGTACTTGGAAGCCCATCTAATACATGACCTGTGGATCCCCCGCTATCAAGGTTTTCCACCCGGTTCGTTGTCCTTTAGAGCTCCGCGGTGCTTCGATTCCTTTATTGTTGGCCTCCTGAGGAGTTTCTTCATCCTCCCTGTTTTTCATACATGTTTTTTTTTCTTTGCTTCTTTCCTTCGCTCTGTCTCCCTGATAACGGGGGACACCTCATCGTGGTATCAGGGTCCAGTACCCACTCTCTCTGTGGGGAAGCCAAGCAGCCCCTACTCCTGCCACTGCACAACCACCTCTGGTGGTGACAGGGTCAGGCGCGCATGACGTAGGGAGGTCAGAGCGATGTATCACTGCCGATGTCCGCAGTGTCCGGTCCTGGAGGGCGTGGCTGTGGGGCGACCTGCGGGGCGGGGGTGGGTACGGTTCGAGGCAGAAGCCATGCACCGATGACCGGGTCTGGGCATGGCAGCACCTCGTGTGCCTACGGCTGCCTCGCGCCGCGCGACGGGGCCTGTGACCGGCCGGGCAGAGATGAGCTTAGCTCTTGTGTGGCAGAGAGATGGGGACGACAAAGAAGTTCAGTCTCCTGTTCTCGTGTCTCAGGCTCCATGTACCTTGAGTGGAGTGTGCGGTTCGTAGATAGCATGACGGCGTGCGCTTGTTTGAACAGAGGAGCAAAACTGTCTGTATGGGACGAGCACATGCTGTTTTTGTCAAGCCATGCACCATGCGCTGCAAGCATATCTTCTCAGAAGTATTTTTCGCGGCTTTCGCTATGGGTGGTGGTGGAGCAGCACCTGGGTCCTTCTCGGACGTAGTAGGAGGTGTATGAGAAGCAAAAGGATACGTGCACTCCTCCACCGCGATTCGGCGACACTGCTTACTCTGAAAATCAAGGCAGGCGCGTTATGTTGTGTTTTTCTGGGGTCGGCGAGCAGCTTTTCCCCCTTTTCTTCACTTGCAGCCGATCTGCTTAACCTGTTAAAGACGTAAAATCCGAGCAAAAAATAAGCAAGTGAACTGCAGACGAAATATACGTGTATGAGCAGCAGTGATGCCTCTCCCCATCTTCGAAACGGTGGCAGATGCGCACACTTAGCGCAGTTTATCAAATCCGTTCCTTTTTTTGGGAGCTTCCGCTTTCTATAGTCTAGCGGAGGGGCACGTGCGAGTTGGACATCGAGCGTTCTGTCGTCTCATGGTTTTACCTACTCGTTTCGACCGCGTCACGGTGACTCGCTTTTACTTGGAAAGAGTTCGGGCTCCTGCACAAGTTGCTTCTCACGAGCCGGATCCGCTCATCGTCATCGCCAGCTCCTCTTCCTCCTCTCTCATGTGTGCCTCGCTGCATCGCATCCCGTGCGCGGCTTTCTCTCCTTCCTACCTCTTTGTTATTCCGCGAGAGGGTTAGTGGCTGAAAAAGTGCGTAGTGCAAAGCACTTCAGCCGCATGAGCTGTCCATCCCGGCACAAATTCGCACAGATCACACGAAGCTCAAGGCTTGCCTGGCATTCTCTCTCTAATCGACAACAGACAACCCATGGCTCAGATTATTGGAACCTCGCCGGAGGACCTGCGGCGGGCTGCTGATGCCCTGGTGCAAGGCAAACTGGTCGCCATCCCAACCGAGACCGTCTACGGATTAGGCGGTAATGCGCTGATCGGAAGTGCTGTCAAGAGCATTTACGCCGTGAAGGGGCGGCCACCTACCGACCCACTCATTTGTCACGTGTACACCTTGGACGGCGCGTGTAGGTTGTGGGATCAGAAGTGGGATGAGGGGGCGGTGGAGCTGGCGTGCACAATCGGGGCGGCTCTGTGGCCAGGACCGTTGACGATCGTCTGCAAAGCAAACCCGACCCTTCCGGATTGCGTTACAGGCGGTTCTGGCTACGTGGGGGCTCGCATCCCTAACAATCCGGTAGCGCTGAAACTGCTAGAGATGGTTGATGCTCCTGTAGCTGCTCCAAGCGCGAACACCTTTGGGCATGTAAGCCCTACGACTGCGCAGCACGTTTACGACGACTTAGCTGCTCGAGACCCGGAGCTACTGATCATTGACGGCGGACAAAGCGCTATCGGCATCGAGTCGACTGTAGCCAAGGTTGAATCGAAAGACTTGGTAGTGGTGCTGCGCAGGGGGTGTATTACCGTGAGCATGATTCACCGCGCCATTGCAGGCAGGTACCCGCAGACGCGTGTCGAAATTCGAGACACGCGCATCATGTGTGACCCAGCGAAGGCGCTGATGGTAAGCCCTGGCCAGCTTCTTACTCACTACTCCCCACACGTGCCGTCGTCCCTCCTCACACCCGGTAGCCTGGGAGCGTTGACGGCATCCGCGGATGTGCCTGTCTATGTTCACCGCGGCAAAGACGTTGTGCCTCTTTGCGAGACCATTGTCCTTGATTTCAACGGATACTTATCGCGATTCAAAGACGCCTGCCTCTCCTACCACGACATGAGCCCTGACGGCAATCCCGAAGAGGGGTGCTACGCCGTCTTTGATGCGTTGCGCGCGACCGAGACAGTTAAGGGGGCGAAGGGTCTTGTATTTCCGCTCATCTCAGAGTGGCCACACGCCAAGGCAAAAGCAGATTTGCTGGCCGCGATGGAGGACCGACTATTTCGTGCAGCATCGGGCGTGACGGCCGTCCTGATCAATGAGGCCGCACCTGCTTCGGCGCGACACACCGACTAAAGGGCCGTAGAGTATGAGGGGAGAGCAGCGACTTGCTGCAACTTCAGTTTGCGTACCAAACGAAAGGGAGAGGGAAGCGGGTGCCGTAGCTCCTAATTCGCCAACTAATCACTAACGGAAGGAGCACATAGGTTTCACATTACTGCTGAATTCAGCGTTTAGTGGATGCAATAACCCTTTCCTTTTCTCTCAATTTGACCCCTCTCTTCTCGGGTGTCGCTCTGCTGCCTTCGCTATGATCGGCTACTATTACAGTCCCCTCCCCTCCCCTACTCCAACAACAAAAAAGGGATAAGCAGCTCTTTTTGCTTCTCTTACTACCTCAAGTGCAAGGGAGAACTAAATCTTCTGCATAGTTTGAGAGACAACCTCCGCGCGTCGGACGGCGTTTATTGCCGTGAATCGCAACTTGCCACCTCTCTCGCTTTTCTTTTTGTGCTGGCAGCGACGCTTTTACTGGTGCAGAGGAGAGAGAGGGATGGATGGCATGGGGGAGTCTTTTGTGGCGCACATACAAACACACATGCACCCGCACTCGCCAATCCAAACCACCGTCCCCGATGGCACCATATCGTTTCACTGAGCCTTCGGCGATCTTTGTCTGCGATCATTTTCCACTCTTCTGTACAACACACCCTTTTGCTGAAGTTGACTTGGCGACGACTCGAACCTCAAGCTCGGATAGCAAGCTTGAAGGGTTGCCGCTTTTCCTCTCTCTCTCTCTCTCTCTCGCTCGCTCTCTCGCTCTTGCATCCCCCAGCCTCCTTCTGTGAGGCTCTCGAAGCGACGAGTGACCGACGTTGAAGTTTCTCAACACCCACATTAACGTACCGAGTCAGAGAGAGGTATCATGGCGTCTTTTCACCCTCGAGATGCTTTCATTCTCCACCAGGAGCACATTCAGCGCATGAACGAGGGCGATGAGGTGGACACCTCGGAGGAGCAGAAGGTTCAAATTGATCTGCAGCGTATCACTGATAACGAGTCCACTGCTGTGGTAGCGTTCTCTCACGAGGATCACACCCTAGGAAACCCCCTGCGGCACGTTCTTATGCAGAACGCCGCCGTGACGAGCGCCGGCTACGCGATCCCCCATCCTCTGGAGCCGAAGATGCTCTTGCATGTGCAGGCTTCCGACTACGCTGTAGAGGCCGTGGCCAAGGGCCTAGAGCGTCTTGCGGAAATCTGTGACGACACAATCAGTAGCTTCGACAATTGTATGGTAGAGCAACATCGCATGGCTGCTGCTGCGCAGCCAGAGTAGAGCCCGTGTTGTGCTCTGGCAAACAACAGCTTTAGCGTTGGGCGACGGACAAAGGCTACCAGGTGCAAGTGGTCTGCCTCTTTTGCTTTCCCCCGCTGTTCCGTCCCCCAAGAGCCGTTTGAAGCAGCAGACGATGCCGTTTGGGTGTTTCTTCCCGCCTAACTCACCTCCACAGTCCGCTTAAGATGGTACACGGTAATCGACTTGTTTTCGTATGTCTCGCCTGTCAACAAACCTAGAAGAACCAGGCTACCCAGCGTCAGTCCAGGCTGCATTTCACGAGCGCATTCCAAGAGGGGAGGAATGTCTCTTCGCCGCCAGATGTGTGGCAGTGCACAGGGTTAGTGCAAGCCTGTAGAGCCGCTGGCGCTGCGATGACCACTCTGCAGATCGACCTCTGTGCCCCCCTTGATCACTCCTGTAAGCACACGAGAGATGCAGCTTTCAGTCCGGGGGTCCGTTAGCGGGAAGGCTGAATGGTGCACTGCGAACTCTTTTCACTTCATACTATCTCCCTCTTTGCTTATATGCTTGCTCTTTTATTCCTTTTGGTGAGTAGGAGGGGCTGGCGCTGATCTAGGTATCAAGAGTGATGCATGGATGAGTTCGAAGGTCCGGAGGTGTGTGGGCGATGGCGCCACACTATCCGCCTGCATACTTGCAGCATTGGAAGAGCGCGGTGATGACGAGGTGATGTTCGCACTCCTCCGGCACCGCCACTGCGACTCCTCAAAGGCGGCTCGACTAGAAGGCAGTAGCGGTGCCGTCGATGGCAGCGGGGCGGCCATCACTGCAGAGCGCGTGACCAAACGAGCATGGTGTGCGCTAGTGGAGCTGCTGAAGCGGCGGATCATCACCTCCTCGCACGATCGGCGTTCGTTACCACTTGCCGGGGGGGTACGCGGCACGCCGGGTGATGAGCGTGGTGCGGAGGACGAGTGTGATGTTGGAGTTTACAGTCAAGAGACCTTCTACGCATGCTTGGTGGAAAGCGTCTGCCTGTGCATGGGCTGGACGTTTTGCCTGTTTCGCCCAGATGATCCACCCTTGCGACTGCAGCGGCTGGAACAGCGTCGGAGGCCGCGCTGCAAGCTGCGTTCAGAAGATGTCTCGTCGTTGCTGCACGAGGCACTCTCGGCAGAAGAGAACAGCGGTTGCAATAGAAAACTCCAGATGGTGGAGGTGGGCACCGCGGCACCGACGCGGCTGCCGGTGGTGCATGTAGACGACAGCCGCGTCGCCTACTACATGTACACCTCCGGCTCAACAGGGGACCCAAAGTGTGTGGTAGCCTCGCGGGGCAATCTGCGAGCATACCTGCAGCGCTTCATTCTCGATAAGGATGGCCTCGCCGTGGGTGATGCACGCTGTCGCTTCTTTTGCCTCTCGTCCCCGTTCTTTGATCCGTCTATCGGTGACATGCTCGTGGGGCTCTGCACGCCTCACAGCGTTTTCTACACATGCACTCAGGAGGACCTCCTCAACGGCCAGGCTGCGCCGCTACTGGCCTGCGTGCAACCGACTCACGTGGTGAGCACTCCAGTGGTTTGGTCTTCTCTCACCACCGCTGGCCGTCTGCTGTCGGTGCTCCCTTCCTCGACTGCTCCAATGAAGGTGTTTCTCGGCGGCGAACGCATGTCTCAGGCGCTGATCACCACCTGGGCTGACAGGGCAGAGCTGTACAACATCTATGGCGTGACTGAGGCCACCATATACCAGTCGGTATGGCGCATTTTTCCAGGCACAAGGGCAGAGCACGTGAAGTGCGGCCCCGGCGTGGGCACACGGGTCCGTATTCAAAGGCTGGATGCTGCATCCGACGTGCTTCTCGGCAACAGCGACGCTTTTGCATTGGAAGAAGGCTTGCTCCAGGAGCTTGGTGAGTCTGCAGGCGACGACTACGGGGAAGTTGTCCTTTACGGAGATCAAGTGTGCTGCGGATACGCGGAGGATAGCACGTTGTCACCGTTCGGCTGCGACGCCGCCACTGGCAAGCGTTTCTTTCGTACAGGGGATATTGGGCGACTTGTTTCGACAGGTGAGGGAGGTCCACCGGATCTGGAGCTGCGTGGTCGTCGGGACTGGGAGATGAAGTTGAACGGTCAACGCGTGGCTTTGGAGGAGGTGGAGGGCACCGTTCAGCGGGCGCTAGCTGGTCTTTTTTCTCAGTGCGCCTGCTTTCGCGTGCAATCCGCGTCAGACACACCAGCCATTGGTGCGGCGGTCGTGCTAACAGACGTTGTCGATGGGGGACTCTTGAGCGATCACAGGGAGGGCGTGGCTGCCGCGTTGCAGGAACTGCTTGCGTTGCACCTGCCCTCCTTCATGGTGCCGCGTCGCTGGCTGCTGTTCGCCAACGGAGCTTCCTTGCCGCAGACGCCGACGGGCAAGGTGAGCCGCACCCAGCTTGCCATCGATGCTGTCCAAGAGCAACAAGAAGAACTTGATGCTCAGCTCAATGAAAAACATGACGACTGCAGCAGAGAGGAGGATGAGCTCTACAGAGTAGTGCAGTCTGTGTGGCAAGGGATGCTGGGCGTGCCGGTCCGCTGTGACACTCACTACCTTCACGCCGGGGGTGACTCGCTTGGTGCTCTAAAGCTCAGCCGCGCCGTGTATCTCGGGCTCCACGCCGGCTCCGATGTCGGGATCGACGAGCATGGTAGGCTGCCTCCTCCTTTCCAGCCCTGCGTGTTGCTCCAGCACCCCCGCTTCGGCGACTATGTGCAGGCTCTGCGCGAAGCGTGGGCAGAAGCTCCTCTTAATGGTGTGTCGAAGCCGGAGAACGGCGAGACAGTAACGGCGTTGCCGCTCCGTTTGCAACCTCTGCAAGTTCTCATCCCTGCAGAGGCAGCTGCTGATTCCCTTTTCCGTGAAGTGGTTGCCGTGCAGTGCGCCGGGATTGCTGACCGCCTTCTTCATCATGGCCTCGCCGATGTCAACGGACACAACCGTCGAGAACACCGCTGTACCACTCCCCTGCATGTGGCTGTTGCGAGTTGCTGCTCGCTGGAGCAGGAATTGGCGACATTGCGTGTCGTGGAGGTGCTGCTGCAGCACGGTGCCAAGCTTACCGCGGTGACGCCGGATGGCGTGACTGCTGCCCATTTGGCGGCAAGCAAGTCCGCCGCTATTCTTCGGCGCCTGCTAGAGCACGATCAGGCTGTGGTTCATTGCCGTGACGCCCGTCAGCAGTCACTGTTGCACTTCGCGGCACGTAGCGGCAACGCTGAGACGGCACGTCTTCTTCACCAATACGGCCTGAAAATCGACACGAGAGACAAGTGGCAGCGGACGCCAGCGCACTGGGCCGTTTTGAATGGGCACGCAGCGGTGCTGGAGGAGATGGCGTTGTACTGCACCTCTTCCGCAACCACTATCTCCGCCGCAGCGGCCTCAAAGGCTCCAGAGCCGAACGGCATGGGCGCGAAGCGGAGACGCTGCCCAGGCAACGAGACGGCTCGTTTTACGCGACTGGCGCGCAAAAAGACGTACCTGGAGTACGAGACTCTTCACGAGATAGCGAGGCGTCTGCACCCGACGGACGATCGCATTAAGCGACTGTGCGATATTCTGGCGCCCTCAGTGGGCGAAGCTTCTGTGACAGAATAGCAAAAGGGTTTGCACGTACACAGCAGGCGAAAAAAGGAAACTCACTCAGCAAGTCAAGGGGCCACAGGTGAAAGCTCACTCAACGAGCAGTCCGATGCGAATGAGAGGGGTGGGCTCTCCCTCTTCCTTCCCTTCTTGTGCTGGAGGAGTCGGAGCGCGCGATGTTAGCTGTCTCTTCGTCGTCCGTGAGCAATGAGCATTCTCTTAGACAACCCACCAATGAAGTACTGTATCTTTCTCTTGTGTCACCTTCACACCCTTTTCTTTGTTTTGCATCTCTCACGCTTTTTTTTTTCGCCGTGAACAACATAACGTCTGCTTGAGTGCCTGCTGCTGCTGCTGCCGGCTACAGTCATACCCTCCACTTTCAACGGAAGGACACTCAAGAGAGGCGAAGGAGAGGAACTCGCAGCCACGCTGCATCCAAGGGTAGAGGCTTGCTCCTAGGTAGGTACATACACGCACGCGCACACACATATAAACACCTAAAAAAGCAAGGGACAACACTCTCTTTCGCCCGTGTATAGAGCATAGAGGCCGCCATCGGGCGAAGGAACGCTGCAGTTCTCTCTTCCTTTTTCGTTCAGCCTCCAGCCCCAGTCCCAGGGCAACTGGGCTTCAATGGGATTGTGTGGAGCTCACGAGTGCTTCATCCAGCTCTCATCTCCACAGAAAGCGTACTCAAGATCTTAATCTGTTCTCAGAATCCTCTGTGCACGCCCGGCTCAACCAAATGCTCGCAGAACCCAAGTCGTCTGTGATACGCGGGGATCGTAAGTGCATCACGTCCAAATTCACCGATGGAAGCGAGCTTGTCGACGAGTACGACGTGGTGACAGATTCCCTGCTGCTGAGGAAGCGCCGTACCCGCAATGCCCTTGGCGGCTTTTCTGAGTGGTCTATAGAGGTTGGCACGGAGGCGCCATCGCGCAACCTGGATCGGGCCTTGATTGCCGAGTCAAGCGGGAGTCCGGTGGTGGTGCGACAGGACACAAAGGAGAGCTACGTGGTGCGAATCCGCAATCTCCCGTACCCGAAAGACGTGTTCTCCGTCGCGGTCGAACGCGAAGATGGGGACAGCGTCGGCAAGATTGTAGTGCGCACGTCAAACAGGAAGTACTTCAAGAGGCTTGCCATCCCTGACCTGGAGCGCGCCCACATTCCGTTGGAGAGCGCGCACCTTTCCTACGATGTGCAGCATCAGACACTTATCATTCAGTACAAGAAGCCGCTGTCTGTGCTGGCCGCCGAGGCTGCAGCGCGGAAGGAGCGGGCATCAATGCCCTCGAAGCGCGCCGATGACAGCGGCCCGGACTGCAAGCAGCAGTAAGGACGCACGTCTTCGACCTTTCCCATTACTCTTTCTTTGCTCTACCCGCTGTTTCCTTAGGCGGGAAAAGACCCAGTAATGAAGTGAGGGGCGGTGTGTGTATGTGTGTGTGTGTGTGTGTGTGGCTCTTTGTGTGTGACGGTGGGAGAGCCAAAGGACAGGGGAGAGAGGATTAGGCCAAGGGCCTGCTGTCTGCATCTCGAGCTCCTCGTTGTTTCGTGCACTGAAGAGACTAGTCGATGTATGTAAAACTGTGGTGCACTGCATCGTGTGCATGTCGCAGCCGTACTCTTTGGCTGGTGTGTGACGCTGCAGCGCTTTCAGTCCTCGCGCGATTGAGGCAGAGAAGGAGGTGGGGTGAGCGGGAAGAGGTGCCTTTCTCCCTCTTCCATTCACTAGTGTGTCTTTTCGAGCCCGCTGCAACACCTCGGCTACACACACTCACACATACACACACATTACGTAAGCACGAACACAGCACAACACAACAAGGACCTATGGAGTGCTACTTGTGCGCGCCTCTTCTCTTTAGGCTTGTGTACGTCTTCCGCCGCGCACGCGAGGAACAACAGCTACCCGAGCAGCTGAATGCCTCTGCTGTCTGCTTTCGAAATTATTGCCTTGTTTCATGCTTCGTTCAGGTCGCGCTCGTAGCTGCATGAATGCTGCCGCACTTCCGAGTCGCTCCTCTCTTTGATTCGTCGCCTTTGGGTTTGCACGTTTTGGTCGTCAATGAACTGCTTCCGCGCTCTCTCTATCTCTTTTCCCCCTCTACCGCACCCTACTCACACACGCTAACACATTCGGCAAAAGCCCCCCTCCGACTTTCATAATTCCTGCAGTAGCCGTGCAACTCGATTATCGGCAGGGCTGCAGTCACTGCTCCTATACACCACCTTCTCGTAGAAGCTCTCAGGCAAGGGGGAGAGCCTAGTATAGACGACCAGACTGCCCTAGTAGTAGCAGCAGCGGCGAGCTAGACAGCCTCACCACACAAACACACACCCCGTCATCATCCATCATAGGAACAGGATCTTTTTCTCTTTCGTTGTGCGCACCTCGTGTGGGCGCAGATTAGCGGCTTACTATACATCTCTGTTACTTCTTCATCATGCTGAGCAGTACAGCTCGCCGGTTGGTGCGTGACCCCGTTCCGACGGACACAAAGGCGTTTTACACGTGGTTTAGCGGTCAGGCCTACCGTCAGGAGCGCGTGATTCCTGGCGGGTACCCCGCTGTTCGTGTGTACCCAGTGTATGGTAAGCGCTGGTTCACGGGCCGCACCGTGATTGCCATCGTCGCTGGCATCTCCATCTTTGGCGCGTGGGTGCGTCCAGAGCGTGAGCGCTACAACATGGAGATGATGATTGAGTTTGCGGAACGCCAAGCCGCACATCTCCCATACCAGACAGCCGAGGTGAACCTGCGCTGCTTCATTACAGGCTACAAGCGCTACCGCTACGAGAAGGAGAACCTCATTGACAAGGGCTACGTTGGCCTCACGTCGGAGTTCCGAAAGTTCTTTTACCACAACGACGTGTGGCGCCCGCCGCTGCACGACGTCCTCATGCACCCTTACGTGAAGTACGGCGGCCCGATGGGTAGCTACAACTGGTCTGTCGGCTACTTCTAAGCGCCTGCGCGTCAGCGGCGCAAATGTAGCACGTGCGTGAGAGGGGTCCTGTCTGCTGCTTCGCGTCCCGTCACGCGCGTTCAGCCCGACGTTTTGCTTTTTCCCAGCTCGCCTTGTCGTTGGTCTTTGTCGTGCTTCTTTCTTCTCCGTGCACTGTGTGTATGTGGCTGCAAAGGGTACGCGAAAAAAATAGGGAGCGCCACACACACACACACACACACACACACACACACACACACAAACGTATACACTCCTCTCCCCGCTTCCTCAGACGTACGCCTTTTCGTTTCTCTTGCAGCAGGTGTGTACCCCCCCCCTGTGTGGGGCACTAAAGGGTAAGCAGGTGAAGGGCATGCTGTTTCTCTGCACGTTGCTTTAATGGAACACGCGATGGGGGGGGAACAGACAATCGAAGAGACACAGCTGTTTCGACAGCAGACCTTAACAGGGGCGCTGCGTTCTTGTGTGCGTATGTTCTTAGAAGAGATGCTGAACCTTCTCTCTCTGGTCGTATGCTCTTGTCGTGGCCTTTGACAGATCTCTCCGGCTGCCCCGACTTCTCTCTTTGACTGGAGAAGAGGTGGGGACAAAGGAACGGCCCCAGATTTGTGGTTTCTGCTGACTCGCCTCGCTTAGATTTTTGTTGCTGCGGGCAAACATCACTTGCGCTTCTTTTTCCTCACTCTGCACATCATTTGCTCCCGCCTCCGCATTCTTCGTGCGCGCGCCATCGAAACGCCGTGCTTCTGCTCTTTCTTCGGTGACTGGTCAGCAGCTGATATTGCCGTCGTGTTATCGGTGCCGTTGCGTCGCGGACATCTCTGGTTCTCGTGCTGCCAAGGACGATCGTCGCAGGCTCTTCCATCGATTAAGAAGACGAGCGTGAATCCCATACAAAATTCATCTCGGCACCACCGCTTTGTTTTCCTTTTCGTAGCGCGGACCAGTCGGCTCCGCTGTCGCGTGCCATGCAGCACTGGCTCATTGCGACTGTGCACCTTTTGAGCAAGGCCAATGGCATCGTCGTCGCCTCAAGTCAAGATGGACAGCGCTATCCGCGCTACTGATGAGTATGCTGCCGCCTTCGACCTTGAAGTGTGGAAGGCGCAGCAGCAGCTCCGATACCAGGCACAGCTGCGCCAGGCGAAGGAGCGGCTGGAACGCCGCCTGCACAAGGAGGCACGAGAGTCGGAAAAGAAAAAGATGGCGGAGCTGGAGCGGCTTCGCCAAGAGTTAGAGACAATGGGGCACCGCCTACAGGTGGCCAGTGAGACATTGGAAAAGCGCACCGCTCAACTGGATGCTCGCGAGGCTGCTTTCAATGTGAAGCGAGTGAAAGTGGCAGAGCAGCATGAGGCGTACGTCGCCCGCGCTGAGGAGCAGGCGCGCCGCACACGTGAGGAGGCTCAGCTTGCCCAATCCAGCCTTCAAGCAAGATTGCAAGAGAAGGACCGCATGATTTTGCAGCTGCAGGAGCGAGTGAGCTCGGCACAGCAAGAGTACGATCTGCTCCGGCGACGCGCGGCGCGTTACCTGTCTGAGCAGAACGACACAGAAGGTCAGCGACTTCGGGAGCAAGAGTGCGCGCTGAGCCTTTCGCAGACACAGCTGGCGGAGACGCAGCGCCAGCTGCGAGAGAAAAGCGCGGATGTGGCTCGCCTGGCAGAGTCGCAGGCGAGCTTAGAACAGCAGCTGCACGAGCTCAAGCGGCAGCTCGCAATCGTCACGCGCAAATACCATCGTCTTCGAGAAGAGTGCCAGGCGCGCGAGTGGGAGCGTCTGCGCAAGGAACAAGGGGCTCTGAGCCCAACGAGGCGAAGACAGTCCCTACATGCGCATCGGCTACAGCAGCCGCAGCAGCCGTTGAGTGCACCTTTTGTGCCAAGTGGTTTTATCAACGGTGATGCATCTACCACAGCGGGGAACATAGCCAGCGGCGTCGCAGAGCGAGATGACTTTTACGCAATGTTGACAGAGCTGAGGCAGGAGGTGGCGGCTGGGCTAGCGGCGGTCAACCGAACCTCGCGGCCAGGACCCCTTCCCTTCACAATTGTCGAGAGACCTCCAGGGACTCTTCACTCGACCGCCCGCGACACCAGCTGCCACTCCCACGCTTCCCCGCAGACACGCACGTGCACCACTTCCATCACCGCTGGGGAGAGCGCTGGCGATCCTACAACAGGTGTCCCTTCCCGTCAGGACACCACACTAGAGACGTCCTCTGTCTCTGGGGTTTCGCGCATTTTACAGAGGAAGTCGCCACCGCATGCGCACCGGAGGCCGCAAGTGGGTGATTCAGGCGCTGAGACAAGCGTGGTGGTAGACATGGGGGACACTTCTATCGACAGCGCCTATCCTCCAATTGACTTGCCGCCGTGGACGACATCCATGATTGCGGATGAGGAGGACGGCGTTGCCTCACTGCCGTCCGTGCGCGCCAGCACCCTTCCCCCACTCGCCCCGGCGCAGCGCGGCCTCGAGGAGGCGTCGCCCGACACTGCTTCACCACACATCTCACCAACGCCAGAGGAGTTTGTACTAGCCAGGAGTGCACCTCTGGATGACACGTCGAGCGCCGCGAAGTCGGCAGCGGCACGGCGTGACATGGAGACTTTTCTGCAACAGCTGAAAATGAATCGTGAGAAGCTCTTGGAGACCGGCGTGTACTCGGAGGATGATCAGGTGGTGAAGGAGATGGGGGAGAAGATACGCATGTACGAGCACTACTTGGCCCAGCAGCGGCAGTGATAGCTTGGAAGCATGAAACTGGTAGTGCGGAAGGCATTGAAGATCAGCGGTCTGTTAGGCGCTGCCAGGCCACCCTCAGCCCAAGAAGTCTACAGGTGCTCTGCTGAAGGAGGCGGCTTTTCATCTTTGTGTCACTACTCCCCCCCCTCCACACACACACACACACACACCTCATGTTGTGGTTCTCTTTTTTTTTGGCATCACGTAAGTGCACGTGGTGCTGCCTGCAGTGCCCGCCCCATTCCCGCTGAACCCGTTAGACAAGACACTTAGAAGAAGCTTAGATCAGATGAGGTAACGCCAGGGAGGGAGAGCATTCCCGCGTTCTGCGTACTCGAGCTTGTGGCTTTGTGCGGCGACTCCATTTCATCTGCTCTTTTCTGCCGTGGACCAAGACAGGAGAAGAGGATGTCCGAGCACAGGGGTGGTGGTGGTGGTGGCGAGACAAGACGCGCGTGCGACGCCAGGGATCTCTACAGAACAGCAGCTCTGCCACTGCAGCTTCAGAAGGCTCGTCAGCCGACGTCGCTGCAGGCACTTGTGCAGTAGCGTCCGGTGTCGCGACGCTTATGCTCGCGCCACCCCTCTGGCAACCATTCCTTTCGCGTGTGAAGAATCACCTTTTCTTCGGCTTTCATCCTTTTTCTGCCTTGCTGTCTGTGTTCGCTTGTAGAGAGAGAGTGCGTGGGCGCTACCGCCACTGCACGCATACACCCGCTTCTTCTCACGCCTACACACATTTTCGCCACCACAGTCGGAGCTTCCTTGCCTCTCCTCACACATACGCAGCACTCATGCACTCGAGAATTCCACTCTCGATCGTCTTCTCTGCGGAGGGGAGGCGACACATCATCCCGCACCGCACCTTTCGCGTCGCGGCTCAGGCGGCAGATGGAAGCGCTGGTGCGAGCACCTACACCGACGCTGCGGAGGAGGGTATCGCCTTCTTCCGGTACTTGGACTCCAATGACACGCGTATGCCGTCGCATCCGCACCTCAGGGCCTACGCCCATCCGGCGGAGGAGTACGAGACGTACGTCGGGGAGGAGGTTTGGAACGATGCCGATGAGGGACCCACAAGCGCATCGGGACAGCCACCGGTGCCCGACACAGGGAAGGCCCAGGGCGGAAGCTCCCCTTGCTGCGCCACATCGGAGGATGCCGTGCCGGTGCCGAGCTTCCGCAGCGTGGTGGAATGGGTGAACAGCGTGTTTGAAGAGGAGGAGTGGGCCTCCGACGGCGTTGTGTTGTGCGGCCGCTACGTTGTGGCGGATGACGGAGCGTGGGTGGTACCCTCTCGCTCCCCTGCGCTCTACACCACACGCGAAGTGTTCTTGCTGATGCGCAACTCAAGCAAGTTCCTTCACGACGTGCACGCGCAGGTGATAGATGTGAGGGCCGCGGCACAGAAAGGCGCACACGGCGGTTCTTTGACATTCGAGTTCACGCTTGCCAAGTCTCTTGCCGGATCTGGTGCGAGCGAGATGCGGGCTATTCTTCCTTACCCGCTGCACTTCAGCCCGCAGACGCGCACCTGGGCAGTTGAGGACACTGCCGCATCCTTGTCCTTTACCGGAATTGGCCAGCGTGTGACCGACGTGTGCTTTCCTTCGCTGATGGCGTGGACGGAGGCAGAGCATGATGACAATTTTCGCTTCATGCAGCGGCGAATCGAGCAGGCTGCGCTGCTGGAGCGTACCTGTGCCGCGGACCCGGGATTCATCTCCCGCCTTGTGGGAGCCTTTGATAAGAGAAGGCACCGTGGGTCCGCCACGGATGAGGTTGCGGGGCATCAGCATTCTCATCCGAGCCTGGCGCTTCTTCTTACGTTGGACTTGCTCTTTGAGAGCCCCTCGCTTCCGATTTATGTGCTGAGCGCGAAGGCGCGTTTGTTTGAGGTAGCTCCTCGAACTTCGGCGACGTGGACAGCGATCAACGATGCCTCACAGTGGCATCTGTGGACTCCGCTACTCGTCGACGCGGACGCCACAGGCGCAGACGGTGCTTCCGATGGCGCTGCCGCTGCTGACGCGGCTTGCAGAGGCGACGGCAACACCCAGGCCACGCCTTCGCGAGAGAACGAAGACTCGGAGGGGGCAGAAGAGGAAGAGGATGTGGCCACTGGTTCTCTCGGCTTTTTCTGCATGTTCAGAGACATTGACCACTGGAATCAGTACGTGAGTGCAATGGTAGCGCGTCTCCAGCAGAGCCGCGCCGGTGCCATGGGCCCCGACGACTCGAACAAGCCCTCTCGCGGTGTCCAGCACTACTGTGTGGTTGCATCCGAAAGTGCGGACCTGGTCGCCTGCGCGGATACGCTGACAAAGCGTGGTCTTCCGCTGGAGCTGATGCATCCGGAGTTGCTGGAGAGGAGCGAAGAAGCAGCTGGCTTTTTGAAAATGCTCAGTGACGGCTTGCTCAAGCGACCTGGTGGGGACAACTGAGAGAGCAACACGAAAGCGAGACGAGCAAACAGTGAAGAGGGTGTTTCGCGCGGCCGCGATATTCGTTTTGCGCTCGC
The DNA here is from genome assembly GCF_000002725.2 of Leishmania major strain Friedlin. Lineage (NCBI taxonomy): Eukaryota > Euglenozoa > Kinetoplastea > Trypanosomatida > Trypanosomatidae > Leishmania > Leishmania major. Next base: position 798,673 of record NC_007269.2, on the reverse strand, counting down.
CTGAAACTCTTCTGCGGGGCACCGGAACTGGTGTGCGTGTGTGTGTGTGTGCTGCTCCCATCTCCCTGTGGCTCTTTCGTTTTTTTTTTTTGAGAAGCGCGTCATCCGTGCGAGCGGATTCTCTTTCCTTTCCCTCTTACAGTGAGACCGAAACAAAAAACAATGCCCCCGCACAAGTGAGAGAATTCGTCAATGCTGCTCTGTGCGTGTATGCGTGTGTGTGTCCGCATATGTCTTCGGGCTTTGCATACACGTGTGAGGCGTGCAACCCTCACAGTCACAGGCTCCGCATACCGGCAATGTACTACTACTAATGATAAAAGAAGCGAACAGCGAAACGACTTAAAGGATAGGGGCTGAAAAGAACACACGCGCGTCCTCGGCACATAAGCACACGCATGCACACATACATACACAGTTGTACAACTCAACGTGATGGCGATAGGAAAATCTGCTGTTGTCAGCAAGGATTCGGATTTCGCTCCTCGCATGCACGCACCCTCACGCTGCTGCAGCAAACAAGAAAAAAAGAAGGAAAGTGAATTTTGTTGTCTTCACGGTGAGGATGACCTTTCTATGCTTCTCAGCAATGACGCGAAAGAGAGGCAGCGTCATCATCATGAGTGAGATCGCTGGGATAAACCGGCGGACGAGGGGGAGAGGCAAAGAGTGCGGCAGCACAGCGCGCGCGGCGAACCCGGAATGCTTCTTTCTTTCGCTCTCTTCGCCCTCCGTAAAGGAACGGCGCTGCTCATGTGCACTACTGATGCTGCGTCCACACGGGGTGTCGAGCAAATACACACACACACACGAGTCTCTCTCTCTCTCTCGACCTTATCCATATCCCGCCCCCCTTTCTCTCGTTCTCTCTCAACGCTTGATGACATCCACCATCTGATCGTAGGGGGGTGTAGGTCCACACGCTTCTGCAATATCAAATACATTCACAGCACACAAACGGAGGAAGAAAAAGAGAGCAAGCAAACACGCTGGGGTGTGTTCGTGGTGCATAGACCCCGCCTGGCAACCACCATCACAGACCCTTACGCAAGGAAAGCACTTTTTCTGTCTGTCGTGTCGAGGGGGGAGGGGGCCTAACAATACACCTTTGCCCCTTTATATCTCACTCCACTTGCTTGCTTGCCCGTTTTGTTTGGTTTCTCTTCGACCTTATTTTGCCGCGCCTCCTCGCTTATTTTTTTTTTTTGCGCGCGTGTATCTCTGCAGTGTTTGAGGAGCTCTTATACTGACGGCTTCCTACGTTGTTTTGCTCTCGTGGTCTTTCAAGGTGAGCGACTTCGCACAGGTACACCACTCAGCATCAGCGAGACGGTGTGTGTGTGCGTGTGTGTGTGTGTGTGTGTGTGTGTGTCCTGCGAAAAAGGCACGCTCGTATCGCACGGGTATCGAGGTCAAGCTCGCACACGCCCGAACGCAGTGTTCGACATACACATACGCGATCGAGGGCAGAGGCTGCCGTTGTGGAGACACTTGGTGATACTAAAAGCGTCTCCGCTGCCTTTCTCAAAAAATTTTTTTTTGACTAAATCTCAGAGGAGCGACGACGGCACACACGGCTAGCACAGTACCGTTCTGTATTGCTTTGCTGCACTGCGTTGGGTAAGAGCGCAGACTTTGCTTCCAAAGTGTGTCCGTGCTGCTTTAAGCCACGCAGTCCATCAACGCGTACCAAAGACCCACACCACGTCGACGTCTCCTCGGGTATTTTCTTTTCGTTGTTGTATCGCTTTAAACGCCTCCTCCTTCCTGGTTCTCTCTGAGGCCTGCGCACTCAGCCTCATACCGCCTTCTCTCTTTCGTTCTGCCTCTCACTCCCATTTCTCGTGGGTGCTGCTGCTTGCTTTTTCTTGAGGTTTGTAGTTTCGTTTCTATTCGTGTGTCTGCACGGGTTTGTCAAGGGTGCGGTGATCAAAGTAGCACACCCGAACACTTGCACAGTGAGCAGTAGAACGGGCAGTGGAAGAAACCAGTAGATGAAGCAGAGGGAGTTGCACGGATAAGGATTGAGATAAGACGAAGAGACAGAAAGCATCTCATGTATTCAGTGTTTCATGCAGGCACACAGGTTCTCGTCATCATCCATCAAAATATCAAAAGAGGAAAAAGGAATTCGCGCGTATGTTTTGTGCGTCGATGGTTTTTGGCCCTGTCTTTGCCCCCTCCCCCTCTTTCACTCCCCCTCCATCTTTAGTGTTCTGTCGTTTCCAGTAGTGCGTGTGTCTGTTTTTTTTTTTCGGCCTTTCCTCCCTCTCATTGCTGTCGATTCTCTCTGTGGTGTTTGCTGTGCTTGCAGGTTCTGCTCTTTAACTCCTGTGTCACCTCAGCTCAGTGTATTGTGTGCCTGTGTGTCTGTGTCTCTCTCTCTCTCTGTGTGTGTGTGTGTGTGTGCTTGTAGCACTTGATCGCCTCTTTCGTGTTTGTTTTTTTGTATTGTGCTGCTCGTCATTTTGTTTTTTGCTCGTGTGTGTTGCGCCTTTGGGCCGCCCTCTGTCTCTCCGCCTCGGTGCCGTTGTCTGCATCTCCTCCTCCTCCTGCGATCCCATCGGCACCCTTTCTCGCGTTCATCCCCCGTCTTTGCGCTGGACGGCTAAACTGCAGCGAAAGGCACTGACAAGAAGGAGAGGTTCAACAAAATGGCCACAGGGAAAGTGATCGGCGATGTGGTGCAATACCGCCTGGATACTCCCATTGCGAGTGGTGCCTTCAGCACTGTGTGGCGGTGCTCGGAGCTCTCATCGGGGCGGACCTACGCCGTGAAGATTGTGGAAAAGAAGGCGGCCCTTCGGAACAAGATGACGGGGGCCCTTGTTCGCGAGGTCAACGCACTCGAGATTGCTGGCAGCTCTCCCTACGTGACTGGGCTCGTGGATAAGATGGTATCCAAGCACAATTACTACCTTGTCATGGACCTCGCCGAGGGTGGAACGCTGCTGGATCTGATTCGCGAGCGACGCCAGGAATTGAGGCAACTGCAGGTGTCGTCGTCCATTGGCTGCTCTGTGATGGACTCGCTGCAGTTGTCAGCCACCCCGTTCATGCCGTACGATCGAGTGCGGTACTACTTTAAGCAGCTCCTGCTGGCGCTGTCCGCGCTGCATGACCGCAACGTTGTCCACCGTGACGTCAAGCCGGAGAACATTCTGCTGAACAAGCATCGGACACGATTGTTGCTCTCTGACTTTGGGTTTGCGTGCCATTCCATGCTTGGCGCTCAGCTGCACCGCGCATGCGGGACGTTGAAGTACTGTGCCCCTGAGCTCCTTCATGAGCACCCTTCCTACGATGGTCGAAAGGTCGACGTCTGGGCCGCTGGCATCACTCTTTACATGATGCTCTTCGGCGGGTATCCGTACCGCTGCTCGCGCGGCGACCCCGACGCGTTGCTCGAAGTGATCGAGACGACCACGTATCGCATCCCACGCCCCATCCCGGCTTTGATCGAGGACATTTTGCAGCACATGTTGTGCATAGACTCGACCCAGCGCTGGTCTGTGAAACAGCTTCTGCAGCACCCGTGGATAACCGGATTGGAGCTACACTCACCATCGGCGAGCCCAACTACCTCAGCGAGTGCTTTCTCTGGAGAGGTGCTGGTGCCACCCGCCGCCAGCGCGCCTGAGACCGAGGGGGCGATCACGGAGATGCCCTCCGAAGACTGCCCACCTGTGGACTCCTTGCTGTCTGACGAGGACGACGTCGACGACGGCTTCTACCAGAGCATTAATCATGATCACCTTAGCAGCAGCGTTAGCAGCGGCCTCAACAGCAGCACCATTTCGACACAGCAGCCTCGCCAGCGGTCCTCGCTTGCTGACTCGCGACGCTCGCACAAGGAGGCCTTCCCCCTCACCGTTTCTCCCGCCTCGCCGCTTCATTGCGGAGACCCCGCCGCTGTGCAAGGGGGCGAATCGGAGACGCCGGGGGCATCAAAAGGGTTTGCCGTACAGCCGCGCACCCGGAGCTCGCGCACGTCCGCCAAGGAGGAAATCCTTAAGTACGGCATTGAGTTCACCTCCTTGACCTCTATCGAGAGCTTCATCGCGAGCGACGATGAGGGCGAGAAGGGCGACTCTGACGACGAGTCCCGCTTCTGGGATGAGATGCGTGAGGGTACCGCGACTAGAGGCCACTGCGGGAACACCTCCATGAGCAGAAGCCTCTACACAGGAGCTTCGCACGCGAGCGACGTGCAACGAAGTGGACGGCGGGGCCGGTACTCATACGGGCTGTGGCTGACCGCGCGCATGGTCGCCCATCTCGTCGCCTTCATCGCGGTTTGTGTTGTGGCCTTGGCGCTGCGTGTGTTTTTGAAGCGCGACATCATCGATCTCCCCTTACCAAAGGTCATACGCGACTACATCTCCTTCTTTCTCTACACCCCCCTGCGCCGCTCCCATGCGCACCTCAGCGGCGCGGCACCGACTCTTTCTCGTTCGCGTGGCGGGTCCCCTACCTCCTCGGCGCTCGCGCTTCGCCAGAAAGGGATCCACGGTGACAGTAGCGCTTGTTGTCCCCCGACTACGTCGCCTATTCCAGGATCTGGCCTGCGGCACTGCGTGCGCACGGCAGATAAGCTCATGCGGAACTCGTTCATGGGCAATGTCGTGCTGTCGCACGACGCCCCCCTGGTGGATTTTGCCTACGGCAAGACGCCCATGCCGTGCCCTCGGAAACACTCGAGGGACCACTCCCTTTCGTCGACGCCGGCAGCCCCGAGCCTCGCCACGATGGCGCCGACGCAGCCATCCACGAGACGGCAATCTATGGAGAGGATTGAGGCGAGCACCGCCGAGGTATACGCGGAAAACGTGGAGCTGTCCGCCCTGCCTCTGCCCCTGAACTCAGAGAAGAGGCGGGAGAATAGAAATTGCTTGGTGTCACCAGGTGGCGGAGACGAGGAGGGCTGTAACGAGCAGCGCGACCGGCAGGAAAGCGACTCGTCGCTGCGCAAGGAGCGGAGGAGCACGCGGTCACCACCTCCGCCGCTCATGTCAGTCGGAGACCCTATCTCGGCGACGACTGCAGCGATAACCAGCCTGCGCACCCTGACCAGTGCCAAGACGCCGGTGAGGAGCGAAGCTCGCGTGGACTCCCAGGCGGGAGCCACTGACGATACCGGTAGCTGTGACAGCGCGCTGGACAAGTCGGCCTACTTGCCTCATCAAAACATTATGTTCTCTCCTCTGGATCCCATGCCGATGGCGCTGGGCGACCATCAGCACGAAATGGAGGACTTCCCTGTTGTTGCTAAGACGGGCCCTGCGTGAGATGCGGGAGTGACCCCATCGTCATGCCCGTCGTGGAAAACGCACGCTACTTTGAGATGCTTTTGCCTTTCCCTCGCTTTTTTCATTGCTGTTCTTGTGTTTAGCAAGCGCGACACTACAGCCTTGGTGTGTGTCATCGCCTCACGCAACGCAACTATTCTCCCTCTCCGTCCGATGGGCTCCCGTCTTGTGCTGCTGTTGTTTTGACTGTTTGTATGTCCTCCAGTGGTTTATTGCTGCGACATCGACGATGGGACGCACTTGCTGAGCTCTCTACCGTTTCTCATCTTTCATTATGTTCTACGGAGGTGCGAAGTTTGTGCTGCGTACTTCACAGTGCTTCTGATATATATATATATATATATATTGCCTTTGGGCACACGTGCATCACCAGGCTCCTCTGCCCTTTCCTTCATACCCGTCGTTCTTCCTATCCTTCTCTCTCCTTCAGCAGCACTCTCCCTTTTCTCGCATATGCACCAGCGCCCGTCTACTCACAAGCGCAAACGACGGCAAGGCTTCACGCAAGCGTCCACTATAGTTCACGACAGTGCGCTGTGCTAAGATGAGAAAGGCAGAGAGCGACAGATGAGGGAGGAAGAGCGCTAAAGGGGAGAGGGGAGGGAAAACAAAACTTGAGGGGCCGAGGACGTGCACTTGAAGTGTGTGCGTGGGGGGGGGGGGGAAGGGGGGGGGACGTTGTGACTTGCGGAAAACGAAGAGAAAAAAAAGAAGGGAGGCGGCGGCTTAAAGGAGGGGAGAGGTACTGCTTACTCTACCGATGTCTCCTCGGTCCCGCCCCCTCCCTCCCTCCCTCTCTCCCTCCCTCCCCCCCACATACACACACACACACATACATACACAACAGCAAAAAAAAAGCATATGCAAACAGTATGGCGACTTTTCTGTTTTGTTCTTGTGTCTGCGCATCTTTTTTATGCTCTCGTTTGGTCTCTTCGTCTCGGTCGTTCATTCTCCCGTTGTGCGGCTCGTATGGTGCTCCGCCATCACCCCTATGGTTGTTGCTTTTTGTTTTTTGCTGAACACACGTGTGTGTGTGCGTGTGCGTGCTAGCAGACGCACGGGAGCGCCCGCCGAACGGTTCTCCTATGGTTGTCTTTCATGTCTTACTCACCTCCTCTCGCTCGATACTTTTTCTTTTCATGGCTTCTCTGTCCATATCCCTTCCCTTCATCTGTTTTTCCACCACACCCACCCACACCCCTCTCTGTTCCACGATTGTTTTTGTGCGCACGCAGATCTTCTCTTTCGTTTTTGTCTGGTTGATCCTCTCACTTTGTTGCTGCGTTTTTTCTTGCTGTTTTGCTTTTTGTGTTCGGCTTTCCACTCCACTAGCATCTTGTGAAGTAGTTGTGCATGGGAGGTTCTCATTCCCCTCCCATGCCCCTGGCACTATCAAAATTTTAGCTTTGCACGCCCGCCTTTCTTCCTCTTTCTCAGTCTTGTCTATAAGTGTGTCCGACTCCCTCGTTTACTCAGTTTGTGACCGTTTTTCAGTCGTCCCCGGATCTCTTCTCCCCTCGTTTTACTTGGTTCTCCGTCTTGGCTGTTCTTCTTTTTATCGGTTACGTGTTTGAGTTTCCCGTTTCTCTTTCCCTCTCTGCACGTTCCCTTCTGTTTCATCTCTCCCTCCCTCTATCTCTGTGTGTGGGTGTGGGTGTGTTTTGTCCATGCTCTTTCTGGAGGCGTATCCCCTCGTGCCCGTGTCTGGCCCTTCCCCTCCTTTTCTGGTTTGTTTGCCGATGAGAGGAGGACAGCGCGGAAAGGCTCTCCTGACGGAAGGGCTGTCAGGTCCGCACTGAAACGGCCCTCCCCCCTTAGCGAGCACCGCAGCTGGCTCTGTCTGTATTTGTGCACCGCCATGCCCCGCTTGCTCGACAACTCGCATTCATTACTCAAGAAACATGCAACACTGGCGCAGAGGCATTGAGAGGGGGCAGTGACCCACCTTACCTTACCTTTCCTGTCCTCTCTTTCTCGCTCTCGTTCTGCAGATCCTTCATTCGCTGTGCTGCCGTGCCACGACACCTGTGTCTGTTTCTGGACCTGCTTGTACGACTTTCCCTCTCCTCAAGTCTCCTTGTTACTGCCTCAAAAGTTGATACGGGGTAACGATGGAGTGAGTTCTACACGCACGCGCACACACGCACCCACGTGCCGCGGCTGTTGGGACCGCCCCACACAAAAGACAACCACAGCACAAACACCCGCGATGGTGATCTCCTCCTTTTCTTTTCGTCCCCAGCGTAACTATTTATTCTCTTATGTTGCGTGTCTCTGTGCCTTCTCCTTTTCCATCTCTTCTGAAGTGGGCTGCTGCTTTTTTCTTTGTTTTTTTTTTCGTGTGTGTCGGTTTCTCTGCTGCTCATCGGGAAGGGCAAGGAGGACCAATGGACAGCTGAGGAGGGAGCGAATGGGAGGCCATTGCTGTGCAGTCTCCGCGGTTGCTCCGGCCACCGCCCACTCCTTTCCGCCACTTCTCTCTCAGTGTGTACCCCCCCCCCCAATCCCTACACTGCCTTCTCCCTCTTGCCTTTTCTCCTCTCTGGGTGTACCCTTATCCGCGACGGCGGCGCTGAGGATGTGTTGACCGAACCCGTGAACAACGTCACCGACACAGGCGCACACATGTGCAGGAAGGGCAACGCCCATTAGAGAGAGAGCGAGATGGGGTGACTACAGCGCTCCTTCATTTTTTTTCTCGCTCTAATCATCTCTCCGCGTGAGAAAACAGAATTATTTGTTGTTTGCACCTTTCTCTTTCTCTCTCTCTCTCTGTGTGTGTAAGTGTGTGTGTCTCTTCAGCCTTTTTCACATTTTATTTTCTCACTTTTCCGTCTTGGGCCCTTCGTCTGACTTGCCTTGGCGATTGTTGAGGTGTCTTCTGCGTGTTCGCGAGCGAGCAGAGACGACTTGAATCCCCCCTCCCCTCCCCCCACACACGGAAGCATCATTAAACGACAGCTTCGACTTGTGCAATGAATGAGGTGAGGTGGCATATTCAGTTGCACATCTCTTTTTCCCTTTTTATGCATATCGCATACAAGGCACATACGTCTATGGAAGCCGAGCAACTGCAAAACTATTCATTGCGGGAACGTCTCGCTGTGCTGAAGTACACAAGTGTGTGCAAGTGTGAGAGGATACATGGGTTTTCCTTTTCTCCCCTTATTCAGGGCGTCTTCGCTGACATCAGTCTCACTTTTCTGTTTTGACTCTGCTTTTCGATTGTGGATTCTTCTGTCGTTAGCCTCCCGCCTCTGACCACTGCCGTTTGTGTGTGGACTCCTCAAATTATTTTCAACTCTCATGCATACCTTGGCTTCGTTGTTTTTGATCTTGACCTTAGTGCTGGCCCTCATGATACTATCTACCTCACCGCGGAATCAGGGTGTAGTGCCCACTCTCGGTGTCGGCGGACCGATCTGGGGCGGCGCTGTGCGGAAGAGGCACGCGCCGTCGTGATGATGACGCTTTGGGCCAGCGCACGACGAGCCCCGTGCGACAATTCGGAGAACATATGCACCCGCCTACCGCTTTTCTGCCGTTGGCTGCGCTGCGGTGATGTTGAGCGTGATCCGTGACCTCGCCTGCGCCGTGAGGCAGTGGCATTGCAATGGGCTGAACGACGCCACGCGGCGCTGGCGGAGCCGGTTCCCTCACATAGCCGACGTGCGACAGAGGCAGAAGACCTGTGGTTGTGTATGCGTCTATTTACTGACTTTTCGGCTTTAGAATGACACGTTGGAATTTCTTTGCGTGACTGATAACGTTGACCATCTTTGTGTTTGCTTGCATGTGTGCGTATGTGGGCATACGTACCCGTCGGTCTCTCTCTTTCCCCGTATGCGTGGATACCCTCTCTTGCGGCCCTTGGGGGCTGAGGTGGCGGATGCTAGAGCCCTACCTGATGAAGCCTGTTTTATTTTGCTGTATGCTTTCTTCGACATCGGCAATGACTGTCTTCTCGTGAGACGTGAGTGACTGTCCGGGGTCTTTCCGCACATCGGAGTGCGTAGTTGAGTCTGCACTGCACACGCGGGGAAGTGAAACACGACTACGGGCACCGACGCCCATGCACGCATGCATGCTTACACAGAGGCACCCTTATACGCTTTCTTCTTCCCCCCCCCCCCACCCCTCTCTCGCCGCTAAGCCCGCTGTCCTTTCGTTTCTTTCACGCGTTTCCTCCGTCGCCTTTCCTCTTCTCGACGTCTCGCAACGCCTTCGCTGCCTTTGGTGTTTTCCACTCTTCTTCGAATGGCCCCTCCATGCTCCCCGCCTTTTTTTCTCCATCTTTTCCTTGCCCTCTGTGTGGCTTGCATGCTATTCCGTTGCCTTTTTCGCGTGCTTTCCCGTTTTCATGACGACATTCAGCATGAGTGGTCCTCTCTCCCCTCTCTTTCTCTCTCCCACTGTCTTCTCCCGGTGCTTACCCCCTTTTCCCCTTCCCTCTCCAGTGGCCCAGTGGGCGTCATCAGGCTCCTGCCCTTTTTTTTTCTCCTATCTCAACTGTTTTTTTTTTCTCTGATTGATGGAGGGGAGCACACACACACACACACACATACATACAGAAACACGCAATGAACACAGCAATCCAAGTGCACGGGGAGCTTTGTGCTACCCCTGTCCCTCCCTGACTTCCATGTCTCGCACACACGCATACACACACATGCACGAGCGCCCGCGCACGTTCTCGTGTGAGAACACGTATGCGTACGCATGTGTGCTCCTTTTTTTTGTAGTTCTTGGTGGTTCTTCCACCAACGGAGTCGAGTGCATGCACAATAACTTTCTATGTTATTTTCCTCGATCGTTTCATGGGTGTCACCTCTGCAGTACAACCAGGACACGTCCAGAAAACGAGTAGCGCACGGGAATGAGAGAGAGGGGCATGCAAACAGAGACACACACGCGTTAGCGAGGATGATTGAGGAAATAGGCGAAGGTGAGAGCGAGAGTGCACGCAGTACATGGGCTGATAGCGGGTGTGATGGCGCGCTTGAATATTTGCTGTTAGCGATGAAGCGCACATGCGTGTGCTTGTGAGCCGCTGCACGAAACGGAAAGGGCAAGCGAATGGATGAGGGTGTGCGAGGCTTGTGCAACACCAGCTGGACTCGAGAATTACCCAGTGACCGGCACGCCGAACAAGTACGCACCCCTCAACAGGCACGCACACACCATGATGAACGCGAGTAGGACTTCGAACCGCATTAAGACGCACCGAGATTATTTATCAACGTTTCCTTTTCGCGGTTTCCTCTCTGTTGTTTTGTATTGGGATGCATGTGATACGACAAACATCAAGCGCGACGAAGGCAGCTAAGACGAGTCCTAATCCTGTGGGAGTCGTGAGTAAGACGTAGAGGAGAGGGAGAGAGAGAAAGCAGACTCGGGAGACGACGTTAAACGAGGAGCAATAACTGCACGGATGAGCGGCGAAGCACAGCAGCGAGGGAGAGGGTATGTGAGCGGATTATCGGAGGTCAGAGGCAGGAAGGCATTGCATGGGCACCGGCAGACCCCCTATCCCAAGCACAAAGAAAAGCAGTAACGCGCATGAAAAATGCCGATCGAATCGCTTGGGAAACAGGAAGGGCAAAATAAACGTGTGGTGATGGTGGCAGGGCGAAGAGGAGGCTCTGCGTGTGGTCAGGTAGGTCTCTGCCTACCTCGAGCGTATCACGACAAGCAAATCTGAGAAGACACCTCCCTTCTCCTTTCCCTCGCTTCTCCCTCCACTGCGCACTCACATCTCTCCCCTGGCTTGCTATTCACGACCGCTGCATGGTTGATTTCCTTTGCCCGCCCTCCCTTCGCTCTTGCCGACTGATTGGCTTTCTGTCGAAAACAAGAGGAAAAGGACAGGCGATGCTGTGTCTCAGCGCACGCCCCGCTTTGGATTTCTCTGCTAGTTGGCGTCGTTTCGTCTCTGTGCATGTAGCGGCAGTGATGAGGCTTGAAGGTGTGTGTCGGCTGCACGCGTTGCTCCTCACTTCCTCGCTTTTTTTGTCTGCTTCATTCGTCTTCTTGTGAAGAAAGAATTTCGAGGTTACGAAATCAACAGACGAACATGCGCTTAAACGTTAAGGCATCTCCTTTCTCTCCTTTCTCTTCTCTTCTTCCTCAGCTATGCATCTCTGTCTGTCTCCACTTTCCCGTGCTGTCACGCGGCTCTCTTTTCTTGTGCTCCGTCTCTTCAGTCATCTTTACCTGTCTCTTTTATGCGCCCTCTCTCTCTCTCGCTTGTTTACTCGGTTGTGCGTGTGTGCGCTCTGTTCTTGCATAGCCGATACGATGAACCAAGGTACGCTTTACAGGCTCTCTGCCCCCCTCCCCCCCCTGCATGTACGTGTGTGGGATCCTCAGGGCGAAGAGAAGCAACACCCAAGACAGCCAATCAACAGGCAACGACAACGGCCACCACAAGGCCTGGTGCTCAGTGACATCTCCTCCTCCTGGTCTTGTCGGTGTTTTCCCTTCTTTGCTTTGTGTGGCTGCTCTTTTTACGGCCTCTTCTTCTCTCTTCGCTTCAGGCCTTCTGCCGCTTCGGTTTTACATGCAAGATAGGTGTATACACGTGCATGTTGTACATGCACGCACACCGACACGCGCCGACACGCACACACATAGATGCCCGCACAGGCATGTGCACTGCTTCGTTCTTTTCGTTTTCTCTGTGTATGTGTGTGTGTGTGTGCGTGTGCGTGCGTGCATGATGTGCACGGAGCGTTTCGTGAACGCTGCCGACTCCTGTTTTCCTTTTCCTTGCCAGGTTGCTTCTTGCCTATTCCTCGTATACGTGTTGACGCTATATAGTGCTGATCGTTTTTTTTTTCTCCTTTTAAATGGATTCGTTGCACGTGTGTGCGTGTTGGGACTCATGTGCTGTAGAGGTTTCTACTTTCACATTCATGCATTCAACATCAGATGGTCATACGGGCGCACGCATCAGCGCTTGGGTTTGTAGTGCTTTATCTGCTAGCGCTACATGTGCCCCTTTCCCCACATATTCAGCCGTCTTTTGTGCGGATCGCATGTGTTAGCATAGACGTGTATCAAGGAAGGCCGAAGGATGGCGTATCTGGACTCTCTTCTTCCTCCCTCCTTCTCCTTGTCTCCCGCGCCTCGTACGTGCGATCACCTCCCCGCTGCACTGAAAAAAAGGTAGAGAGCGACTGACAGACTACATGTCCGACGTTGGCCCATTCACGCCACATTCTGTGTGCCATGTTGGCGCTCCCCTCACACACGCCGGACTGGCCCCGATAACGTTTTCATGCGATCATGCACGCCCCCCCCCCCCCCCACGTGCGCATGGGCTGGTCATGCTAAAGGAAGGCACCTTCGCCCTGTCGCTCGCAGAGTTTGATGCGAAGACAACGCGCCCTTCAATCAGTGTGGCATCACAGAGGTGTCGTTGCGGGACCCCCATTATGAAGACTCCGATGGGTCGCGTTGTTGCACCTCCAACGCAACCATCATACACATCTCTCGTGAAATGACGTAGATCTCGCCGGGGTGTGCGTGACGCAGCACGAAGAGGGCGGACACAGCAGGCACCTGCAAGTGGCGCTTCGAAAAGCTTCCCTACCTGGCGAGCGGAAGAAAAGGCGAGCGAAGAGTGCTGCCACGTTCTCTTGGAGGGAGTTAGAGGCCACCAAGGCGCCTCAGTCCCACATCGCCTTCCGCGAGCCCCGGACTCGAGCTCCAGCACACCGAAGAAAACGTGAGGATTCTCCTCATCGTCTCCTCGGTGGCGCACAAGACGCTGGCCAGTGACGTCGGGTCTATTTGGGAATTCCGCTCCATCTTGGGAGAGGTGAGAGCTGAGAGTGCCATACGGGGCACTGAGTTTACGAACGCCACGGAGCCTCTGCCGCTGTGTAAAGCGGGCATGCGTTGCTGCGGCTACTGTTGTGGCGGTTGGTCATGCGTACAACACAGCTGAAGGTAGTGTTGACGGAGGTTGGAGGGTGGTGGGGGGAGTGTCGGGCAGCGCATGCAAGGGATTCGGGGGCACCACCACGTGGCGGCAGATGCCCAGCCTGTAGTCCCGCGTAGCCCCATGGTCGCGAGTATGAGCGATCCTCCGCCGAAGGAGCACACACAGCAGTGTTGTTCGCTCATGCGATGGAAGCGTCGGTGCAGGCAATGCACACGTGCGCTGGCCACACCGTCAGCATCTTCAGGAGGCTTGGCCAGCGTCGAGGCGGGCACTCACGTTAATGGACACAGCGCTCAGAGCGAATGGCACACCGCTTCCTCTCCAACGGGCGAGACCGGTGAAGCGAAAACCGACGTGCTCCGGATATGCCGCAGCACAGAACCCGCCTCCTCCCCCCCCTGGTGCGTTGTCTGCTGCTGCTTGCGTGGAAAACGGCGAGTCGATGGCACAAAGTCTAGCGCCTAAAGCCACGGAGCATTCTCCGCCTGACCGCGCTCGAAACTTTTGGCGGCATTGCCCGTGGCAGGCCAGAAAACGGGGATGGAGCTCATGAACACAGCAAGTACCTTCTCGTCCCTCTTAACCTCACTCTTTCTCTCTCTTTGATCTCGCACCGGTGAGGGCAGGAGTATTCATCAACTGGCGTGCAGTCGGGCACACAGGGGCGCAGATGGATGCGTATGCACGCATGAAAAAGGAGAGGACAAGTGCATTCAAGGACGAGGCACCTGAACGGCTCGAGTCACCGTCTTTCGGCGGAAGGGACACGAGGTCGACTGCGACCAGAACAATAGGAGAGCGTAGAGATCGTCAACGAGCGCAACACTGCTGACGCGAGGCCCATATTGTGTGCTTCTCGAACGCGCCTGATTTCCTCGTCTTAACACCGTCTCAACCTTTCCTTCCTTACCTTCAGCAGCTGATTCACTAGTGATGGCTTGCGGTGGGAGGGAGCGGCAGTGGTGTGCGCGTGTTTACTCCCACCAGGTCATATTTCCCCGCTAGGCTTGGAGTGTCGGTGTATGGGCTGACGACCTCCGTTGCAGGTCTCGGGCCGGACGCGAGTACTGGTTTCTACGAAGTGAATATGCACTTGAGCGTGATTTCGCTTGGTGGTGAGGGGACACGGTGCTGCAGCGACTGCTCCTCTTTTTCCATGTTATGCGTGTATGTGCAATGACGTGCGCGTGCTGCGTGAGGCCGTTGACAACGCCGAAACGAAAAGTGCCTTTTCCATGTCTCTTCTTTGTGGGCATCCCCCCCCCCCCCCATCTGCATGGGACCAGTTTGTGTCACACGCTCACGCATGCGCACTCCCACAGACGATGCGTCTCCACACCCCCTTCCCCTTTCCCTTTTCCCCTAACTCTCTCTTCCATTCCACAGCGCGCTCGCCTCCTCACTCTCGGCGCACATCTTTGAAGCACACACGCACACAAAGAACTCAATTCGTGTTGTTCGTCGTCGGCACTCGTTCTGTCTTCTCTTTTTATCCGGGTTCTGCTGTCCTTCGGGGACGGCCATTCCTACTGAGGCAGCAGAAATCAACGACCCGCCACCCTCTCGCGGCATCAGGCGCGCCATCCTGTTTCTTGGTCCGAGAGGAGGCCCCGCTGCGTCGAGGGGCGAAAAGAAGACGTGCGAAGCTTGCTGGCCTTATGCCCCACACAGATTCCTCTCCTCATTTTCCGATGGAGGCACCGATGGACGCGCTCTCTGCACCACCACCGGACTTCACAGTAATTCCAGAGAGCTCGCAGTGTGGTGTCGCGGCCGCGGCAGCAATGCACGCAGGCCACACCGAGGTGCCGCCACTTGATGTGCGCATTGAGCCGCTGCTCTTTGTCGTCACGTACTGGTGTGGGTTGATGCTCGTGTACGCCTTCATGGCGTACGTGATAGCCATGTCCGCCACATGGCGCGGCCCCGTGATTGTGTGGGCCCTACTATTACCGACTGCTGCCTTTTCCCTTTGGCGGCGCCTGCCATCGGAGAGGCGCCTTGTGGAGACGAAGAGCGCCGAGGTCATTCTGCTCCGGTGTGGCGGCTTCTACGCTCTTGCGGGATCGGACTCTTCGTGCGGCCACGCGGATGAAATGCCGGAGGCTCAACCTCCCCATCGGCAGTCGCCCACCCGGGTCGATGACGCTTGCACCACCGATGGCGGGGCTACTACCGACACCATTGTGGCGCGCCTGTAGCTGGTTACCAACTTCCCCAGCTCTCCTGCTCGCTCTACGACTACTCGGCGCTGCCCTCACTCAGTACGCGTCTGTGCATGCGCGTGTATTGGGATGCACATGTATGTGTCTATATACGGACGTGTGCGTGCGTGTGTGCGGACGAGGGTGTCTTCTCTTTGCTTACTGCTTTCGCTATCCTTTTTTTTTTCTCTCTGTGTTTGCTGTTCAAACACGCTTTCACACCTTCGCCCACACATCCCTCGCGCACTCCACCCGGCAAAGGTGGCGCAGTCGCCACATTGGTGCGTGCGTGCGCGCGTGTATGTTGCTCTCTCCGTCTTTGTCCCCTCTCCCCTCTCCCCTCTCCCCTCTACCCGTCTTGTACTCCTTTTTCTGCCTTTGGTGTCCGCTCTTCTCGGCATCTTTCCGTCTCTCCTTCACTTTTATCTCTCTCTCTCTCTCTCTCGCTCTCTCCTGAGGGGTGCATCGAAATTGCGCACTTGAGTGCGCTTGTGTGCATGCTCGTGTCACCACTGATGAACACACTCTGCCGACCATTCTGCGATACCAATGATCACCCACTCGGTCCAAGTAACAAGTCGACAAGAAGAGAGAAGAATCAACTGCGGTCGTGTGTGTTGATGCGCTGTGGCAGCTGGATGCCGCAGAGATGCATGTGGAACGAGACCGCGGGAGGCGCGAACAGCTACTTGTGTTGGCAAAACAACGCTTCTTTCTCTCTGTGCGCGCTGTCTTCTCCTTCCTGAAGTGGAGGGAAAAGGAAGGAGGGGTGTAAGGCGGCACACGCCGCCGCGTCTCCGCCGCGGAAGGCGACAGAACTTCGGTAGCCTTTGTAGCGGATGCACACTGCATTTCATGCTTCCTCCTCCCTTTTCTCTCGAGACACTCCCTCTATCAACTCCTGACCTTTTTCTTGTGTTTTGGACGCTCCTTGCGTGTGTGTGAAGGACCTTTCCTACGGTAGGACGGCTAGTCGATATACAGAGAGGAAGAATGGCTTGCGTTACCGGTGGGTGCTGCAGTGCAGCCTACTATATCTGCTTAGCCGCTATCTGCATCTACCTCTTCGTTTGCATTCTCGCGGTTCCGCAGTACCGCTTCGTGGCCCTCATGATCTTCGCCCTGGTGACCCTGTATGCCACCTCCGCATGGCGCCTGCTGCCGTCGGAGCGGCTTGTGGTGCGTGAGATGGCAGAGGCAATGGCGAGGCAGCGCTGCCCACTCCCGGCGGTGGCGGTGCCGTTCACGACACCCATGACGGCCGGCGCGGCCGTCACTCATCCATCGTTGGCGTTTCATGAGCCGTACAGAGGCTCGATCTGAACTGCCCCCTTGCGCCGTTCCCCTTTCTCGGCTACTCTTTTTCAGATGATGCCTTCTACTCTCTTGAGCCACGCCGCGCTTTTCAGGAAAGAAGGTGTGTATATATATATATGTATATATGTGTGTATATGTGTGTGTGTGCATGCGTGTATGTGTGTGTGTATATGTGATGCCATTGTCTGCGAGTGGCGCCTCCCTCCCTCTCCCTTTTATCTTCTAAATCTGCTCCATGCTCTCTTGTATCTTACAGCAGCTGCTTTGTGCTCTGCTCGTGCCAGCACTCTTGGTGCATGTCGACACCCTGTCTTTTCTTCGAGCACTATATTCTCTCTGCGCCTGTGTGTGTGTTTGGTTTCAGTTTTGTATCCACTCATCATCATTCCTTTGTTCGTGCAAGTGTGCCCGCTCATCTTCCGATGCGCACCCTTCTCTCGCTCCTGCTGGCTTGATCGCTTTTCGCTGCATGCGCCCACGCCCTTATCCACCTCGCGTGTCCGCGTGCGCAGCGCGTTCTTGCAGGGGAGGTAAACACAGTGGAGCCGGAAAAACACAAAGCGAAAGACTTGCGCAGCACTCGAGGGGTCTCCGTCGTGGTGGACAAGCGGTGGCGTGTGTGGACACACACACATACACACAGCACTCATCCACACATATGCGCCATGCTTCTCTCGCTACGCGAGAGGGGGCCCCGGAGACACGCCGTGGTCTCCACACAGCTGGGCACGAGAAGGATGGGACACGCTGCCTCTTCCGTGTGGATCTCTTCCACGACGCTATATTTGTCTGTGGCGTGTCTGTGCCCACCTCATCATGCCTGGCCGGCGCGCCATGGAGCGGCGGGGGGTGGGGGGAGAGCACAAGGACACATTTGCATGCACTCTGGCCTCCCTCGAGGCTCCCTCTCGTGCGCAACACGGCAGCGACTCTTTCGTCTTGAGTCATCCACGCATGACACACACCCCCACTCGATCTGCTCCCTTCTGCCCCTCTTCCTCTTCTCGGCTCACCGCCATCCCCCCTCTCTCTCTCTCACCTTGGGATGCGGATGGCTCTCTCTTTGCCATCCCCACGGTTATCTCCCCCGACGTGCGCGGCATTGCAGACAAGAGCAGCTCATGCTTCCCTCCTTCCCTCTTTGTTTCCCTGTTTCTTCTTCAAGAGCACATCTTCACCCTGAGTGACGGGGAGGGGGGGGCACATGCCTCTGTGCGTCGTGTCTCTGGGCCCAGTGCCCACTCTCTCTCTGTGGGGAAGCCAAGCAGCCCCTACTCCTGCCACTGCACAACCACCTCTGGTGGTGACAGGGTCAGGCGCGCATGACGTAGGGAGGTCAGAGCGATGTATCACTGCCGATGTCCGCAGTGTCCGGTCCTGGAGGGCGTGGCTGTGGGGCGACTTGCGGGGCGGGGGTGGGTACGGTTCGAGGCAGAAGCCATGCACCGATGACTGGGTCTGGGCATGGCAGCACCTCGTGTGCCTACGGCTGCCTCGCGCCGCGCGACGGGGCCTGTGACCGGCCGGGCAGAGATGCGCTTAGCTCTTGCTGCGTGGCGGCACGGTCGTGGAAAGAAAGCGAAAGAGCTCGGCTTCAGCATCATCACTGCCAGCCGCTGCCGTCACTGCCTCCATCAACAGCAGAAGCGTTTGCTGTTGCGCTGTCTCGGTAGGAGAGGAGGCCGAATCCATCCCACCTCCAAGCAAAATGCATATATTTCGTGCCGCGTCTCCGCGGCTCTTATTTGAGCAGATGCTGCCTCCACGCCCTCGACCTTTCGGCTCCTTCGTCCACTCTTCTCCCATTTTATCTCTCTCTCTCTCTCACCTCGCGTTGTCTCTTCCCCACCCGTCGCGCTCCTCTGACGCGCAGCGTGAATAAGCATTCACACCGCCCCAAACACGTACTCGCACAACGCAGTCTTGTGCAACCAATCCATTGTTTCCCCCGCTTGCTACTGACGAAGACTTCAGCGTGGAGCCAAGCCCGCCTTTCCAGTCTTCCCTACGCTGTGACTGGAAGCTGACAAGGGTGGGAAAAAGGAAAAGCCATGGCGCTGGAGCACTGTGCTGCGGCAGCGCTGTATATTAGCGCCTGCAAGCGCGAGCACGCGCAAATATGTGATGCCTTCGTGCAGGCCCTGGACAGGGATGCCAAGGCTGCTGCACTTGGTCAAGGCACCGTCCCGCTCAACGACATCGACGTCTGCTGCGTCGCGGAGGTGATCCGCACGCTCAGCGATGAGAGTCAGCTGCGCGTGCTGGTGCTGGAGGAGAACTCGTTTGGCCTGCCCGGCGTGACGGCGTTGATGGAGGCAATCGAAGCCAACCCCAATCGCATCCGCGAGCTGCGCCTTGGCAAGAACAACCTCAAGGACCAGGCGGCAGTGGTCATCGGACACACACTGTCTCGCAACGGGTGCGGCTTGAAGGTGTTGGACCTGTCCGAAAACAACATCACAAAGCTGGGCGTTATTCCGATTGCGGCGGCGCTGCAGCAGCCCTTTTGCGATATCGTGGAGTTGAGTTTCCACAACAACAAGATCGAGTGCGACGCTGCCTCGTACCTCGGTCAGGCGCTGCGTGCAGCTCCAAAGCTGAAGCACCTTCATCTCGGCTACAATGCTCTGCGCGACAACGGAGCCACGCAGATCGCTCGCAGCGTCCCCCACGCGGCGTGCCTCTCCACTCTGGACCTTACCGCCAACCGCATCAGCCGCGAGGGTGGTGAGGAGCTGGTGCGGGCCCTCATGACCCCTACATGCACGGTGCAGCGCCTAAATCTGCGCTACAACCAGCTGGATAGCGAGACTATCGTGCTCTTCGCCGACGTTATCGCTCACAACACGTCCCTCATCCAGCTTTTCCTAGGCTTCATGAACCCCTCCCCTGAGGCGGCAGCGGCTGTCCTGTCGGCCATCCCGCAGAACCACGCGCTGCTTCTGCTGGACATCTACGGGTGGAAGCTGAACCCAAAGAACACCCTCGCTCTTATTCAGGCCGTGCAGGAGAAGAACACCACCCTCGCCGCGCTCGTCACCGACGCTTGCGGTTTCATTGCACCGCAGGTGGATGAGGGTAATTTGATGCGGGAGGAGAGGCGCGACCTGCACCCCATCTACGTGGGGCCTAACGACCGCGATGCTTACCTGGCCACAAAGAGTCTGCGTCGCTACTCGCGTGCGCAGTCGCGCCGGCAGTCCCGCACAGCCTCTCGCGCACAGTCGCGCACGAGGGCTGATGGCCAGCCCGCCAGTCGCACTGGCTCGTCGCACCGTCGCAGTGAGCGCGGCGGAAGCCGCCAGGCCAGCATCTCGTCGCGCGCTGTGAGCCCGGCGGAGCAGGAGCAGGCGCCGCGGTCTCAGTGTAGCACCCCTCGCCACAGTCGGCGCAAAAGCGCCAGCGCACGCCGCCCACGCCACCGCCACGGCGAAAGCACGCCAACCGACCCTGCCGAAGCCACAAGTGCCGGCGCGCTGCTCCGAACGCCGCGCTCTGTGCCGGCGTCTATCCGCTCCGCATCTCGTTCTTCCAGAGCTGCAGCAGGGCATCTGGTCCCCGTGACGTCCAGGAATGTCGACGAGGACATGGATGTGCTGATCGATGAGTTGCAAGACACCCCAGGTGACCCGCACACAACGACGATCCTCAAGACAATCATCAAGTCACTGCACGGATCGATCAAGCAGCAGCGCACGCAGATCCAGGCGCTGAAGACCCGCGTGGAGGCGCTCGAGGCTCGCCGCGAGTGCCACTGCGACGTCCGTGGGGGCAGCAACAGCAGGTCCGGCACCAGCCCTCAGCGTGGTGGCAGTGCGGGAAACCCGGCAAATTTGACTGGGCCCCTTGCGAAGGGCGGCGCCGCCGCCGCCGCAGGGAGCCAGAGCGGCACCAAGGGGCCATCTTACCACCGCGTGATCAGCAAGGCGGGGATGATTAGCTACGGAAAGATCACCGCCACTGCGGACGCCAATGGCAACGGATTATACGTGTATCACGGTCAACCGAATCACCAGGCACAGCACAACCCCGCTGCGCACTCCTTTCAGCGCTCCATGAGTCGCATGAGCCAAAACACGAGCACCACAGTTTTGGAGCGGTGCACGACGCCGCACGTTTCGCAAGATGTACCCCCGGACATTGCGCACCCGAACGACGAGTCTGGCGAACACCACCCGGAGGGGGTGGAGCTGCAGCGATCCGCAGCTATTCAGAGCTTTCCACCTCGCATAGAGCCGTCGCCATCGCAGGACCTCAACCCACCGCTTCGCAAGTCTGTCTCTCACGCCTTCTGAGCCAGCGCGAGAAAAGGCGAATGCATGGGCGCGTGTGCTTGCATGAAAGCCGGGGCCATTGGTAGGCATTGGAGCGTCAACGATACCACCACCATCACCCCCTCTGTCTCTCTGTCCCCGTCTCTGCTCGCGATGCCACCGGCCCGCGGTGCTACACAACTCAGCTTTCTCACAACAGTGCTGCCGCCTTGCTCCCACCTGTTTTCCCATCCTGCGCTTCTCTCCTGCATACCGTGACTCTTCCTGTGCGTGTCCCTCTCTCTTCGCCGTGCTACTGTACATCCGTGCTGTGAAGCGGTGCCTTCGCGCTCTTCTTGCCTCCTCCCCTCTTCCGCTATCTGTGCTGCTGAGCCCGTTTTTCTTTCTCTTCCGCTGCCCCTCCCACCCTGTGATACGCTGCTAAGGGTGCAGCGGACGGACACGGCATGCGCTGTTCTCCCCACGCTCTCTTCTCTTTCCTCTCTCTCTATCGACCTTCACGACGGCGGTGTCTCTCGGAGACGTGATTATCTCTGTCCTCGCGCACTGGATAGGAAGGGACGAGTACACGTGGGAGGGGGGAGGGGAGGGGAGAGGGGCCTTCGCTTATCGGTGTTCAGATTCTCAGAGGGAGAAAAGGGGTTGGTGTCGAGGGGTGTGCGGTAGACGGAAGAGCGCAGACTTGGAGAGAGCAGCAGCAGCTACTGGCGCGAGAAGGAGCGAGGAGGATGCGGCTGCCGAAAGCGAAGCGCGCTGCACACAGTGTGGATTTCTCGTCCTTGCCTTTCTTCAGTCGAACCCCCACCCCCAAGCACAGAAAAAAACCAACAACAACGTCCGTTTTTTCCTTTGTTCAAAGGACGCACAACGCAGAGGCGATACTCTGTGAGCGCATCTGCGTGCGTGCGGGCGGCGTTTCTTCTGCCCTCTCTTATGTGTCTCTTTTATTCTCTTTGCATACTCTGCTGAGGTACGCAGGAGAGGCGCAGGCAGGCGATGGGAGTGGCAAAGATTAGATTTCGTTTTCTTTTTCCCTTCGCGGATGTATCTCTCACGTCGTGCTGCACCACCGCCACCAACGGCACCACCGCCTACTTCTTTGTGGCTATGCTTTGCTTCTTCGTTCGCTCACTTCATTTTGTTGTTTTGCACTGTTGTGCTTGCGGGACTGCTCTCTCTCTCTCTCTCCCTCTCTCACACACGCGTTTCTGAAGGATGGGTGGGGGAGGGGGTGCGTGTACGTGCACTTTAGTCTTTGTCATGGTTGTCGCGACTCTACTCGCTCGCCTCTTCTCCTTCCCTCGTTTCGCTCGAGATGGAAAGGGCGAGTTGTCAGAGGACTGAGCAAAAAGCGACGGTTGCGCCCTCCGCTGTGGTTGGTGCATGCGTTTCCTTTGCGTGCGTGTGTGAATGGGATGACCCGATGCCAGTGAAAGAGTGCGGGGGTGGTGGGGGGGGGAAGAGGACGTGGATGCGTATGCGCGCGCATGTGTATGTGTGGGCGGGGTGGGGTTGAGGAGCTCCGCACATGAGGATGCGCTTCTGAAGTGCCGCACTACCATCTTGTTTCCTCTGCCCTTCTTTGTCTTTCTCTCCGTCTTCTTTTCCTGTTGTTTCTGTACTAGAGCTTCTTTGCCCGTGCTGACGTGTATGTGTATGTGTATGTGTGGGGGAGGGAGGGAGGGGGAGGAATGCGTTCGCTTTTTTTGTGTTATCTGTCGTATTGTTTTTTCTCTTGTGTTTTCGCTTCCTCCTCCTGTTCTCTAGAGGCCCCACTCTCCCCCCACCCCTCTGATATCCGCCTCTCTCTCTCTCTCTGGTGTGTGTGTGTGTGTCGGTCGGTACAAATGCTAGTTTTTTTTTCTGTTTCGTAAGCGTGTGTGTTTCACTGGTTCCACCTCCATATTTCTGTTCCAGTTTCTTGCTTCATCGCTTTTCTTGATGGATAGAATGCGCTGCTCTCTCTCCTCCACTCTCTTCCTCTCTCTCTCTCCCAACCCCTCTCGCACCCACTCACGCGCAGCGTCACGTGCATGCTCGGACACACCAACCCTCTTTGAGGGCGGGCTACACATGTGCGAGTGCATCCCTTCTTACATGGCGATCCTTAGAGCTCCAGCAGCG
The DNA here is from genome assembly GCF_000002725.2 of Leishmania major strain Friedlin. Taxonomy (NCBI): domain Eukaryota; phylum Euglenozoa; class Kinetoplastea; order Trypanosomatida; family Trypanosomatidae; genus Leishmania; species Leishmania major. The sequence continues at coordinate 775,494 of NC_007269.2, read as the reverse complement.
CAGTGACAAGGAAGCGTTGCTGCAGAAAGAGCGAGAAAATACAAGGGGACAGCAAGCGACAAGAAGAGGAGGTACTAAGGTGCTTCGTGTGTCTTGCCAGTTTTTTTGGGGGCGAGGGGTTGGAGATTGGGTGGGGGCGGGGAAGTGGGCAGAAGAACGCGACATGGAGGTATTTCCTCGCTTTTCTTCGGTACGGTCACGGTACGTGATTTAGATTTTTTCTTGGACACACACACACACACACACACACACACGCACATACACAATGGACGTGCGCTCCACAAGCGATTCGTCTGTGTATGCCTGTCTGTGTGTGTGTGTGTGCGTGTGTACGTGTGTATGTGTACGTGTGTATGTTAGGTCATCCTGTTCCATGTTTCCTTTTTTGTGAGGGGGTTTCTTCTCCGTTTTCCCCTCTTTTTGTTAGTCGCACCCGCTTACCCGCAACGTACGCGTGCGTGTGTGTATGTGCGCACTCAACCCGACGCGAGAAGTGCAAGCAGGAACAAGCGTTGAAAAATCAAATCAGAAAGGGTAAAGGTGCAACAAAAATGAGAGCCACGAGCGAATTCTCTCGGTCTCCCGATGAATGCAGTGTAGTGGCGATCGTCGCGACGGTGACTCGCCTGATGTGCATGTCGGGGACGTCGGGTGTACTCGTGCTGGGGTGGCGCAGCGAAGCGAAGGGTTGTTGCAGGCTTGGCTCCGGCAACACGCACTCGGTTCTCCGCGTGTCTTTGTGCCTTTGAGTGCATCGAGGAGGAGGATGCGACCGGCTGCACGGCTTTGGAGGGTCACGGTCGCTAACATCTGGAGCCAACCCCCCATCCCCTGAATCTCATTATACCACCGTATCTTGCAATGCTGCGCCCTTGACTAAGACGTGCGTTTGGAATGCAATGTTGCTGCGACAGCGAGATTGCTTCCATGATGCATCATCTCCAGAGAATGAGGCTTCCCATACAGGCACCGCGCCTCCCCGCTACGCCAGCAGCTCACCGCATTTTTTTCATCGCGCACCTCATCCTTTGTCTTCTTTCCCGCTGTTTTCTCTGTCTCTCTTTTTGCTTTGCTTGACTACGCCACCGCGCGCGATGACTACGGTGGCGGCTTTCGACCCCACTATTCACACATCCACACCCACACTTACACGTAGTGCAAGGCTTGTCTGCACACTTCAGTTTGTCTGTGTGTCTTCTCTGCTTCCACTCGACCTACACGAGTCAGCGCGCGGTTTGTTTTTCATCGAGAGGAGGACCGAGGGCGTTGCGCAAGAGTAAAGGAAAAAGGGAGCCGCCACGAAAGAGGGTGACAGAGGAGCAGTTGGAGAGTGGTGGTCGAGAACGATAGTGTGTGTGTGTGTGGGGACGCGCATCGACGAGGTGCATCCGCAGCACCCGTCGGTTCTTTGCGCACAGACGTACCCCGTCGGCGCGCACGCGCAACGACAATTCGGTTGTGGCGGAAAAGTCGCCTGCGCATTCTCTTTTCCCTTCGCGCAACGTCTTCCCTGGGTATACCCCCTCTGCTGCGTCGCTCTTTTCTCCTCCTTTCGCGCGGTGTGGCTTTCTCTCTCGCTCTCTCTCTCTCTGTGTGTGTGTGTGTGAGTGAGTGAGTGAGTGAGGGCTGCGCGCGTGTGCGACGGTGGCGCCTTTATGCACGTTCGACCAAGCTCGCCCCCACCTCCTCCGTGCATACCAAACCGCGCCGTGTCGGGGTGTGGGGGGCAGGGCTAAACAGAGAGGTGCACACTTGTTCCTCGCCGCCTGGCCACTCCTCCTCCTCCACACTTCCGATTCACAACCTTTTTTTTTTGCGGTTTTCCTCCGCCACGTTCACTTTTCAGCCGCGACAGAACACTGTGATCCCGTCTATTGTGTGCGTATTCTACTCCCCTCCCTCCCCCTGTCTGTCTGTATATGCTTGTCTGTGTGTCTGCCCGCGCGTGTCTGTCTGTCTGTCTCTCTCTCTCTCTCTGTCTCATTGCCGACTGCTGCTGACGATTGCTGGCACTGCCGTTTTTTCCCGTCCACCTAATCAGTGCACATACACATTCACACACACATATATACATATATGTATACACATATATATATATATATGTATATATACATACATATATTTCACTTTTTTTGTTTGCCACAGCCCAGGAAGGCGCTACCCTTTCCGTGCTCTCCCCGCTCCCGCTCTCGCTCTCTAGAGCACCACCGATACATACTGATTCGTTCAGAGGTACACCCGCAGCTACACCCCGTGCGTTTGCGCGACCCCCGAAACAGAGGCAGTGGGCGCCGAGGTAAGTGGAGAGGGTATGTCCTTGCGGAGTCTCGTGACCAGCGGGCAAGAGCCGCTGCCACCGCGCCGCCTGCCCGCGTATGCCTACCATACGGAGCCCCCAATACGCACGGTTGTCTCGGACATGTCGGCGCGGGAGTCCGTCTCTGTAATGTGGAAACTGTGGCTGGAGGGTCAGTACAACGAGCTAGGGAAGAGGCTTGGCAACACTGGTGAGATTCTGGAGCGAAAGGATGAGGCGCGCTTCGCGTGCGAATTTCTAGCGAGTGGCGGGCTGGACATCTACTGCCTCATCTTGTGCGATCCGTTCAACCCTTTGCGTTTCTCGCCAGAGCGCACGGTGCGCAGCATGAGCGCCTTCGAGCGGGGACGACGGCAGCGCACCCTTGAGCACATCATCGGCATTTACGCTGAGGTCATGCTTCAGCTGACCGACCTGGTGGCGGATCAGAACGACCTCGGTTGGGTGATCTACGACCGCTACCCGGGTGTCTTCTACCGACTTATTGAGTTTCTCGAAGACAGCTCCCTGTGGGCCGCCGCCACGGGCCTGCTGGAGCACATTCTAGCCTGCGTTGGCCCAGTACTGGAGATCAGCAAGAACCCATCTCTCATCCGGGTTTTGCGGCGTGCCTCGCCGACGGCGCTGGCTGCCTTCTGCCGCTTTCTCGCGCTGCTCATCTTGCCTGGGCTTGCGCAAGGCCAGAACCCGATCTTGGCGCGTCGGCTACACTACCCGGAAACGGTGGCGGTGCTGCGGCAGGTGCAGCGGGTGGTGGACAGCAACGTGCTGTGGCTGATCGGCGAGGAGGGTCTCGTGTCGACGCTCATTAGTCTGTGCGAGCTGCGGCCGAACGGGCTGCGGGTACAGCAGGGCGGACGGTCCATGATGATGTTCCCTCCGGAGACCACCTTGATTGGTGGGACCGGGCAGAGAGCAGCCAACGCGACGCGTGCTGGTGGCCGCGCCAGCGTCGTGCCCCTCGGCAGCGAAGACGTCGACTGGGAGGACGAGGAGGAGGAGGATGACCAGTGGTCAGATAATGAAGAGCAGGGGGGGAGCGGCGCGTCTGGCGGAAGCGGTGTCACGGCGGACTTCGTCTTCGACGGCTCCTCCCTACCCACGCTCTTCGCCGGAATCGAGCGCTTTCTCGGGATTGGGCAGTCCCAAAGCCAAGCGCCTCCACCGGCGCCGTTCACCAGCCCCACACCGCCACCACGACCACAGGCGCCGCAACCCTCTCCGCCATCTGGATCGACCGACCCTCCCGGTGCTTCTCCACCGCGCGCCGACGAGTCAGCGGCGTTTTCAGAATACCTCGAGTACATCCGCACCGCCGTACGCAGTGGTACGGTAAGCACGGCGCTCGGCGTGAACCGTGCCACCTCCGGCGTGGCACCGTCGCTGCCGCCACCACCGCCGCTGTCTACTCCTGCAGAGCAGGGCGGCATTCGAGTGGAAGTGGGCAGCGGCAGAGGCAACGTGGCGGCGCAGATGGTGGTCGAGCTGGAGCGCGCTGGGTTGCCACGTGATGGTGCCGAGCAGATAGCGTTTCTGAACCGCATAACATCCAACCAGTTCCAAGCCGAGGACCCATCGCGGCTGGTGCAGTGGATGCTGGACCGTGACATGCTGGAGGACGACGACATGGAGCAGAACTTCAAATCCTCGATGGACATCCACTGGTGGGTGGGGTCGGCCGACACGCGACAGCGCTGGCGGCTGCGGGATCCGTCCTTAATCCCGGAGAGGGATGACAACCGCCACGCCCTTGTCTGCTCGACTGTGCGTCGCACCATTGCACCCGGGCCGCGACCGCCAACGCTGGAGGAGTTCAGCTCGGCTAATGAGCGGCTCTCGGCGGAGCTGTTCGAGCCGCTGCCTCGCGTGGACGCACTCGATTTGCTGGACCCCGTCGACACGCAGCGCATCGTTGAGTCACAGAGCGAAGTGCTATACCTGTTGAACATGTTCCTCTCCACCTTCTACTTCAGCGACTCGTGGAAGGCGCTGCGGGACTGTCGTTGGGTGCCTCGGTCTGTGCCGATGCTGGAGTCCGCCTTCGGACTGGACCCATCGCTGCCTGCATTCGTTGACGTGCCGCCGCACGTAAACTTGTCCGACAAGTTGCGGGCGCTGCCGCGCTACTTGCCGCCGTGTGCTCCTGATGACCAAGAGGAGTCCGACACGCTCGCTGATGGCTCGCCGCGCTACCCCGCAACGTGGCGTCTTGTTCCGTTTCTCCAGCTCCTCGGCGATCTCGCCGTTGTGTACCTGCGTGACCCCAATCAGATGTTCGAGGAGGAGACGGAAAATCATCAGCATGGACCCGATACGATGCGCAAGATGGAGCTGCTGCGCGGCCTTTACGAGTACTGGAACGCTCAAGACCGTCGGGAGCAGGAGATGGTGGTTGAGGATGCCGAGGTCGTCGCCAGCGCGTGGAGAAACGCGCAGGCCATCGCCCGCGTCCTGCACAGAGATCAAGAAGACAGCTGTGTCCGTGCAAGCTTGTACCAGACACTCGATTCGTATTTGCGTACATTTCTGTTTCGCGAAGCATACCGCGACGCCCCGGACTGCCCGCAGACAAGACTCGGGCAGGTGCTCCTTACTAGCGTGCTGGAGCGCATCTACAATGGCACGCGCATCCCCGGGCTGAGCGGGTCGATGGCGCCGGGGCGGTTGCTGTCGAACATGCTTCAGCTCCTCGGGGAGCTTCTGCGCTACCACGCCGGCAACCTGCGCACCTTATGTGCCTATGTGGTCGGAGATCGGGACATGTCGCGCCTGAACGAGGCGATGAGCAACCCGAACCGGCAGAACCCTGTCATTCTCTCCGCCGAGCATGAGGAGGTCGAGGAGATCTTGAAGCGCCCACCCCTGGAACGGGAGGAGCACGAGCCGTTTGGCAGTGTGCTGCTGCGACGCCTCTTCACCTTCGGCGTCGACACGCATCACCTGCTGCGCTCGCTGTTGCTTTCTCTCACTCCGGGGCTACGTTCTACCGGCAACTACATCTCGAAGCCGGTAAATGACTCGGTGGACGATGTGCGGCTGCCACCGACACTCCCCGGCATCGGTCGCACAAGCGACATTATCTCCGGCGATGCCGTCCGTATCGCGTACGTGATTCGGGTTTCGCGTCAGTACACGCGCGAGATCAGCCTGGCGCCGGCCCACGGGCTGCGACGGGAGGAGCTCTTGAGGGAGCTGGTTTGCGTGCTAGCGCGCACGCCGCACCGGCAGGCCCCTGAGCACCGCCCGTTTCCGGGTCTGATGTGTGGCGAAAACGATCTGGCATTGCTGCGCAGCCAATGGCCGCTGCCGGTGGTGGGGCCACCGCTTCGCCTGCGCGCGACGCTCTTTAGTGGGTTTGGCGAGGGCAGCGCGAAGGCGTTGCCGTCGTCGACGCCCTGCCCGGAACCACTTCTTTCACCGCCGCAGGGCATCCTCAGCACTGCGCAAGCGCAGACCGCTTCGTCAACGGATCTTCATGACGCAGCAGAGACGGCGGAGGACGCGGCGCGATTGGAGGAGCTGGCCCCACTCACTCGGCTCCTGCTCGGCGAGCCGCACAAGCTGATCTTCAGCGCCCTCTGCGGGCTGAACATTGAGTCCATGGAGGACAACAGCCGTCTCTCCGTCGTGACAACAGTGCTACTCGTGTTTTTGCGCGTTGCGTCTGTGGGGAGCTCAAGAGAGAGCGCTGCTGCTGCCGAGGCCAATATTCGTGACGTTTTGGAGAAAATGAAGTCGTTTGCAGGGCACGGGCACAGCGTGTGGTTAGGGGAGGAGCGCGCAGCTCGGGCGAAGGAGCGCGAGGCGAGGAGGCGTCAGGCACTAATGTCCGTGTCCGGGGACCAGGGGATTTGCGCGTGTGACTGGCACGACGCTCCAAAGGCTGCGGAGGCGGAGGATCAGCGTCGGAAGCCCAACGAGGCGGCGGCTGCCCTCACAAATTCCTTCGAGAGGCCTACGGGAGACGGCAGCGCTGCGACAAAGAGTGGACTTGCGCCTGATGAGCTTCCACGGCGCTGCCCCTCCTTCATGGCCTACGGCTCCTGCGATCCTCCGCACGAGGGGAGCGTGTATCAGCGCGAGTTTGGCGGCTGCTTTTATCGCAGCTTTTTCCGCCTGTTGTGCCTGTGGGTCGGCTACTACGCGTCTTGTCAGCGGTACGTGGAGACGGTGTACTTCAGTACGGAAGTCGCGTTCGGCGAGTACAAGACGATGGCGCTGTTCCTGATGCGTATCCTGCCAGACTTTTTCATGCCTCACTTCTCGCAGTGTTGACGGGAGAGCTGATGGATGAGGAAGAACGGTGAACGGTATGGGTAAAGAAGGGCTTGGGGCGGTGGTGGACGAGAGACACAAAAGGCGAAGGCCTGACGTGGTGCTTACTTGCCGTTGCCATTCTGTGTCACAAGGCATACGTTGCCAGAACGCGACGCCTTTGCGTGCTTCTCGCGGCCCCCTCCCCCTACATCCACCTTCTTCCATTCTCTATGCCTACAGTGACGTTGTCCACTTCGCTCACCAAACAAGAGTACCGATGTTGTGTGTCGCACGCACCGACAGAGAGGGAGACGGACACAGATTGCCTGACGCGCTGCGATGCGAATACACAACGATGTTTTTCTCGAGGCTCTGCTGCGATGATGATGGAACCCCAGATATAAGGGACGGTAACAACCCCCTCACCCACCCCTTTCCATGTCTGCGTGTTTGAGTGCATGTGCACTTATGTATGTGTTGTGCGGAGGAAGCGTCTGCGATGCTTCCCTCCTCCTCATTCTCTTCATGTCTCCCCCACCGTTCCCCCTCCTCCGCTTCGTAGCCTGTGTCAGCTTAAACCTTCGCGGACGTGAAAAAGAAAGGTAAGTCAAGACGAGCGCGAAAGGAAGAGCGCCTGCCGCGGCGGGGCAGAACTGCATGCGAGGGGAGGGTGGGTGGTTGGATGAGGATGCACCTTGTTTCGATGCGTGGGCAACAGCAGATAAGCATTCCCCTTCCTATCTTATCTTTACTGCACAGCTTCAGAGCAGCAGCAGAGGAAAAGCAAAAGGCGGACACAAGACAGAGCGGAGGAGAGAGGTGCGCGGCGAGATGCTGCTGCATGTGTCGCACTGCTTCCTCTTGCCTTTCTCCCCCTTTTGCGGGCGCCTCCAGCGGCATGGACGAATGGTAGTTTCTTCGCGGTTTTGGGCGCCTGCGCGCCGGTGTAATGACGCTCTTCAGCCTTCAAGCGCGTGCAGTAGTGTATCCTGTTGCGCACACCGACAAACTCATACACCTGCGCAAACATTCACGGGCTTGTGAACGCGGTCACAGGAGTGTCTCGTTTTGAAACCTCTTGCTCGGTGCGCCTCCCAAGAGAGGGTACTGTTTCGTTCGCCTCTAAATGGTAACCGCGAGACGGTGTTCATCGACGCCATTTCTCAGCCTCTTTCCTCCCTTGCATCATCCGTGTTCGTCTCTCTCCGCCTCTTACCTTTCCCAACCGCCCCACCGTACACCGATTATGCGCATGTGCGTGATGTGTCTCGCTCTCTTTCCTGCCCTTTCACACGCCTTTCTTGCCATATATACTTTTCGGTTCCCCGTTCTCTGGCGCGTGCGCTCTCCCTCTTCCCATCGGCTGCTCTCCATACCTGCCTTTGTCCGTCCCCTGCCCCCTTGCGTCCAAGTCGAGAGCAAACTCGATTCTCCCGTGCACGCGATTGTGCTTTGCGTCTCTTCCTCTTTCTTTGGTTGCCACGTACGCCCGCACAGACATACACGCGTACACGGCAAAAGGGTTGCGACCGCCTCCCCCTCCCCCTTCTTTCCCTTTTTCTTGTCCCCCCTCTTCCACCAAGCGCTCTCTCTCTCTCTCTCTCTCTCTCTCTCTTCATCCCACTCTCGCCCTCCCTCGTCGAACCATGTCGAAGCGTGTTGCTCTGGGCTGTGACCACGCCGCCTACGCCGCACATCGGGAGATCATGGACATGATCAGCGCCAGCGGTGCTGTGTCAAAGGTGATGTACATGGGCCCCTCCTCCGACACATCCGTCGACTACCCCGACTACGCCGCGCAGGTGTGTGAGGCCATCTTGAAGGGCGAGGCGGATGCGGGCATCCTCGTCTGCGGAACCGGCATCGGCATGTCGATCGCGGCCAACAAGTTCAGAGGCATTCGTGCGGCGCTTTGCTACGACCACGTGACGGCGCAGCTGAGCCGCCAGCACAACAACGCTCACATCTTGTGCATTGGGGTGCGCACCAGTGGCATGGAGATCATCCGCGACATCATCACGACCTTCCTCACGACAGAGCCGTTGGCAGAAGGGCGCCACAGCAACCGCGTCGATAAGATCACGGTGATCGAGGAGGAGCAGATGAAGGACGAACAGCGATGCTGCTTCAGCGGTTGTGGAGGCCGTAAGGAAGAAGGAAAGTGAGTGTGTGGCGCACGCAGAGAGAGAAGTGGGGACGCGCTACGCAGCGTTGAGAGACACACGTCCGCACACTTGGGCGCGCACAAGGCGATGGGCACAACGCCGTTGGCCTCATCATAATCTCTGCGCCCTCCTCCCCCTTCGTTTTTCCACAGCTTTCTCTTTCCCTCTCTCTTTCCTGGGGAAATTTTTTTGTTGCTCTTTGGAGAGGTCCCCTCCCCCCTTGTCAAGCACACACGATCGTGAGTTCTCCTGTGCGGGGTACGTGATGAACTGCCGCTTCCCCAGCAGTCTCCGTCCTCCGCTTTCGCCTCGACATTTCTTTTCGACTTCCCACGTTGCAGCGTGCCTCGCCGTAGGCGGTCGCCCATGCGATTTTTGCTTTGGGCTCTCGTTCTCTCTCTCTCTCTCTCATGCGTTTCGACATGACCTTCCTTTTTTTTTTCGCGGCTTCTCCCCACCTCCCACCTTCCACCCCTTCCACTTGGCGGCTGTCTTGGTGTCGCACACGGCTGTGCGTGTTTTTCAGCGCTGGTTCCCCGCTTGTTCGTGGTGCTCCCCGATGACAACGCGGGGTGGGGGGGGGCACATGCCTCTGTGCGTCGTGTCTCTGGGCCCAGTGCCCACTCTCTCTCTGTGGGGAAGCCAAGCAGCCCCTACTCCTGCCACTGCACAACCACCTCTGGTGGTGACAGGGTCAGGCGCGCATGACGCAGGGAGGTCAGAGCGATGTATCACTGCCGATGTCCGCAGTGTCCGGTCCTGGAGGGCGTGGCTGTGAGGCGACCTGCGGGGCGGGGGTGAGTACGGTTCGAGGCAGAAGCCATGCACCGATGACTGGGTCTGGGCATGGCAGCACCTCGTGTGCCTACGGCTGCCTCGCGCCGCGCGACGGGGCCTGTGACCGGCCGGGCAGAGATGCGCTTAGCTCTTGCTGCGTGGCGGCACGGTCGTGGAAAGAGCAAAATCGATGGGGATGCCCACCTCCCCTTTCTCGCGGCTCGGTAGCGCAGCGCCTAGGGAGGAGCTTCGCTTTATCTGTGTGGTGGTGTGCCTCTCACTTGTGCAGAGGTGCATACACACACACACACACACACACACACACACACCCGTGAAGTGACGGGTGGCAAGGAGCCCTTCACCGCTCGCTCTCGCTTTCCTTTGCTTCTCCCCTCCACCTGCTTTTCGTATCTGGCTGAAGATGGTCGGACCTCGTCACCGCATCCTCTTTATCCTTCCTCCATTATGGGCTGGCATTACCTTCCCTCCCTGCCCCACTCTCTCCCGCCCAAAGACGAGGCATGCGTGTGAGTGTATTTGAGAGACGATGTGCGAGGCGGCGGCGGCGTTGTTGTTGTTGCTGCTTCTGGGTAGGAAAAGGCGTCGGGCGGTTTCGGTGTACACGTAGAAACGAGAGAGCGACACGCGAGAAGTGCGTTAAAGAGAATCAAAACAGGGTGTGCTCGTGTATGGTACACGACTCACATAACTAGCAGGCGGACGAAGAAACAACGTAAAGGCGAGCACATAAGTGGCAGCACAGTAAATGCCACCCGCCCCCCTCCTGAGCCCGCTCCCCTCGTCACACCCGCCACACTTCTCTTTCCTGCTTGTGCCGTATCACCTCTACTGCCCAGCGAGCCATTTCGCGCGCGCGTGCATGGGAGGCGGGTACGACGAAGGAGGGGTGAGTGTGGAGGTGGGTGGACGACACCGGCTGCCCTCTCACAGAATCAATAGGCGAAGCACAGACGCTTACGCACGCACGCAGAGAGGAGAGACGGCGTCTTTTTCCCTTCCTCCTCTTAGCAGGGGCTCGCACCGGAACACCCCACAGTCGGAGACCAGGCCCGGAAGCACGCCGCCAACGCGGAGGAACGAAGGCTTCTCGTAGTACGGCTCCGATGATATCTGCGATAGGCACATGAAGACCCTCCACACACCCTTCACACCGACAGGCACACATAGACTTGTAGATGATCCAAGGACGAGAACGAGAATACATGGCAGAGGCAAGAGCACGCACACACACACGCACACACCCACATCCACACACACAGTGCCTTTCTCCACCTTCGATTCCCCTTCCCCTCTCCCCGCACCATCCGCCACTGCAGGTTTAAAAATGTCATCCTAGGTTTTTCTTCCGTCTTCAGGTCCATACACCAAAGCCCCTCCCCCGCCTCCCTCCGCTCTCTATCTTCCGACTCGTTCCTCCGTCGAACGAAAAAAAAGGAGGCGGGCAGGCGGGAGGCGGGGGAAACACTCTGCTTTTTGGTACCATCTGCGATGCTATATTGTAATGGGAGGTTCTAGTTTGTGTATGGATGTGCGGACGCGCATGCGTGCGTGTGTCTCTTTCCAGGACACCTTGATCGATGGCAACGTCTTCTGCTTTCGTATTTTCGCCCGTATATCCCCATTACCACCTGCTGCTGCTGCTGCGCCTGCTGTGAGCACCTTCTCATGACCTCGTTTTGCTCTTTTCGGCGTCCTTGTTCTGGGGTTGGTTTCTGCTTCGTCTCCTCATCGAGTCACTCCGCGCGCACGCTCTCGCCCTCGCTGGGTCACACACCAGACACTTTATCATCGTCTTCATTTCTTTTCTGTTTTGTCGTTCCTGAAACCCCCTCGCTCGCTGTCGCTCCCTTTCTCTGTGTGCGTGGACGGTACGCACCGCGACCCCCCTCTCCGCTCTCTCTCAAGAGAGAGCGGGGGCGAAGGTCTTTGCTCCCTGTTAGCAAGACGCACAAAATGCGAAGACTTGTTGCTCGCGGTGTGCGTGCGTGTGTGTATGTGTGTTTGTACGTCCACGTTTCGTAGGCGGGCTTGTGCTCGCGCTTGAAGTATTACCCATTTCGTATTTTTGGGCTTGGCTGTGGCGTACGACGTAACAATAAGGAAAGGAAGTGCAGACGGAACGCATGGCAGTGGCGAACGTCGTGTGCGCGTGTGATGTGATCAAGAGGGAGTGTGTGTGTGTGTGGGGGGGGGAGGGCAGCATGACGCAAAGTCGTTGCAACTCTTGTATAGCGTTGTCTCGGTTGACCCGGGGGATGTTTACGAGATGGGGTATACTTGCAGCTGGTGATGGTTGCACAACGGCTTCTTTTGTTTTTGCCCTCTGCACTCTGAGGGCGGTGTGCTGAACGTTCACGTTTGAGCAGTGCCTCGCTCTATCTTTATGCGCGTGAGTGTGTTTCGTCAAGAGCGCTCATGCTCCTCCTTCCCGTTCTTCTCTTCTCCGTTCTTTCGCGGCTTCACATCCGGCCTCATCACGGACGCGTTCCGTGAGCCGCGTTGCCATCCTCGCCGACGTACTGGTGCAAAGTTGCGACCGCGGCGATCACGAAGGTGTCGTCGCTGCTCTCGCGCCTCATTAGCCCACTTGTTTTTCTCCTCCCAGCGACGTCGCTGGGGGTGCACGGTCACAAGCGTTTCGTATCGCATAACGCAGAGGAGAGGAGAGAACGCCATACTGAATAGCAGGTGGATTCTGTCGCTCACATCACGTCGTGGCAACAATGCCGCGGATGCTGCACCGCTCGCTCCCGCTTCACGCGTCGCGTCCGCGACGCCGACTGGTCAGTGGCGCCAGTCAGCTGCCGAGCAGTCCCGTCTGTGGGCTGTTCCGCACAAGTCTTCTCCTACGTGCCTCCTCCGTCATTTCTCGTAGCTCAGGCCATAGCACCAGTGGTGGCGCAGAACGCGAGGCGGATGCCGCGGTGCGAAGGGTGCGCAACATCGGCATTGCGGCGCACATCGACGCCGGTAAAACGACCACGACAGAGCGGATGCTCTTCTACGCCGGCGTAACGAAGCGCGTCGGCGACGTCGACAGCGGCACGACAACGACGGACTTCATGAAGGAGGAGGCGGACCGCGGCATCACGATTCAGTCCGCCGCAGTCTCCCTGCGGTGGCGGGATCACGGCATCAACCTGATCGACACCCCAGGCCATGTTGACTTTACTGTTGAGGTGGAGCGGACGATGCGGATCGTAGACGGTGTCGTGGCTCTGTTCGACGCGTCTGCCGGTGTGCAGGCTCAGAGCTACACGGTGCTGCAGCAGAGCCGCAGGTTTAATGCGCCGCTAATCGCCTTTCTGAACAAGATGGACAAGTACAACGCCGACTTCGCCATGTCGGTAAACTCGATACGCACCAAGCTGCAGGTAGAGCCGCTGCTGCTGCAGATCCCGCTCCACGCCGAGGACGGAAGCTTCGCTGGCGTGGTCGACGTTGTCGAGCAGGTGACGTGCCGCTTCGATGGCGAGCACGGCTTCGAGGTGCAGCGAACAGACCTCAGCACCATTGGTGCCTCGCCGTCTTCGACGGGCGACGGCGACAGCGCTGCAGATCACGAACTGACGCACTTGACTCGCCCCATGCGCAAAGCGCGCCACGACCTCATCACTCAGCTCACCGCTGTCGACGATGCGCTCTCGGAGGCATTCATAGCGGAGTTGGACGCCACCGACGGTGATGAGGCCGAGGCGGAGCGGCGCCTCTCCAGTGAAGCGCTGCGCTCCGCCGTGCGCCGGTCCGTGGTGCACCCGCCACGCGATCGACCACCGCTCGTCCCGGTTCTGTGCGGCGCCTCTCGTCGTGATCAAGGCGTGCAGCCGCTGCTCGACGCCGTGACGTACTACCTGCCCTCTCCATGTGACCGGCAGCTGACCGGGTTCACGAAGGACGGCATACCAGTGCCCCTTCCACCTGCCTCGGCCGCGCCAACGGTGCCGACGGTGGCCCTCGCCTTCAAGGTAATGCACATGATGCACCCAGGCAAGGGGCAGCGCCTCCCGCTCGTGTTCTTGCGTGTGTACAGCGGCAGGATCATCCCGCGCATGCGCCTCGAGAACAACAGTCGGCAGAAGTCAGAGGTTATCGAGAAGCTCTATGTGATGCACGCAAACCACCCGGTGGAGGTGCCGAACTTAGAGGCTGGCCAGATCGGCGCGGCCTTCTTGACCCACACGTACACCGGCGACACTCTGTTCAGTCAGCCGTCGCACCACCTTCTGCAGGCTAAGCAGCATGTGAGGCGCGGTGACGTTAGGGAGGAGGTGCACACGCTAGAGGGCATCAGCGCCCCACCAGCCGTCATCTCCTTCTCCATCGAGGCTGCCACACGCAACCAGGTGGAGCTGCTCAAGAGCGCCCTGGCCGAGCTCTCCAGGGAGGATCCGAGCCTGCGTGTCACGGAGAGCGAGCAGGGAACGGTGGTAGTGAGTGGGATGGGGGAGCTACACCTGGAAATTATCATGTCGCGACTCGCGAACGAGTACCAGGTGAAGTGCCGGCTTCTGCGCGCCATCATCGAGTATCGGGAGACGATTCGAGCGACCCAGTCGGTGGAGAGGCACACGTGCTTATTGAACGACCTACCCTACGCCGAGTGCTCACTCGAGCTGCGGCCGCTGCTGGAGAACGGAGAGCGGTGCAGCACCAAGGATCAGTGCCGCTTCCGCATTGACAGCGCCTTTGAAGAGGAGTTTCTCAGCGGTGGGAGACATCAACAGCAGCAGGGCGGTGGCCTCTCCAGTTGGTCGCGTGTAAGCGACGTGCGCAACGCCAAAGAGGAGCTGCGGCTCATTGCAGCGTCCTTCCAGTCCGCCGTTGATGCGTGCATGCGGTTGGGTCCTCTAGCGGGGTTGCCGATGCACGGTGTGGAGGTGGTGCTGACGTACTTCCGCAAGACGGCCGGTTCACAGCTCCAGGAGAGGTCGCTGGCCCACGTCGCCCGCTCAGTGCTGCTGAGTTTGCTCAAGGCAACCCGCAAGGACGACCTGGCGCTGCTGGAGCCGATGATGGAGGTGGAGGTGCACCTTTCCGAGGTCACTTACATCGGCAAAGTTGTCAGCTCCCTCAATGAGCATCATGCACTGACCGTTGACGTGCAGGACGACGGCCGGTCCGTGACAGCTGTCGTGGCCATGCGCAACACCCTTCGCTACACAATGGAGCTTCGAAAAGCCGTGAAGGGGCATGCAAACATGTTTGTGAAGTTGCACGACTACCGCGTTGTGGAGGAGAAGGCTGTGCTGGCGCGCATCCTGAAGAACCTCGGCATCGTAGACTAGCTCTCCCCCACCCTCTCGCGCCCTTGGTCAGCGTGGAGGCGGCGTCGGGCGGCGCCTTCGCTTTGGTTCACCCGGTTAGTGCGTGTGGCCCCTTTATTTGGCTCTTTCTTTTCGGTCTCTCGCTCTCCTGCCCATCGTCTGTTTCATACCGCACCGCTAAGGGGGTGCGGTGCTGGCGGCGGTTTGGCGAGCGGGGGTGGGCGAAACAAAAGGGCGTGGGGCGCCTCTCGCGGTCTGCTCGCGCGCACGCTCGCGCGGGACACACAGTCACACAAGCTTGGGAAACAGAAATGAAAAACAGAAGCCGGCCCACTTGAAGGCATGCGCTTCGCCATGGAGCACGTACCGATGCGCGGGGGCACAAAGAAGCACAAGCGTGTTCGTGTTCTGAGCTGTCGCGGCCTCGCCGCACGCGCTCTCTTTTTTTTCTTGTTCAAGTGGGCCATTGTCTGGATGGGCTTGCCGTGCCTCCTTGCACGTCCCATCCCTTCCGCACTCGACTCCCTCACCCTTTCGGCCCCCGCTTTGCGCGCCTGTGCACGTTTGCGCCCCTCTTGCGCTTTCTGTCACGCAAGCCCTCCCTCGCCTGTGCCCACGAAATTGTACGTGTGTGCGCAGCACACCTGCTGCGATTTGTGCTCACTGCCCCCCCTCGCCCACCCTTGTTTTCGCTTTCTCTTTTTGAATTCCTCCTGATGACCCTTCCATGGTGGCCGCGTCTTGTCCCCAATCTCAGGCCCTACACTAGCGCACATACACACACCCACGCGCCAGTCGTTTCTCTCGCTGCCACGAATACACGGCCTTGTACTCGCATTGTGGCTCCTCGCTATTGCTCGTTATCGACTCTCCCCCTACTCCCCCACTCGGCTTCGCACACCTTCCTCTCTCCACGTCTCAATGACCTCTTTCGGTCACTCTCTCTTCTGCGCGCGCTCCCATCTGCAACGCAGGTGATATGCCCCCTCTTGCTGTTCGCATCTCGGCATCGTCACCGTCTATCGCATTTTCTTCTGCATCGAGTCCATTCTTGCTACTCTGAGAAGGCCTTTTTTCTCCTCGCCCTGCGCTCCTATTCCGGCATCGACTGCTATGAAACCGCTGCACTTGTCGTCGTCTTCATGACGCGCTTGCCCTCTCTTGATAATCGCACACGTGCAGCCTCTCTTTTCTTCAGTACGCATCCAATCGACGTGTATCAAGGAAGGCCGAAGGATGGCGTATCTGGACTCTCTTCTTCCTCCCTCCTTCTCCTTGTCTCCCGCGCCTCGTACGTGCGATCACCTCCCCGCTGCACTGAAAAAAAGGTAGAGAGCGACTGACAGACTACATGTCCGACGTTGGCCCATTCACGCCACATTCTGTGTGCCATGTTGGCGCTCCCCTCACACACGCCGGACTGGCCCCGATAACGTTTTCATGCGATCATGCACGCCGCCCCCCCCCCCCCCCCCCCACGTGCGCATGAGCTGGTCATGCTAAAGGAAGGCACCTTCGCCCTGTCGCTCGCAGAGTTTGATGCGAAGACAACGCGCCCTTCAATCAGTGTGGCATCACAGAGGTGTCGTTGCGGGACCCCCATTATGAAGACTCCGATGGGTCGCGTTGTTGCACCTCCAACGCAACCATCATACACATCTCTCGTGAAATGACGTAGATCTCGCCGGGGTGTGCGTGACGCAGCACGAAGAGGGCGAGCACAGGGACCTCGCGTCGGTTCAGGAATTCCGCTCCGTCTTGGAAGGGGTGTGAGGTTGAGACGGTCCAACTGCGCACTGCGCGCACACGCCTCACACAGCAGCCCCGGTCATTGTCTTCCCACCTCCAATACAATGCCCCCGCCTTACGGGGCTGCCGCACCCACAATGCGATGCCTACGTGGCGCAGGGTGCTCCGATGGCGCCCGCATCCTCGAAGGGTGACAACAAGGAGAGGGAAGCGGCGGAATGAGAACACGCATGTGCTCCCCACGCCTCGAATACGCGCCATCGTGCTCCCGTGCAGGTTACTCGGCTCTCACAGCCTGAAGAGGAGGAGGGGCTATCCTGCACGTCCTACAAATTCTACCCGAGACCAGCCCATTGACGCCTACCAATGGCCAGAGAAGAGCGGAGGGAGCCCCCTTGCACGCGGCGCAGGTGAAAGCGATGCACATTGCCGATCTGTGTGGCGAGATGAGGAGCGAGAGGCAGCAACGGATGCGGTGCATGGGAAGTACCCCCGACCAGTGCCCCCGCGCATTCCGAGAGGGCGTCACTCCCGCGCCGCCAGTGACAGACGCGGGTGTCGAGGCCCCTCCCCTCACTGGCAGCAACCATTATGGTGTGCCGAGCGCAGCACCGACCCCTCTCCTTGAATGGGCGATCGCCGTCGTGAAGGAGAAGAAAGGACGTCTCAGATGGCGGCGCCCTCATTCTCTGGCCGTAACAAGTCAACACAGCTGGCCAGATGAGCAGCGGTACAACGCGGGGGTGGGTCTGGATGCACAGCCAGGGGAGAACTCGTGCTCGACGACTGTGTGTGGGAAGGGAGAGGGGGGGGGGACGGATCTGGCAAGGTCACCTTTTCCAGGCGCTTCCTCCCGTGCATCTGCGGCCGCTATTGAGCCTGCGAACCAGGGGCGGCTCCGTGCATCAGCGAAGAGCGCACCCAAATGAGCTTGGCCGTTGGCCCAGAGGTGATGCGGGTGGTGGCAGCAACATCGGCTTGCCATCCTATGCGGGCGAAGCGATCCGCCTCCGAAATACATCTGTAGGTCTCCATCAACAGCATCCAACGGACGGGTGGCCGACAGGCGCTGGAGATATCCCTGAAGGCGACGCAAGCCGCAACCCCGCTTACCACACGAGACGGGTGCTGGCTAACGACGTGGCGAGGGGTGGGTGGTGATGGATAAGGAAGGGTGTACCCTGCACTATCGTCGAAGGCATTGAAAAGAGAAACAGTACTGGTGTAAGAGCGGAATGCGCACGTCAGCTTCCACCCCCGCCTACCTGGCCGCGCCGAACAGGTTTGGTGCCATCACCTATGGAAGGCCAGAAAACAGAGATGGAAACCCCTTCACTCGATAACTTACCTTCTCCCTCTCACCCCCCATTCCCCCCCTCTCTATCTCTGTCTGTTCGTGATCTCACACCAGCAAGGACAGGAAGTATTTGCCTATTTCTGTCATCCTCTCTTTGCCTTGCTGTGCCGTGGTCACTTTTTTTTCTGCTCCTCTTATTCGTTCGGGTAACTCTGTCTGTCTCAGCACAGCTCGTGCATGTGTGTATTTCATTCGCTGCTTGAATTCGCATTCGACTCTCTGTTTGCTCTCCGCGTCTCTCTATTTTTGTTGTCCCTAACCCTCTTGTTTTTCCCCCGTCTGTGTGATCTGTGCGTCTGTGTGCGTGTGTGTATGAGAGAGAGAGAAGGAAAAGGAAGGAGGGAGTGCACCAGCAGGGCTTTCGCAGTGCACCGTTGTCTGTCACCTTATCTATCGTATTTTTTTTTCGTTGTGGGGGATTGAATCCATAAATATCAATATATATATATATGTATGTATATATATATATACATTCACAGATATATCTGTCAAAGTATATGTGCATGTGTGTGTATATATACACACACATACATGCATATCCCCCCTCCCCCTCTTTTTCTTTCGTTTTATTCGTACAACGCTGGCGCGTTGTTTCAGCTGGCCGCCAAACATCCCTTTTCCCATCCATCCCTGGATATATATATATATATAGCTGCTGCGTGGCCATCATAATGCGCCGCGTCTGCACGGATCTTCCGCACCCGACCCAGTTCGTGGAGCACATCTATATCACCCTCAATGATAACATCCGCCTTGCCGCACGGCTCTTTATGCCGAAGGATGCATCGTCGGAGCACCGCTATCCGGCTATTCTGGAGTACATCCCGTACCGCAAGCGCAACGGCACCCGCATCCGTGATGAGCCTATGCACGGCTTCTTTGCCGGCCACGGCTACGTCGCAGTGCGCGTTGATATGCGCGGCGCCGGTGAGTCGGATGGCCTGCTGCTCGACGAATACCTCAAGCAGGAGCAGGACGATGCACTCGAGGTGATTGATTGGATCAGCAAGCAGCCGTGGTGCACCGGTGACGTTGGCATGATGGGCAAGTCGTGGGGTGGTTTCAATTCGCTGCAGGTGGCCGCTCGCCGTCCTCCCGCGCTGCGCGCCATCATTGTTCTCGGCTTCACACACAACCGCTTCACCGACGACATCCACTGGAAGGGCGGGTGCCTGCTGAACGACAACTTCTGGTGGGGATGCATCATGCAGGGCTTTCAGTCATGTCCACCCGACGGCGACATTGTCGGCGATCGTTGGAAGGAGATGTGGCTGGAGCGGCTGGACAAGATGCCGCTGAACGCCGCTGACTGGGCTGAGCACCAGCGGTACGACGCTTATTGGCAGCACGGGTCGATCCAGGAGGACTACAGCTCCATCCAGGTGCCGGTGCTCCTCATCGATGGCTGGGCGGACTCGTACACGAACGCCCTCTTTCACCTGCTGGAGGGGCTGAAGGGCCCGTGCAAAGCCATTTGTGGCCCGTGGGCACACGTGTACCCGCAGGACGGCACGCCGCTGCCTCGGATGAACTTCCTGCGCGCGGCCAAGGACTGGTGGGACTACTGGATGAAGGGCATGACGGCCAACGACGTGGCGAGCTGGCCGGTGCTCCAGGTCTACATCGAAGACTCGCTGCCGCCGTGTACAATCAAGCCGATGGCGCCCGGGAAGTGGGTGGCGATGGACAAGTGGGTGAACGCTGAGGTGCCAACCGTCATGTATGGCCTCGGGGCGGGCCGGTTCCTGACAGAGATGGGCAAGGACGGCGCCACCACTGCCACCGGCACGGTAATGGTGCACACCCCGCTGAACCATGGGCTCATCTCAGGTGAGTGGATGGGTGTGGGTACGATAGGTGAGAGTGCCGGTGACCAGCGCATCGACAACGGCTTGGCCGTCACTTATACCTCAGCCCCGCTTACAGCTGCTATGGATATCCTCGGCCAGCCGATCTTCTCTGTGACGCTGACCTGCGATCGACCGAAGGGCTTCCTGTTCGC
This sequence comes from Leishmania major strain Friedlin, assembly GCF_000002725.2. Classification (NCBI taxonomy): domain Eukaryota; phylum Euglenozoa; class Kinetoplastea; order Trypanosomatida; family Trypanosomatidae; genus Leishmania; species Leishmania major. The sequence goes on along the minus strand of NC_007269.2, from coordinate 755,585 downwards.
CCAGATGTGCGACATTGCGCCAGACGGGGCGGCCACGCGCATCACGTACGGCATTAAGAACCTGGTTCACTGTGGCCCCGAGGGCGACAGGGCCATTGCCTTGGTGCAGCCCGGGCAGGCGGTGCAGGTGACGGTGAAGATGGACTTCTGCGGCTACTGCATCCCGGCCGGCCACAGCGTCTCCCTTTCACTCGCGAACAACTACTGGCCCATGGTTTGGTGCTCTCCGGGGGACACAACGCTGCTGCTGGACGCCACAACGGCTGTTTTCCGTGTCCCGGTGCTCCACCCGAGCGCCACCATTGTCCCTGGCCCGGATTCGATTCCGGAGGTGGCAGCCTCGACTCCCATGACGGTGATGGCGCCCGGTCGCGTGGAGCGCTCCGTTTCATACGAGATCGTGCTGGACACCTGGACATGCGTCACGAGCGTTGTCGGCGGCGTGTTTGGCGAGGGCATTCCCCGCTTAGACGACATTGACACAACGCTGGAACACAGTCTGCGTCGTGAGCTGACACTCAGCAACCGCGACCCGCTCTCGGCGCGCTACACCATTAACCAGAAGTTCAAGGTCAGCCGCCCGCACTGCGTCACGGACGTAAATATTACGAGTACACAGCACTGTGATGCTGACTATCTCTACATTCAGTCCAAGATAAAGGCTGCACACAACGACGAGGGTGTCTTTGAGAAGAGCTTCTGCCGTCGCGTGCGTCGGGAGGCCATCTAAGCCATGTCCACTCCCTAGCTGAGTGCTACACACGCACAGAGAGACAGGAGGAGTGCCTCTGCCCCTGCTCACCTCTCACTATCCTCACATGCGCGGGCCGGCACACGCACGCCGATACCTTTAACAAGCATAGGGCATGTTAGAGGGCGTGTTTTTGCGCCACGTCGCGCGCATACGTCCCTAGTGGGCGTGGACACGTCTGCTTGTGTGCGTGCGCGCGTGCGTGTGCTCCGCACGCGTTCGGATCGCCTTTTGTTTTCGTCTCTGTGTCTGGGCGTCGGTGGTTTCGTTAAAGTGGTGTTTCTCTGTTCCTCCTGCACGCGCTTTTGTTGTTGTTGTTGTTGTGTGTAGGTGAGTGTGTAGGCGCCTGCTTTTTCTGTGGGTTTGTGTGCGAGGTGTTTGCACTCGTGTGTGTGTTGGGGCCCTGCTCTGCGTCTCCGTCTCTCTTCCTCTCAGTGCACTTGTTTATTTTATTCGTCCTTTCACTGTTTCCTCATCCATTAGGGTTTCTCTTTCCTTGAGTTTTTCGCCGTTAACGGTCTTGTCCATGTGCATGTGTCGTTGTCGTCGTTGTTGTCCTCGTCTCGCCTGTGCGCACCTGCATGCGTGTGTGTGTGTGTGTGTGTGTGTGTGTGTCTGTGCGGTGTTTGATGTGCCAGTTACGTATTCGCCTATGTCTGTCTGTCTCTCTTTCTCTCTCTCTTACGTACACCCCTAACTCTTGCACTTCCCTCGGCGCTGCTCTTGCCTTTCCCTGTGTCACTTGCGCAGTAAACACAAACCGAAAAGGACATGCGCAAGGCAGGGTGAGAAAAAGCTTGCGACACCTCCTTGCGCACCAGCGCGCATGCTCTCTTCCCCTCTCTCCTGCTGCCGCTGCTGCTGCTGCTTTCTGTTCAGGTGCTTCCTCGTACTCTGGCCTTCAGTGTGCGGGTAGCGTAGCGAAAGTGGGGGACTGGTGTACGCGTCTATGTGCTGGCAGGCAAGCAAGCCCACACTCATGTCCGCAGGCGGGTAGGGATAGGCAGGCAGGTAGACAGCCAGAGAGGGAGAGAGGCGTGTGCGGCTGCATCGTGCTCACCCTCTCACGTCCTTCACCGAAATCAAACAGGAAAGCAGGCAAAGAAAACGAAAGAAGCGAGCACGCAAAAGACCTCTGCCGCGCTGCCAGGGCGACCGCCTTGTATGATCGCGAGTCCACGTTAGGTGCCGTGGACGCACCTAATGGCGCAGTCGCAGCTATCGCCCCTGTGCGGGATTTATACCTGTGCGTGAACGGGATTAGGCAGGGCATTGCACCTTCACCACCACCTCCTTCCACGCGTGTGCACGCGTTCCCGTTTACAGCGACCCCGCCCCCTCTTTTGTACATGTATGCACGTACCGTGCTCTGCGCTGTCTCTTTTCATTCTCGGCTCTCCTTTTCTCCTGCTTGTCCGCCTTTTTCGATGCTTGTGCTCACGGCAAGGCCCTTACTCACGCAAACGCATACACACTATTCCTCAGAACCCATTCTTACTCGCAGCTTGTGGACACGGAGGAGGAAGGCGGTGCTGTGCGAGCTGCTGCTACTGGGTAGGATCCGTCACTCTCTCCTTCTGTTCATTGCTGTTGTAAGCCTGCCAGCTGTCTTTGTCTTTCATTTGGACACCACCGGCGCTTAGCTGGCTCCCCTCGTTGCACATACTGCGACATGTAAGCACACACTTGGATACGGCGTCGCTGACTGGGTGACGGAGGCGCCGCACACTCGCATAGGGGTGACAGCGGACCTCTCCAGGTGCCAGTATGACGGTCACTGCTATCGCGAAACCCTCGACACGCTCCAGAGTACAACCATCCCGAGCAGCACCCAACGTATCCCGCGCCTCAGTGGACGCGGTGAGATCTGGGCATTCGCGGTTGCCGACGTCTCTGAGCATACCGCGCGACTCAGCCGCATCCTTCATGATTGTTGTCACGGTTGCGCACTCGTTGTAGCACGCAGTTTCCATCTCGTCATCCTCGTCGACGCGCCGTTTGCTCTCTCTGCCCACTCTTTCGCTGTGCTCATCTCTATCTCTTCTCTCGGGTACATCATCCGCTCTCCTTGTCTCTCTCTCTCTCTATTTGTCCTTCCAATCCTCTGGCTCTCGCCCCACGATCCCACCCCTTGTGATGCACTGGGCCACGCGGCACCACCTGCTCGCAACAACAATGGCACACGAAACACAAACACATCCACGCCGAACGTATGGACATGAACCCCTGGTGCACACTCGTGCCACTCGCGCAGCTCTACCTTCGCCCTGCTCCCGTCGCTCTCCACTGTACTCTCTCTCCCCTCGTTTTCTCGTTTTCCACTTTGAAGGATAATCCCTTGACGCGGCTCCTTCTGTCTTTGTGTCTGTGCCTGTCAGTGCATGCCCACCTCCCACGCACTCCTCGTAGCTTGCACATGCACCCCGTGTAGAAACGCTGCCTGCGCTGTGGCTTCCTTTCTTTAACTTATTTTTTCAGTTTGTTTGGTTTGTGCGAGTGTGCGACGCAAGCGAATGATACAACACTAAAGCGAGGACACGATAAGAGCTGCAACCTGTAGGGAAGCGACACAGCCAACGTCTTTTCTGTACCTCCGCGTCTACCTCTCAAGCCTCCCCACCTCTCCCTCTTCCGCTATAAGCATCCCCACCCCGTGTTTTTGTGCCTTTTCAGCTGCACTTCTCTACTCACGCGATCACGTCGACCAACCGGCACGGTGCCCTCCTTTCCTACCTCACCTCTCCTTCCTTAGCTACTTCCGGTCCAAGAGCGATTGCGATGCGTTAGCAGTCTTTTCCCCACCCTCTTCTTCAGCCCTGCCTCCCGCACTCCCTTATTCTTGTGTGTGCGCTTGTCGGCCAGTCTGCCTCCCACCCAGCCTCTCCCGGTGCACCGACACGCCAAGAGAACACGGAGCGAGAAGGGAGCGAAAGGAAACAAGGACCGCACATACGGCGCAAGCATCGACCCCAGCGTACAAACCTTCGGCGATCGTTAGGCACTATCGCGCACAGCGAAGACAACGACACACAACTAAGTCTAAGCTTGAGAGCACTCTCCTAACCCCTAACACCGCTGCGGTACGCTGTACGCTCACTCATAAAGTGCACATCTTCCGCTGCGCCACGCGAGTGATTTGTTGCACACTCGTCTCTAACCTCTCACGCCACCTCCCGCCGCCTCTTCCCCTTCTCCGCTCCGCCACATTCCTCAATCACACCCACAACAGTCGAACGAGGTGGACGAGAGAGGTGAGGTGTGGGTTGCTTTTTTTTTTCTGTTTTCCGTCTATCTTCTTTTTCGCATTCGTGAGAGCGGTGTCGTGCCAAGCGTGCCGCCGCCTCCTCCCTGCCTCCGTTCGGAGTCGCTCTTCTCTTCAGTCGGTGCTTCCTTTTCCACAAGCAGCGGTATTCCTGGGCTTCACCTTTGGCGCCGCAGTCGTCTTCGCCGATTGGGCTGTCTCAGTCACCGGCATAGAGGCATATATACAGACATTAACACGCACGTACACGCGTGGCGCCTTCCCTGCTCCCCTCCCCTCCCCTCCCCTCCCCTCCCCCGCACACACACACACACCTTTCAACGCACGCTGCTTGTTGCTGTGCCGGTTGCAGTGGGCCCTTACGCAGCCTTGCTGTATCACAAAGAGCGTAGGTACTGATATAAACTCGACACACCTCGCACGCCGGCACGTATCGGTCATGTCCGCGTCGAAGCAGCGCAACGGCGGCGCCGCGGTGAGGGAGGCTAAAATGACGCAGGAGGGCGCCGCAACGCAGACGAGCAGGTGCTCTCCGCTGCCCCGCGGTGGGAACTCGGCCACTGCAGCGGCGTTTCTGAACGGCACCTCCGAGATGCCCGCCGTGGAGAACAACGGCGGGAGTCGCATCCGCGTGTGCTACCTCGACGAAGACGTGACCCAAGCTTCCTGGCACCTCGTCCCAAATGTCGTGACGCTGAAGCAGATGCTATACGAGCAGGACCAGTACGCGGTGTCGTCACCCTCGTCAACGAGCGTCGCCGACCATTTTGCCAAGCTCCCATTGCTGCCCCCCGCGCGCATGCCAGCAGCTACGAGTGCCCCACACGCGCTTGCCTCGGAGCCCAGCGCTGAGAAGACGCATGGCTCATTCGCCTTCCCGGCGATTCGGCTGTCCCCTGCTTCTTCTCCCAACGGTGACGCTCGCCCTGCGTGGGTCAGCATAAAGACAGTGAGTGAGGAAGAGCTGGCAGCGGTTCTGGAGAACCTGCCAGTGCATGTGCTCACACGGCGCCGCATCATCTCAGTACTCTGCACCAATACGGACGCTGGGGAGCTCAGAGAACCTGGGCGCGGCGACTCCAGCAGCGATACCGAGGATACGGAGCCCTCATCCAACAGGGGGCATGAAAAAGGTGACTCTGCCAGACGCCACGAGACGGCGCGTGACAACTTCCTCGAGTACTTCCCAGCACACGGCTACGCTGTGTTGTGCCTGCAGGCAGTGGGACTGCAAAGTGAGGAGACAACGGGGCGCGGCGCCATTCAGAGTGTCGGGATGAGCACACATGGCACACAGCTGCCGTGCACACCGGTGGTGGCGTTGGCCTTCGAGTCGACACTCTTCACCTTCAGCGCGGGTCGTTTTGGCGGCGAAGGAGACGTGCAGCTCATCATGGCCAACCAGTCATGGCCCACCGGATCTTCAACAAGTACCGGTGGAGCTGGCGCGCTGGCACTCCGCTCCGCAGCGAGCTTCGCAGCGTCGCATGCATCATCGTTCAGTGCCCACAAGGAAGCATTGGTCGACACGGCAGCACACGACTCCTCTTTGGCCGTTTGGGAGCGCCAAGGCGACGCGAACCTTTACCTTGACGATGCGGGCAGCGTGGCTAAGGAGGGGGTGAACGGAGCAACGCCCAGAGCGCCTCATGACACATGCACTGGTCGACGGGTGGTGCCAGAGCCACTCACATACCCCGCCGCTGCTGCCGCAGGTGATCCGGTATCGGCGTTGTCCGCGGAGCGGGCGAGAGGGGCCCAGCAACCCATGATGCTGTTCGGCACCCCTAACAAGCCAGCATCGCCGAACTACTGCGCCGACGGAGCCATTTCCGTCGTATGCAGCTCGCTCGTGTCCGCCATTATTGCCTACTTCCAGAGGTCTACCCGTGCGCTGCTCATCGAGGCAGACCAGCTCGACGAGCTTGTGCTTCAAATTCTGCCTTCGCGAGTTGACCAGGACGACATGCTGCTGCGCACCAAAAACCTGCGCCACCTCATAGCCTTCTTCCACATAGACGCGTTGCAGAAGGAGCGAGTGCTGAAGGAGTTGCTGTTGCCGGCAATGCGCCTGACACCGTTCTCACGATCCTCACAGGGAGTTGAGAGCTACCAGCGCTCGCTTTCGTCCGTTCGAAGAACGGTCCTCAGCCTATGCAAGGGCCGCGACATCGTCAACAGGGCGAACATGACCCTCGTCAGTGGCGTGTCTGCACGCCTCCTGTCGCACTGCAACTTTATGGACTACCTGAGTCACGTGCATACGCAAATTACCGTAATACTGATACCGATCACCATCGTACCAAATCTGTTTGCCATGAACGTACGAGTGCCCTTCACCGATGCAGAGACGACGACTCCGTTCTTCTGCATCGTGGGCTTTACGATGGGGATCTTGGTGCTCAGCATTGCGCCCATCGTGTACAAGTTCCTCATGTACAAAGCACCTGGTGCACTGGCGACACTCGAGTAGCGAAGGTGCGACGACGAAGAAAGCAAGCAAACAAGCGAACCAAAAAGTGGGGGAGGGGAGGGAGAAGCCGAAAAAAGAAAGAAGGAAAGAGGAGGTGGGCGTGCTTGCTTGTTTTGCATCGATTCTCCTTTCGACGAGCCGTGGCGAAATTTTCTTGTGCGGTGTCGTTGACGTACGTGAGTTCTTGTGTGTCCGCCTCTTTCTCTTTCTCTGTGTGTGTGTGTGTGTGTGTGTGTGTGTGCGTGCTGGTCCGTCTGCTTCGTTTTGTGTTTTGTTTGTGTTGTGGTAGCGGGTGTCCGGCTGAGGTTTGTTTTGTGTTACGCGTCCGCCTTTTCTTTGTGTCGAGGCTGTTGCCGCGCCTCGAGCTGCATGTGCCGCTCTTCCCTCCTTTCATTCGCTCCTTGAGCCGCCATGCTCCACCCCCGCCTCTTCACCTTTCCACCGCGCTGTCATTCTTAACCTTTCCTTTTCTCGTTTTTGGTGTTCTTGACCTTAGTACTGGCCCTCATGATACTATCTACCTCACCGCGGAATCAGGGTGTAGTGCCCACTCTCGGTGTCGGCGGACCGATCTGGGGCGGCGCTGTGCGGAAGAGGCACGCGCCGTCGTGATGATGACGCTTTGGGCCAGCGCACGACGAGCCCCGTGCGACAATTCGGAGAACATATGCACCCGCCTACCGCTTTTCTGCCGTTGGCTGCGCTGCGGTGATGTTGAGCGTGATCCGTGACCTCGCCTGCGCCGTGAGGCAGTGGCATTGCAATGGGCTGAACGACGCCACGCGGCGCTGGCGGAGCCGGTTCCCTCACATAGCCGACGTGCGACAGAGGCAGAAGACCTGTGGTTGTGTATGCGTGTATACCTGTTGACGTGTTCGTGACAAAATGGACACGTCTGACAAAGAAACGTGTTCGCAGCGGGCGAACTTCTCTTTTCACCTTTTTTTTGTTCGTGTCACCGTCTCCGGTTCATGCTGACAAGCTCTCTGCGGCGTCTCTCTCTCCTCCCCTCACTTGTTCCTTCTTGTCCCCGCATAACTCATGGAAGGGGCAGGCGGGCGCGTACTCCGACACCGACACGCGATATCCGTGTGTTCACACCACTTCCGGGGACGTTTGCAGCGTCTTTAGGCCTGCGCTCTACAAGAGCACTGGCATTCCCCTCCCCCGCACAAGCACACGCAGATGGAGTAACACAAGACCGACACCAGCAACAGCGTTATCCGGACGTGTCATGAGGGAACGAGAGGGCGGCACACCAGACCATGCGTTAGCTACAACGAGGGCAGCGCTGCCGTCCGTAGGGCTTTTTCGACCCGTCTAACAGCAACAGTCGTAGGACGGCGATATGCATCTCCCTCCCCCCTTGCGTCGCCTGCACCACAGAATATACGTGAGACCTTTTCGGCGAGCCACAAGAACGAAGTCGCACCGCATTTTGACCAGCCGCGCTTCGATCCCCTCCCTAAGACTTCTCCTGTACGAACAACGAGAGTCCACGTCGGCGATCGCTTTGGCACCGATTGGGGCACCCTCGTCGTGCCCCGGAGCACGTGCCTGGTGCCGCGTCGCGCCGCTGCCGGTGCCTCCTCTTCCACTGCCCTTCACGTGTCCCCTCTTCCACCTCGTCTCTGCCCCACTCCGCCCAACTTACTCGCACCGCGTACCACGCACACCCTCCACGCCCACGCGCACCACCCAGCATCAAGACGCTCTCTCGATCTCTTTCGCTAAATAACGGCCTTTTCATCTTCATTCTCATCTCTCTCTTTTGTTTCTCTCTAACCTACTGCGACTCTGCGACGCCGCCACCCCTCGCTGACCGCCCCGTCCCGTCCCCGCCTGCCTCCGTCTCTTGCACGCACCCGCAGATCCTCCTCTTGCTCGGCCTAAGCACGGCTCCGATTGCTTCTTCTTACATTCCGAGGAGGCGAGCGACCATGGCGCAACCCACCCTCGCGGTGCTCCGCCAGCTGGCCGGCGATCTTGTGCGCGCTTCCGTTGCGGTGGAGATGCGTGAACCCCTCGAATTTCAGTCGGCCGTTGCTTCCGCAACGAAGACGATCGCCTACTCTCAGGGCTGTGTGGGCTTGCACCCGGACACGAGCGGTGACGGTACGAGACGCCGCCTCTCGTATGCTGGGTCTGGGCATGACCACGGCCACAGCCACGGCAGCGGCACCGACGGCGGCCACGGCCACAGCCACGGCTGCGCCTCTGTGGAAGGAGACTACATGCTGGGATTGCACATTGCTGCGATCTTCATCATTCTCGCTGCATCGGTTGTGGGCACGCTGATCCCGATCGTGGGCAAGCGTGTGCCTGCGCTGCGTCTCCACTCGTATGTGTACGCTGTGGGCAAGGCCGCTGCGACGGGTGTGGTGCTTGCTGTTGCGATGATTCACATGATCAACCACGCTTCTGATGTGTTTGGGTCTGACTGCATCCCTGAGAGCTTCGGCGAGATGTATGAGGGCTGGGCGTTTCTGTTCGCGATGATTGCCGCTATCGTGATGCACGCGATTGACGGGACGGTCGGGTGGATTGCGGAGCGGTGGACCGCGCGCGCCGCTGGTAAGGTGCCGCCTACGGATCCGTGCCACGACTCGCTGTGCAACGAGTGCTCTGTGGTGCCCAAGAGCGAGCTTGCGGAGAGGCCCAACGAGGGTGCACTGAAGGGCATGTACGGCACTGCGGAGGACGGACGGGACGGTGTCTCTGTGCTTCAGATGGACACCGAGGGGCGTGTGGGACACCAGCACAGCGTAGCTGTGCCGGAGGACATGCCGCCGCTGCAGCGCATTGTGGCAGCGCTGTGCATGGAGTTCGGCGTGACGCTGCACAGCGTGTTTGTGGGACTTGCGCTTGCTGTGTCCAACGGCGCGGACCTGCGCGCGCTGATCATTGCGCTTGTGTTCCACCAGCTGTTCGAGGGCCTTGCGATGGGCGCGCGTCTTGCGGACGCGTCGTTCAAGATATCACTGGAGCTTGCGCTGATGCTTGTGTTCTCGTTCTCTGCGCCGATCGGGATTGCGGCAGGCACCGGCGCTGTGATGGCGTCGCGCGACGCGCTGTCGGGGACGACGTACGCGTTGGTGAGCGCGATCCTGGACTCGATCTGCGGCGGGATCATGCTGTACATTGCCTTCAATCTGCTGTTCGTGGACTTCTCGCACGATCTGCACGTGCACCGCGGCGTGGCCAAGCGGATCGGGATGTACGCCGGGCTGTGGGTCGGTGCGGCCGTGATGGCGATCATCGGGAAGTGGCTGTAAGTGTTGGACCACTGCTGCTGTTCCTGCGCGAGTACGTGGACAGGTGGCGGCTGCTGTAATGGGTCGTGCTTCTGTGCCGCTGTGGGGCGTGGGCGGGCCGGCGGTGCCTGTTTGCCCCCCCCCCCCCTCCCCCAGCTGCGGGCATCTCAACGCTCCCTCTTCCCACGCCGTCGCAGGCACGCGTGCAGCGCAACACATAGATATCACATCATACCTGTTCTAGTGCATTCTTTTCTTTCGCTACCTCACCCCTATTTTCTTCCACGCTGTTTCGTAAACTCCCCTTCTCCTCGTTTTAGCTTCCCTTCCCCCTTCCGCACGCCCCCATTTGCATCGGCGTAATTCACACCCATCCGCACGTACACCACCCACCGTACGCCATGCCTCAGCGGGACCGTAGCTCTCTTACGGCCTTCGCGCGCTTCTCTCATCTTCTTCACGATTCACGCAGTGCTCTCTTCCTGCTTTGCAATGACGGAGGAGTTGTTCTCTCTCCCCTCTCTGTGGGCTTGTCAAAATCTGTTTGCTGGGGCACAGTTCACGCTGTGCACTCCCCTCCCCCCCAGAAGAGCGGTGCGTGTTGCCGGGGGGCACGATAAGTGGGCCCTCTGTCCCCTCTTCGCCCCCCGCCGCTGTGCGCGTGCGTGTGCTTCCCAGTAGCGTGCGGTCTCTCTCGTGTCGTTACTGCCTTTTGCTTTGCTTCCATTCCAGTGGTGTGCGTCTGCGCATGTGCTTTTCGTTTCTTCCCTGCGCGTGCCGCTCTCACTTCCACTCTTGCCCCGCGCTGTCTCCCCCCAGGGGCGACGATAAGGTGCGGCTCTGGTTCGTCTTGACGCTCTTTCGAGCGCGTGTACGCGTGTGTATTTGTGTGTGCATTCCCATGAGTTGAGGAAGGGATGGTGAGTGTCTTGCGGTGGCGGAGCCGTGTGAGTCAGTGCTGGTGCCTGTGCTGCTTTGACGGCTGCACGGCTGCTGCTGCCGCGTGTCGCCCGCGTGTCCCTTCCTGTTCGCGCATTGATTTTCCCTTGTGTGTGTGTGTGTGCGTGTGTCGGTGCGTATTCGGCCCCAACTGCTTCTCCCCTCGACCCCGGAGTGTTGCAGCGACTGTGATGGAGCGCGCAGCACGGCGCTCCCGCCTCGTGTGCGTCTGCTGCGTCTCCACGTTTACCGTGTGTTCGCACTCCCTCCCCTTGTGCTCCTTGTGGGGAGTGCCTGTGTGCGCGTGCATCTTCACCCCCTCCACGATCTGTGCGTGCGTGAGTGACCATGTGCTGCTTATTCGCTTGGCTAGCGCTGCGGGGCTCCCCCTCGTGTGCTGCGGTGAGTGTGGTGACGCGCTGTAGGCGGGACGGCGGAGGCAACGTGCCGTGCTCTCTACCGTCTCTTCTTCTCGTTGTTGTTGCCGACCTGCGCGCGCGACTGTGTGTGTGTCGCCCCTCTTTTCCACTGTTTCCATGCGTCCGCCGCAATAGCATTTTCCTTTAAGAGCTGTACCGTACTTTGTGTCTGTGAGTAAGCGGTGGCATGGTGCAGATCGCCTATAACCCGCGTCTGTGTATGCCTGAGTAAGTGAGTATGTGTGTGTATGTCTGCCTGCGGGGGTGTGCGCGCGCGTGAGAGTCCCTGAGAGTCCTCGCGTGGTGGGAGACCGCGCCGCTGCGCGCAAGACCCCATGGCCCCCCTCGCTCCCCCCGTAGTAAAGGCTTGTATGCTTCGCCCGTTTCTCTCTTTTGATTTTGCTTTATGCTTGTGCTTCGGGCCCCTTCTGTGGTGCGCCGGCGGTGGACGCGTCCCCGTTGCACGTTGCGCGTGCGCCTGCCTCGCTGCCTGCCGTCTGACATGTTTCTCTGCGCGATGCGCTTCCCCCCGCTGTGTCTCTGCGGGTGCCGCCGTCTCTGTGGATGTGTGTGCACCACGCCTCTGCGCTTGGGGGCGTGGATGCTGAGCGCCGCGTCGATAACGGGGTGCGGGGGATTCTCTCTGACGGGAGGCCGTCGCCGCCCCGGCAAGCACTGCGACCACGCCGTTGACGGGCGTGCGCATGCACGGGTGCGGGTGGCGTTGTCGCCGACTTGTGTTTTGTGCCTTTTCTTTCTTTTTTGTTTCGGTTTTACGTTCTTCTTTTGGCTCCTGTGGCAATTTCCCGTGTTTCCGGGTTTCTGTTCCGGCCGCGCGGCCCGTGCGTTGACATCTCTGATGGATTGCACGGCCTGTGTCTAGCCGGGGTGTGCGCAGTGACAAGTAATGCTTGGTGTCTGTGTGTGTCTGCGTGGTGCGCGCGCCTGTACTCGCCCTCCCGCGTTGCGCGACTGTGCGGGGGTGGGCGTTGTGGTGCTTACCCCTGCATAGGATAGCCTGGGTCGCCCGGCTCTGCTGTGCCACCGCTGAGCGCTGACGGCGTTGTCACGGTGGCGTGCATCTCGGCGTCGGCCTGGAGTGCATGCCTGGTGCCGCGTCGCGCCGCTGCCGGCGCGCCTCCTCTTCCTCTGCCCTTCACGTCTCCCTTCTTCCACCTCATCTCTGCCGCTTGCATTTGCGTCCCTCTTTCGACTCCTCGACACGCGGGCCGTATTGCGTCGCACGCGGCACGACTTCAGCAATCTTTCCATCTCGTGAGTGACCGCCCCGTTTGGATCATCATCATTATCTCCCTCCTCGCCTGATACACGCGTAACATTCCCCCTTTTTCTTGAGAGTTTCCGGCTTGCTGTTTCGGCGCGCTGTCGTTGTCGTGTGGGACACGGTGTTACCAGCTTCACCTGGAAGCCCAGCGCATACCTTACGTACAAAGAGTGTTTTGAACGCGCGAATCTGTGCCACTCAGCGGACACCGGGTCGCTACCTCTGCCTCTACTTTCCTCGATTTGAGTAAGTTTTCTCCTTGCCGTGCCCTCTCTGCCGTGCACACACGCTCTCGCTCTCTTTCGCGTGGTGTGCACCTTCTTTTCCTTTTCCGCCTTGTCACGTGCTCGCGTCTCTCGAGTGCCCCACTACTGATCGTTTCCCTACTGAGCGTCAGCCCAGAGAAGAGGTGAGGTAGAGCCGCACTTTGGCGCACACAGGACACGGAGAGAAGAGGTAGATACAAAGTCGAGCCACGGGCAAGCTTGACAAGGCACGCCTTCCTTCCCCCTTTCCCTCTTTCCACGGAACGCACGCACACCAACCGAGCCACGTACTCCGGCAAGTTCCTGTGCCTGTCACAATGTCGCGCGTGCCCATCTCGGAGGAGCAGGCTCAGCAGATGGTGGCGAAGCAGCAGGCGCAGCAGGAACGGATGGAGGCGTTGGAGGAGCAGAAGGAGAACATGCTGCGCGCGTTTGTAAGCGCGGAGGGCCGCGAGCGGCTGAAGCGCATCGCGCAGGTGAAGGCAGGCCGCTCCCAGGCTGTAGAGATGCACATCATCCAAGCCGTGCAGAGGGGCAAGATGCAGCCGCCCGTGTCTGATGACACGGTGCGGGAGCTGCTGGGCCAGATGGCGAACCAGGAAGCGGAGAGCAGGTCTCACATTACCATTGCTCGCAAGCGCACGGATGATGACTGGTGAGCTGCCGGGGAAGTAACAAGACCGGTGCAGGGCGGTGGCGAGCCGCAAAGTTGGCGAGTGGGAAGGGAAGACGCAGGGAGAGCACGGGAGAGACCCCGTCACTGCAGCAGATGAGAATCGAGGTGAAAGGAATAGGAGAGAGAGAGAGAGAGAGAGAGAGAGAGAGAGAGGCAGTGAAGATTGGGGGAGGGTAGGGTGCATCCTCCCCGCACCCTCTTTTCTCTTCTCCGCTGCTGCTCATTTCTCGTCCTTGTCTTGCGCTTTCTCGGCTTCCGCCCTTCCTTCATCTCTCTGTAGTCCAACGTGACCCGCTCTGCCCTCTCTTCGTCCCCCCCTCCTACCGCTACTACTACGCCCGCTGATACCTGCACACTGAGACCCACGACTCCTCTACGGCTCAGATGTCCATCGTAGAAGATCCCGTCTCTCTCTATCCCGGTACCACCCCGCTTCTTTTATCCTCGGCAGCGGAGTTTTTGCTGCGGCACTGCAGCGCCCTGTTCGACGAGTCGAAGACACACAGACACACGCACACACACACATACAGACACACGAGTATAGAGCGTGTGCATGCCATGGCAAGACGGTGGGCATTGTACACGTTGTGCAGTCTCCATTGCCGGCGGCTGAGTTGCCGATGATCTCTCTGTCGAGGGCGGAGGAGCGAACGAGACGCTGCGTGTGCGTGTCTGGGTTTTTTTTTTGGCGCGGAATATGGGATGCGAGGATGGAGAAGGACATCCAGACGATGGTGCGCAAGCGTGTGGGCGCATTGCTGCCGGCTGAGGAAGCTCATCTGCGCTGCTGTTGAATATCTATCCGTCGCATTACTTGCCGTCATGGGGTGCACCTCTTTTCCATCTCTGTAACTGTGTGCGCCTGTTCCTTGACTAGGATCGACTCGCTCGCTGCCCTTCTTTGCAAGCGTTGGTGCGTGTTTGTTTATCTCCCCTCCTGCGCCTCCATCTCTATGCGTATATGCGTACGTCTCTGTGTGTAAAGGTGTGTGTGTGTGTGTGTGCCGCAAAAGAGGTTCGTAACAACACGAAACCGGCAAAAAACTTTCCGAAAAGGAGCGAGCAACAGGCGCACCGGAGGACGGCTCGATGCTGTGCGCATGGGTGCTTCTCGTGGCACATGCGCCACTCTTCGGACGGTGCCATGGATGGTGAGCACAGACGAGAAGCGTCGATCATGTGATTGCTCGGCGTTCTTTGCCCCCTTTTTCTGCTCTTCTTTGTGGACGGATTGCCTTGCTGAGTTTCTTGTCGCCGCTGGGCGCCAGTAGCGGTGGCTGATGCGGAAAGGGGTCAGGGTTGGGGTAGAGGTGTGCCTGCCTGCCTGCCTGCGTGTGTGTGTGTGTGTGCGTGTGGGTGAGCATGCGACCGCTCGTACATATGCCCCTCCCGGGTGGTGGACGCCGGCGCTGGTCCACGTCACTTTCTCTTCCTGCATTTTCTTCTTGCCCATAGGCGAGCTTCTTCTCTGCCGCACCCCCTTTTCTTCTTTTGTGGCTGGCAACACCTCAGCGTAGCGAAGCGCATTGACTGCCACAGTGCCTTGCCACCTCCTCTCTCCTTGTAGGTGCCCTGATTCTGCCGGCTGCTTATACACACCCTTCCGCACACGCCCGCCTGCCCACGCTCCATCAAACACGCAGCTACGCGCATCCGCACGTGTGCGAGAGAAAGAGAAAAACGAGCGTGCGTCTTTCATCATGCCGAAGCGTCACCGTCAGCCGGAGCCGATCGACATCGAAAGCACGTCCCGTGACCGGAGCAACCACGAGTGCTACGACAAGAGGCGGCGTAACAGTGATGCGATCTTGAAGAGCTCGACGGCTCTTCGAGCTTCCTCGGCTGCCGCCACCTCCACTGCCTCTGGAACTGAGCGCGCCGATTCCGTTTACTCCCCAGGTGAGATAGAGCTGGCCGAGAAGATCCGCAAGAAAGCCAAGGACTTCCCCGCCACGCCCGAGTCACTGGTGCGACATCGCCGGCAACTGGAGGCGCACGCCAAGCGACGTCGCATCTCGTTCGACAAGGACGGCCAACCTGTCGGCGATGACAACGTCTCGGGAGAGGCGGCACTGGGCTCGCAGCAAAGGCGCCCTGTGCTGATGCCGGGTAAGGTCTCTTTTCCATCTCTTCCAGGCCGAGCTTCTTCGGCTGCATCGAAAGGCCTCGATCTCGCCAGCCACGACGAAGAGGAAGATGATGATGACGACATCGACTTCAGCTCCAACGACTACGTTGGAGATGACGGTAACCAACCTAGCAGCGATGACTATGCGCTCGGCGGCGGAAGCGAGGGCGACAGCGCTGCGGAGGAAGAAGAGGCGGAGCTGCGCCAGCTACGGAAGTCGGTTGCTGCTGCTGCTGCCCAGCGACGCCAGAAGATAGGCGAAGGTGATGAAGACAGCAGCGATGAAAGTGATGGCGGCAGCGACAATGGCGAGGGGGATGAGGTGCCTGATGATAGCAGTCCGCTGGGCAGCAGCGACGGTGACTCGGGGGACTCCTCCGATATGGATGAAGAAGGCGAGTCGAACAATGACTTGTCCGACTTTGGTAGGGAGCATGATAACGACGAAGAGAGCGAGGAGGAAGAGGAGAACAGCGCTGGTGGCGTTTGGGGCACGCGCCGTCGCGGCGGCGGCGGCGCCGCTGGGCAGAGCAGTGACGAATACGACGATGATGACGGCGGCGGCGATGGTCTTGTGACTGTCGACTTTGGCGTGTTTGACATGGAGGCATCTAACGTCGATGGACTTCTCCACCTGATGGATCAGCTCTGCCCCGACCGAATGAACGAGGTGGACCGTGATGAGCTGGGGCTGGCACTGTACGAGAGCCCCTTCACCAGCGTCGTGCGCCTGCAGAACAACGGCGAGGATGCCACAGGGGAGGAGGCGCAAGAGTTCTATGGCCTTTCCTCTGTGCTAGACGTCGCACACGGGCAGTCGCTCTACCCCGCGGCACTGCGTCCGCTCTATGGGCTGTTGCAGCAGCGCGTGTGGCGGCAGGCGGCACCAGGCATTCCACCGACAGACATCTTGACGAGCGTTGTGGACGGCGGCCCCGCTGCGTCGTCGCGCGCCAAGTGCCTTCTGCTCATCTCCGAGTACATCCGCAACATCCCGCTAGAGCTGACAGTGCAGATTCTCGAGGACGTGCTTGATCGCTTAGATGCCGCCGGCCAGCAGGAGAAAAAAAAGATTCAGGCGCAGACGGCGGGGGAGGCCATGGCGACGCACGAGCATCCCATCTTTGCAACTCACCCGAGCATGTTTGCCGTGCTGGCGAAGGTCCAGCGTGCCACAGATGCGCCGGTGACACTGCCGAAGCATGCCGTGCCATCCTCATCTGGCGGCGGCTCTGAAGGGGCTGGGAGTGGCGGCGACGCAGCCGCTGTAGCTCACCGGAAGCATCACAATGGTGGAAGCCATAACACTAAGAAAGGGAGCGAGGGGGCTAATGGAAGTGTCAGCGGCGGCGCGACGGGTGCTCCCGACTCCCCGCTCGACCTTACACACTACATCTTCTGGCGCGAAGAGGACAATATCCTCTACGAACTCCGCGACAAGCGGGTTGCCACCCTCGTCTACCGCTGCCGCCCCCAGTACGACGGCCAGCCGGAGCACGAAGTACCGCTCTCACTTCTCTTTGTGCTGCAGTACGGCGCTGTGCGGCAGGCGGTGGACAAGATGCGGCGGCGGCAAATGCTCAAGGCAGCCGTGGAGCGATACTGAGGAGAGGAAGTGGAGGAGTGAGAGGGGGAGGGAGACTGTGCCAGACCTTGTGCAGGGAACAGCCTGCCGACCTGCCTGCGCGTGTCTGCGCGCATGTGGCGGCGTACGTGGGCGCACTCCATATGTGCGAGTCACGCACAGGCATCCCTCAACGACGCACATCCACACAGACAATCCTGCACGTCCCGCAGCACGCCACTCACCCCCCTCCTCCCCCCTCCAAACCGCATCCAACACAAACGCCCCCAGAAACAAACAACAGCAAAGAAACGATAGCAGGACACGGTCTTTGCACGAGGCTCTCCCGCTGGGGGTGGCGGTCGTCGTCGGACAGTCGCACTACCAGCCTCTGCACGTTCCCCTTGGCAGCCACAACCTATTGATGGTGGGCAGCACCGCTCGCCACTCGCCCTTCACGGCTTCTCTGCGAAAAATGAACGGAAAAACGAAAAGAGTGCACGAACGCCGCGAAGCGGAGCGAGGAGCGAAGGTGCTGCAGCCGGCGCGTCCTTTGCACCGCACAAAGCCCCGCGCGCGTGTCCCTGCTGGACATTTCGAGGCTTCTTGAGCTTCTCGGCTTGAGTCTGCTAGTGATGCGCCCTGTCGCGCAACAGCGAGGTGGGACACGAGGCTGTTTTCCGTTTCTGCTCCGTCTTCGACCCCCTCCCCTTACCCTTGCGCGCATCTCCCATTTTTATTGTCTGTTCATTCCCCACCTCTCTCTTTCGATCTATGCATGTCCGCATTGTGGGCTTGTGCTGCATGCCGGAGAGTCTTTACACCCCTCCTCTGCAGGCCAGCAGACGGGGACGACACGTAGTCAAGGCGGCATGCAGCCGTCTACCTTGAACTCCTCGCA
This sequence comes from Leishmania major strain Friedlin, assembly GCF_000002725.2. Lineage (NCBI taxonomy): Eukaryota > Euglenozoa > Kinetoplastea > Trypanosomatida > Trypanosomatidae > Leishmania > Leishmania major. The sequence goes on along the minus strand of NC_007269.2, from coordinate 737,667 downwards.
TGGAGTCTCTTCAGCGCACATAATCACATCGGCAGCTCTGCGTCACCCGACGGGTGCCACTGACGAGGAGATAGTAGAGTGCTTGCTGCTGATATGGCGCGATGTGTCAGCAGCGGCTGCGCCCCGTCACACACCTTCTCACCCTGCCTTGATGCATCCAGCTGCCTTGCGCATCTTTGGCCATGATTCCCTGCAGAGTGCAGCGACGTTGAGGCATCACTATCGGCAGCTTGCCATTCGCGTGCACCCGGACAAGAACACGAGTTCGCGGGCGTCCGAGGCGTTTCAGCTACTTCAGAGCTGCTTCGAGTACCTCATCAGCAGCCGCGAAGTCGGGGGCGTTGGTGGCGTTGACGTTGTAGAGCATGCGACGTTTCAACGCACAGCCGATCCGTCAAGGCCGGAGGAGAAAGATGCGTTCAGGAGAGGTGACGCAGCCGACGGCGAAGATGCCAAGTATTTTTCCTCCTCGACATCGTCCTCCTCCACGTCTTCCGCTTCGCCATCCCCGCTGTCACCACCCTTGTCGCCTCTCTTCAGCACGGACAGCAGCAGCAGCGGCTCAGGGCGGTCTTTGCCGGCTCACCCACGCACCGCCGCCGCTGCCACAGCTGGGAGGGCGTCACCACCACGGCCACCACCTCCCTCACGTCGTCCAGCACCGGCTGCGACGTCGACGAATAGAGGTGTTATTCTCTCCGCGCCCGTGCCCGAGCCACCCGACGTATTTGCCACCAGCGCAGACGCAACGGCGGCTGCGGCTGTTCCAGCGCCGAATGTCTTTGATCATAGCAGCAGCGACCCTGCCGTGCCCCCTCCCCCCGTCTTTGACGCGCACCCGGCCTTCAAAGCCGGCTCGACGGGAGCTGCGCAGCCCCGCATTAGACGCCGTGCATCGACTGGCGGTTGCACCTCGTTTGCCGGCGCGGCAAGCGATTTTGGCCCAGCACCACCGCTCGTGTTTCAGCAAGCATCATCTACGCCAACAGACAGTGCGCGCGGCGTGATTGCCAGGCGAACAGGGGTGGCAAAGCAGCACTCCTCGAAACAGCAGCGGAGTGCGCGACAGCCCGAGCTGCCGACCCTGGCTGAGCTGTTGGCTCGGTTGGACGCCGATGACGATGAGGACGAGGGCGACTCAGAGAACATTTTGGAATGTGCCCGAGGCCTGTCCTCTCGAGACGGCTTGAACGGCTCTGCAGCGCGGAGGTGTCGCACCGACGAGACCGCCGCGGTGAAATTTTCGGTTCCCCCAGCAAGGCTGTGGTCATCCGCGGCGCATCCAGCCGCTTCCCACTCTCGAAGGAACACAAGCGACAGCGCTAACTTCGAAAGCAGCGGCGCCCCTGTGACTCACCGCGCATCGATGACGACGGACCCTGTCCACCTGGACATGTCGTGTGCGACGGCGGTGCTTAGTGCACCATCATCGACTCCATCCACACTCGAAGCCTTTTACAATGCGTTGCAGGAAGAGGTGAGAGATACGAAGCACTGTCACACTTCTTCTGCCTCTCCTCTTTCTCACATATCCTGTGGCCCGTTCGCTGGATCATCTGTGCGCAGTCGACGAGCCGGTGTCGGCGGGGTGGAAGGGAGCAGCGGGCGCGCGACTCGAGGCCGGGGCAGCGGCGGCTCCACAAGAGAGCGGTGCGCCTGCGGCAAGGCTCCTCGTGGTCGCTGCTTTCTCTGTGAAGAGTAAAGGCATGACTGGTGACGTGGTAGCGGTGCGAAAGGCTTTTCTCTATCCTCCTCCCGCTGGCTTCCCACCCGCGTCGCTTAGGCTTCTGCCGCGGTGCGTGAAGTCCTCTCGGCACGCAGTGGAGGGGACGTATTATTCTCGCTCGTCGCTGTGCTGTGGTGGCTGTGGTATCGCCCCCGTCCTCTCTCCTCGGCTCTCTCCCAGGTCGCTCTCTTGCCGTCTTGTTTTTCAGGCATCCCTCACCCACTTCATCCTTCCGCCAATGCAGCAGTGCCGGGGCGCAAGAAGCGAGCCCCAGCAAGGTTCTTCTCATATCCCACATGAGCGTCGTCTCTGCTATAGTTTCGCACAAACAAGAAATGTGCCAAGCTGTGTGGCGCGGTGCATGCCATGTGGGCAGTGAGCGCCACCACCGCCGGCATCCTCTAGCCGAGAAGAATACGCTTCGAATGCCGCGTCTCACCAGTGACATCCCATCAGCGGAGTAGGTCTGTGCTGATCACCCTCACCCTTTTCCCAGCGCTCCTCTCACCTCCACCTCTTTCTCTTCTGTCTTCTGATCGGCAATAGCGAAACCTCTCTCCGCTCCTGATGCCGCCCTTGCTGTCCTCTTCTTCACCGCCCTACCTGCCTCCAGCCCACTAGGCACTCAACTCGAACACTCCCCCCCCCTCTGCCCTTGACTTCGCCGTCACTGGGGCACAGAGAGAGATGTACGCGCTTGCATGCATGCTTCCCTCTCACGAGTAGCATGGGCGGCTCCATTGGCAAGGCGCGCTTGTCACTCTCCGCTTTCTCTACCACAGGGGATGAGGTGGAGGGGCTGCGGTGGCGGAGATGCACCTTATGCGGCGCCACAAATCCACCGCGCGTGAACAGGAGCAAGGCAGCGGGGGGGGGCTCGGCATCACCCCCGCCGCTACCCGAGCTTCCCAGAGGCGTGACAGTGACAGCACCGACACCTGAAGTGGCACATTCCGCCACCGTACGGCAGAAACCTGCGCTTCTCGTGGCACCCCAATGCACTGCTCTATTTCGGCGCCCTCCGACCGAGAGGGCGGCGTTGTAGGAGAGCCACATCACGGCTCGCCGCGACACGCTGAAAGGGAGGAGGAGGGGAAACGGCGCTGGAGGCGGGTTTTGTGGCTTTCTCCATCGGATACACGTCGAAATGTGGTGGTGGTGGTGGTGGGGGCGCGGAGAGGCAACGGCCCGAGCTCGCGCCGTTTGCTGCCTTCGTGCGGCTGTGGCAGGACGCCATTGTGCCTTCATCGTCCCAGCAGAGCGTGGACATGAGCCGGGCCTCCTGCACCCAGCAGCTCTTCGAATTCCTCGAGCCGAAGACCGGCGCCTGCGGTGTGCTGCTTCGCATGTGCTTCTTCTGCTACCCCGCTACCGTTTCGTACGGGGTGGTATCCGACAGCACCTCGGAGATCAGCGACGGGTCTCGCATGACTGCTCGAGGGCTGGCTGGCAACCTGGACAAGGAGGATGTGGCCGTGCACTTTAATGAGGCGCATGGATGCAATGCCCCCGGAGCTGGAGACACGGAAGTGTACGCCGGCGGCGTGGACCGCCTACGACGAGTAGCCGCTTGTTGGGGTGGCAGAAAGGCGGCCGGAGCTGCCCCCTCTCGTATCGGATTAGACCTCTGCCGAAGGCCTGTGTGCGCGCAGAGGAGAAATCGCGACAAACATTGCACTTTCTGTATTCCTTTTCTCTGTAACGACCGGCCTCCTCTGCGGGGTTTGCTCTGACATGAATATCGTTGCAATGTGCAACGTCGCCGGTGCGCGTCGGTGTGTTGTGTTGCCCTCGCCGAGGCGTGCTTTTGCGTCTCCTTGTCCTTGTGTGCGTATGTGTGTGTGTGGTTGAATAATGTGCGTGTTGTGAGGGGGGGGGGGCGGTGGTGTGCAGAGGCTCGTGGCTCCCGTTTTTCCGTCTGCTTGCGAGATGTTTCTCTCTCCCGTATATGTTGCGTTGGCTTTGCCTGCTTACTTGTCATGCGGCTTCATCTGTCTGCTACTGGATCCGTTCGCCATCGCCGAGTCTTTCACTGTGTTTCGATGTTCTGTGGGCACGGAGGCCCGGACTCTGTCGTGGGTTTCGCTGCATCTTTTCGGCTTTCCTTTGGTGCGATGTGGCGCTCTGAGCTTCTCCGTCTCTGGTGGTGGGGTGAGGAAGGAGCAGGCGAACGAAAGAGCGAGGCACAGCTCATGCATCTGCGCGTGCGCGTCTGTCTGTGTGGCTGTCTCCCATCTTCCCCCCTGCGCATGTCGTTCTATCGAGGGAGAGAGGTTGGGGGCTTCGCGCTGTCTGCAGCGTCGTCTTCTTGTTTGTGTGTTTCGTGTTTTTTGTGCTTGCCCCTCCCTCTTTGTTTCTTCCCCTGCCACCCGTTCATGACGGGAGCGTGGAAGGGGGATCAGGAACGCCAGCATACCTCCGAACCATCGATGTGCACGCGCGTGTGTACGTGTGCACAAGCCGCTTCGCGTGACTGCGTGGTGGTGTGGTCTGTACCCTCTGGACACCCTTCCCACCACGAAGAAAAAGAGGATAAGGCATTCATGATTCTCTCACGATGCGCATGTGTGCCCCCCAGATGTTTTCCAAACCCGCATCTGCCTGCGTCTCCCTCCCGCTCCATCACGTCGCCACGCGCGCTGTGGTACACCCAACAAACCGTGGCAGACGAAAAAAGAAAAGGCAACAGCAAACCTTTGAAACGAAAACAATACGCCGCCGTGAACTGTCATGAGTGCCTCTGTATGTGTGCGGGTGAAGGTGTGCTTACATGCTTAGATACAAGCCCCTTGTGGATGTCTCTCTCACCCTCATCCACACAGCACGCGTGCATGCAGTTGCCGCTGCTTTTGCGCGCTTCTCTCCATGCGTTTCCCTTCCTCTGTGCAGGCGCATCTCTGCCGCTTGCCAGCTCAGCGGGCTGTCGACACTGCACCGCGGTGCCTCAACAACTTCCTTTCGTTGCTTCCTCCTCTCTCCTGCACAGCTTTCTCTTGTTGTTCTCGGACATCAGCACACTCGGAGTGGGTGGGTGAGGGGCCTCGTACACCGACGGCAACGACTCAGCAACCATTCGGATAAGCGTCTGCACCTTCCACTCTTCTTTCTCATCGTAAGTAAGGTACGCTGGGCTCGAGGGCAGGCGCAGGCCCACGCATCCTCATCCTCCATCTCAACTCCATCCTCACACACACACACACACACACACACACACACACACACAGACATATCCATCCATACATACAGGCTCGTTTACCAGTGCGCTGTGAACAAGGAAACTGGCTCATAGGCAAACTCACCGATACACCGACACCGGCTGTTAACAGGGTGTGCAGCCCTCCTCTACACGAACATTCCAACCCTCGCACTGACACACTCACGGAAGATAAGGCTATGGGGTACATCAGCGTCTCTCCCTCCTTGAGCGTGTATCTCTCTCCCCCCGTGGCTGTTTGTGTGGCCGTTTTATTCGTCTCGATCTCGCGTTGCGTCATATCCTGGCAAGGTCACTGCTTCAGGTAACGACGCGTCTTTTCTGTTTGGTCGTGTAGTTGCTGGCTTCGGCGAGAGCGAACGGGAACCAGGCGTGTGCCGCGCCGTCACTCTCCGCTGTTGTGCTTCTCCTCTTGTTTCCCCCAAAATAGTCACCCTTCATTTTGTGGCGGAGCGCTCTCTCTGTGGCCCCCTTCCTCCTTGGCGATGTCTCTCTCCACTCACCGCCCGGTGAAGGGCATCACGTATGGGGTTGTGTGCCCCGTGTGCTGCAATCCGATGGACTTTGAGTGCACCAGTGAAAGGATGTACGGCGTGCGGTGTCCGACGTGCAATGCCATGATAGACCTCCGCAACCCGGCAGAGACGCTGCCGGACACCGACACTGGCGTCTACGAGGGGGACACGCAACGTATCAAGGTTGTGCACTACTCAGCTGAGGTAGAGCCGTCCACTGGGATGTCCGCCAGCGCGCAGGTAAACCACCTCGTGAGCAGCGTGGAGGCAGAGAAGCGCAAGGTCATGCCGACAGTGATGACGGGGGAGACGAAGCAGGCCTTCTCCGCCCAACGCCAGCAGGCACTCGCGCAGAAGTTCTCTCTTTTCTTCCCTGTGACGCACGCGATCGAGTACGTTGTCTTTGGCAGGAAGCCGTACGCCAAGATCGGGCACGTGCGCATCTTCCGCAAGCGCATTCCCTTCTACGGCTACGTGAACATCGGCGCCCCACAGACGACCACATCCTACTCGGCGCCATGCTCTTTTGCCTTTCTATTATTTATCCCCGTCGAGTGGCTCTTCGCGCAGCTAGAGCTGGAGTGGATACTGCGGTACTACTACACCGAGTTGGTGCTTATCATTCTCTTCTACACGCTGCTGTTTCGGCTGGCGTACAGTGATCCCGGCTATGTGAAGCCGGGCTACATGGACGACGAGGGCGGCGACACCGCTGCTGCTGCCGCTGCCGAGGAAATGACTCTGCGTGACATCGAGCGCAACCAGAGGGAGAGCTTGTGGGAGGATGTGAACGGCGTTCCGATGGAGCGCAAGTGGTGCTCCACGTGCAACATGCATCGCCCTGTGCGAGCTGCCCACTGCTACATTTGCGGCCTATGTTGCTACGACCACGATCACCACTGCGGCGTCCTCGGTATCTGTGTTGGTCGTCGCCGTGTTGAGATGTTCTCGATGTTTGTGTCGGTTGCCACGATGATGTGCGCCTTACCGACGATGATCATTATCTGCGCCCTCTGGACAAACTGGGAGAAGTTCACAGCAGCTTTGCTGGCGGTGGCGTTCTTTTTGGTCGTGGTGCTGGGGGCCTTATCCGTCCTCCTCACCATGACAGCGGTCTCCATGTGGCAGTCGATCACGCAGGAGGCGAGCACCCGCGAGCGCATCCAGCACGTATACGCTCACAAGCGCAACCCCTACAACCGCGGCTTCTTCAAGAACTTGTACTACCACCTAGTGCAGCGCCGTGTTGCCGCGTCGCTGTTCGATGACGACTTTGTGAAGAGGTGCGCGCTGCGGGTTCAGGAGCGGGAGCTGGGCACCGGCGTCACGGTTACGTGCATCTGAGCGAGTGAGGAAGACGGAGGAGAAGGGAAGGGGACAGTACGGCACACGTGTGTGCACATGCGCACCATCACAGCCCTTCTTGCACTCCCCTCTCCTTTTTTTCCTGTCCTCTTCCCCCCCCGTCCATCCACACGCATCTAACCCTTGCATCCCTAGAGTGACGAGTGCGAAAAGGATGGCTAGTGATTGTACATCAGGTGAGGAATGAGTCCTCCGTCGTCTTCACTTGCTGCTTTGGCTTCCTTTTTGTTGCTGATTTAGTTTTATATGTTGTGTATGCGTGCTGATCTTGCTCTCTCTCTCCCCCTCCCCCTCCCCCCACACAACGTGTCGTCCTTCTTTTTAGGGTTTTTTTGTTGCAGGCGTTATCACCTTCAGCTGTTTTCTGCATCTCTCCCCTTTCCCTCTTCCTCTCGCAGCTCCTTGCCCGTGCTCTGTTCCGGGGAGACTGGGCGAAGAGCAGATGACGCGCATTCTATCGGTTCGTACGAAATTCACGCACGGAAGCCATGGGCTCTACCTTGCCCCTTCCCCCCTCCTTCCCCCACCACACACACACACACACACACACACACACCTCCTTTCTTGCCGCGGTTGGAAGAAAGTGCAGAGGTTGGGTCGTATCGCCAGTGCAGCTTGCTTCACTTCCCCTCTTTGCATTTTGGATGTGTGCCTCTGCTCCACGACCACCTCCTCCTCCACAGCAAGCTCTCTCCATTCCTCTCTCGCCTTTGCTCTTCCTCTTCTCCTGAGCGTTGTTCTCATCACCATCGGCTGCTCATGCACGCCTGCATTCGTCATTGCCTCTTCTGTTTCTCTCTTGTGGGCTGTACATCTCCCGTTGCCATCGCTGCTCCTGCTCTCGTCCTTGTCGCGGTGAACGTGGTACTTTACACAGACTCGGACGCGCAGAGTAGCACACGTGCAGATCGAGAGAGAGGGGCCAGGAGAACGCTCGCGGCCCCTCCTCTTTCCTCTCTCCTCATCTCTTCTCCCACCTGGCGGAGGAGCCGCCCCCTTTTGCGCCCCGCCCCCTCCGGCTACCCCGCAGGCGACAATGGACGAGCCACAGAAAAACAAGTCCCACAAGAGCAAGACCGTCGGCAACAAGGCCACCAAGAAGGAAGCGCTGCGCAAACGCCGCTCCGGCATCGACCTAGAACCGAACCGCGGCAGCAATGTAAAGGCGTTTCAGGGCCCCAGCGCGGGCGGCCGCAAGGCGCAGAAGCTCTACCGCTCTCTCGAGAAGAAAGAAACTGCCCTGCATGTGCCGACGATGGACAAGACGCTGCGCCACGTTGTGGCCGAGCCACCGCTGCTGGTCGCCGTTGTCGGGCCACCCGGCGTTGGCAAGACGACGCTGATTCGCTCCATGGTAAAGTTCTACTCCAATCGCAACTTGGCCTCGGTGCGCGGCCCCGTGACGGTGATAGCTGGTCGCTCACGCCGCATCACCTTTATGGAGTGTCCCAACACCTTGGCTTCCATGTGCGACGTGGCCAAGGTTGCGGACCTGGTGCTGCTCATGGTGGACGGCAGCTTCGGCTTCGAGATGGAGACGTTTGAGTTTCTCAACATCGCGCAGGTGCACGGGTTTCCGAAGATGTTTGGCGTGATCTCGCACCTCGACACGCTCAAGACGGGAAAAGCGATGAAGAAGCGCAAGAAGTTTCTTCGGCATCGCTTCTGGCATGAGGTGGCGGCTGGCGCCAAGCTGATCTGCCTCTCCCCTATGGTGCGAGGCATGTACCGACCAACCGATGTGCTGAACCTGCATCGCTTGCTCATCTGCGTCGAGCCCAAGATTCAGGCCTGGCGCAACACACACAGCTGCGTCGTGATGGATCGCATCGAGGACATCACGGACCCGGACGTCGTCGCGAAGAGCCCGCTGCATAGCCGCACCGTCGCCTTCTACGGCTACGCCCGCGGAAAACCGATGAAGCCGGGCCAGCTGGTGCACATCCCCGGCCTCGGCGACTTCCCGGTGGCGCACCTTTCCCACCAGGCTGATCCCTGCCAGCTGGACAAGTTCAGCGGCGACAGCAAGGAGGGCGGCAACCACCGCATGCGCCACCTCAGCCTCAAGCAGAAGAAGCTCTATGCCCCATACTGCGACGTAGGCGGTATCAGCTACGACGACGACGCCATCTACATCCAGGAGGACGCCGCGAAGGGCGCGATCGAACGCAGCGGAGAGGGTCTGCAGCTGCTTCGGGAGCTGCAGAATGCGCGTCCGATGGACGCGGCGCAGACGAAGTTGCGCGTTGTACCTCACCGGCGCCGCCCAATGAACTTCCGAGACGAGGACACAATGGAGCTGGACATGGGGGAGGTTCGCATGCCCTCCGACGCCGACGACGACGACTGGAGCAACGACGCAGGCGACGAGGGTGCGTGCAACGACATTGTTATCGACTCGGACGACAACGGGGAGCGTGAGCGCCAGCAGCGCGGCGCACCACAGCTCTCCGACTTCGGGGTCGCCAAGGATGGAGAGGACGAGGCGGCCACCGCAGGCGGCGACGATGATGGCGGGGGCAACAGCGAGGCTGCTCTGGCGCCCCGTCTGCTCAACGACCCGGACGCGATTCGTCTGAACGCCATTCAGCATGACTGGAGTGATGCCTCGATGCTGCGCTCGCTGAAGGACCTCTGCGTCACTGGAAACTGGGAGGCCGGCGCGGAAGGCGTGAACGAGGAGGACGCCGGCGCCGCAGAGGAGGGCAGCAAAGGCTACGACAGCAACGATGAGGAATTTGAACAGGAGGCGCGTGGGGAGAAGCCCATGACGCGCCACGGCAACAGGCGCAGCGGCACCGGTGTTGCTGGGGACTTCTCCACCTCCGGGTCTGAGGGAGACGACGAGTCCGAAAACGGTGAGGATGGCTTCGGCAGCGACGGCGACGACGATCTCGGCTTTGGCCGCGTCAGAAACGGCTCGCGTAGCACTGCAGCCGCCCCAAGGAGGACGAACGCGTTGGCGTCCATCAGCTACGGCGGCGGCGGCGGCGGGCGCGGCTCCCCTCGTCAAGGTGAGGAGGTGGGCGTAGATGACAAGTACGACGGCTACAACATCCTCGACGACGACAGCGACGGCGGTGAGGTGGACGGCAGCGGCAAGGCTGGTCACAGCGTCGTGGGCGGAGCCGATCGGGAGCTGGATGACCTCGTCTCCAGCTTCCTGGCGCACGGCACCTCGCATAGCGGCAATGGCGGCAGCCGGGCCAACGGACGGGCAGCCACAACGGCCGGCCTCGACGGCGAAGACGGCATCGAGTTCTTTGACGAGGCGACGCGCTACGACCGTGACGACGATGGCAAGGACGGCCACCCGCGCCCGCGCAGGCGCCGCGTCAACCCACAGGAGGAGCGTATCGCCGAAGCGGAGGCGGGCGCCGAGGCCGCTGTGCGACAGGGCGGCAGCCTCACCGAGGAGCAGGAGCGCCTCTTGCAGAAGAAGATGGCGAAGAAGCGCGCGTTCGACGAAGATTACGACACCGGCGACGTCGACGGCGGCAAGAACACAACCTTCAGCTACTACCACCGTCTGAACCGGCAGGTGGAGGAGAAGAAGGAGCGCATCAACGAGGCCCTCGACGATGTCGGTGACGACATGGACAAGAAGATCCAGCTGGTCGGCTACTTCAGTGGCCTTTATGTGCGCATTGTGATCGATAGCGTCCCTGTCGAGTTCCTCAAGACGTTCGACCCCGCTGTACCGCTGATTGCGGGCGGCATCAACGCCGGCGAGGATGAGTTCCGTATCGTGCAGGCCCGCATCAAGCGCCATCGGTGGTTCCCGAAGATTCTCAAGGCGCAGGATCCGCTGCTTCTCTCGATGGGCTGGCGCCGCTTTCAGACGCAGCCGATCTTCTCCACGGAGGACCCGAATGGGCGGTGCCGCTACCTCAAGTACACGCCACTGCACATGCACTGTATGGCAGCCTTCTACGCCCCTGTGGCGCCGCCAAACACCGGGTTTCTCGCCATCCCGGTTCGCGACCCACGCGTGTCTTCTTTCCGCATCCCATGCACGGGCTACACAATCGGCAATGACGTCTCCACGCCCATCGTGAAGAAGCTGAAACTGACGGGCACGCCGGCCAAGGTGGAGAAGACGACGGCGTTCATCAAGGGCATGTTTAGCAGCGACGTGGAGGCGGCGAAGTTCATTGGAGCCAAACTGAGGGCGGTGTCAGGCATCCGCGGTATCATCAAGTCTGTCATGAAAGGCAAACAGGGGCTCGTGCGTGCAACCTTTGAGGACAAGCTGTTCCCGTCCGACATTGTCTTTATTAGCGCGTGGAAATCTGTGGAGCCGCCGCGGTACTGCTCCATGCAACGCAATTTGGTGGATCCGGAGTGGGTCGGCATGCGGTCCATGCGGGAGCTGCGGCTGGACTACAACATGCCTCTTCCCCGCAACGACGACTCCGAGTACACCGAGATCAAGCGCCGCCACCGGGTCGCCGAGGAGGACGAGGACCTCACGAAGCAGAAGGTGCTGCTCTCGCGCAACCTCAAGATGCAGCTTCCGTACGACATGAAGGAGGATTTCATTCCAATCAACCGGGGCACGGCCCTACAAGAGCGCATCAAAGGAGCAACCACGGTAGCACCAGAGCCGCGGGAGCAGCGGCGGCAGGCCCTGCTTGACACCTTCGCGGATCGGGCGGATGCCATGACACAGAAGAAAGACGCGGCGAAGAAGCGCGCGCGCGAGCGGTCGACGAAGGAGGCGGCGAAGGAGCAGGAGGCGTATCTGCAGGGGCTGAAGAGGGCGAAGAAGGACACGGCCCGCATGCGAGAATTCCGCACGCAGCATAAGTCCCGCAAGTGACAGCAGGTCTTTGCGCTGTCGTTGGAGGTGGCGCTGACGGTGGCGGAGGAAGACGAAGAGGTGGCTATCACCAGCGTAGCAGCCAGGGGGCTGCTGTGAAGCTCGCGTGGCACATGTCTGTAAGCGCTTCTCACCATTTCAGCCATCCTTGCCCCCACACCTGCTCAAGAGTTTCTTCAACTCGATGTGCCCGTTGATGGTGATAACCCGACACCATCTCTCTCTTTTGCTCAAGCACTGTCTACACTCTTTCGGCAACGCTGTCGGCAACTCTGTATTTCCCTCTGACAGGCATGTTTTTGCTTTTAAGTATAAGAAGCCACACGCGTTGTGCCGTGGCCATGGACGGCTAACCGACGACATTATTTCACACGCACACACGAGAGAAAAAGGGAGAGAGGCAAGCGCTGCATTTAACTTGTCGTGTAACGCGGAGCCGATATCTTTTCGACCGTGCGCCTCCACGGCTGTCTGTCTTCGTGTATGTTGGTGCATGGTTTGTTCTGCACTAACGGTGGCGGATCGCGTGACAGACTGTCGCCTCCTTTCCTTCCCTTCCCTTCTTTCTCTCTCACCTGTGTGCGTGTGTGTGTGTGCACGTCTACGTAATGAACGACAATGGAGTAGACGAACACCGAAGCTTTCAGGAAAAGGGCAAGGCGCATATGAGCGGAAGGAAGGAAACACGCCTCTTTGTATTCTCGTTGCCATCTTGTTAGCTGGCCCTCTGGCCCCCTCCCCTTCACTGCCACAGGTATTGCCTTTCCTCCCTCTACGACCCGATAACCGCCGCTTCACACGATTGAAAGAGCACCACCCTTCCACTCACCCGCACATGTGTCTACTCTGCTCCCTAACTTTGCCCCTCCTTATCATTGCTCTTTCTTGGTTTACCACGGTGCACCTCTGCACTCCTCACAACACTTCTGCACTACCGCAGACGCTCATACAGCATCAGAGGATCACTTGCATTCTTTCGCCACCGGAAGACGACGTCGTGGAAAATGGCCAACGCTGCGGTGACGTTTCGCAGAGCACTCCTTGACAGGGTGCTCCGCGACCGCCTCTGCCAACGACGCGCGTAGAAAAACAAAAAGGCGGCGGGGAAAGGGAGGGGAGGCGCACATGGCCGGCGCAGCGCCGGTAAGGACACGCTGAGCAGCAACAGCACCGAATAACACAAAATCGATAGGACGGCCGCGCAGAGTTGGGATACGATAAGATGAAGAAGACACGCAAAGAGAGTAGCCGGCACGCACACATCAGCGCTGCGGTATACTCCACACTCTCTCCTACCCGTCTCGGTCATCCCCTGTCTTCTCTCCCTCCGCATTCTGCACTCCTGACGCGCACACGCGCACACGCACGCACACACAGGAGGGCAGCAGCAGCATCGGCTACACGACAAAAGACGATACTTCTCTCTTTTGGTGTGCTCCCTCTTACTCTTTGTCTTCTACCCTTCACCATGTCTGCTCCTTGTGCGCTGTGCCTCGTCTTCCTGACCTCTGTGAGTGTCGCTTGCTCTGTGTGCGCGTGACTTTCTCCTCCCATCCCCCGCCGCACCTCTCTCGTCGGTCTCCCCATTTCCATCGCCCGTTCCGGTTCGATTCTCATGTGGCTCGTATGCTGTTTCCCATCCCGCGACGGCGTTGAACCCGACCCATGTAACCTCGCAGCCTCTTCGACTCGCTTCTCGGACAGGTGCGAGTTGGCCGCTGGCGTCGACACCTTTGCTTGTTTCTGCTCTCACCTTTTCTTAGCCTGAGCGGAGAGGTTTTCCGAAGGCAGTGACGGCGTGAAGTCACAGGAACGAAAACGAACTGCAGTGGCCTGGAAGAGCCGCATCAATGGAATCTAGTGCGCCTTGTGCTTGCCTTGCAACACCCAGTGCCTTTACTTGTGTCCCCTTGACAGCCGCCAGGCTCGCTTTCCCAAGTCTTTTTCGGGTTTAAGCCCACCACACCTGCATCCACCTCGCATTAGAGGCCGGGACCTCTAGCGGTTGCTTCGTGAGAAGAACTACCAAACCAAACGCGAAGCCATATCGCCAATCACCCGGAGATGCTCCCCCCCCGCCCCACGTGGGCATTCATGCGGATCGGTCCACTGATGTCTCCCGCTGGCCGGGTTGAGAGACGCTGCCCCAACATGAACTTCTCTCTTCGCCCTCCTGTGCAGAGTGGGTGGGGTGGGGGATGTGTCTGTGTGCGTATGCCTGCCCTCTTGAAACCTTCTTTGTCTCTCTTTTCACTTCCCCCTCCCCCATTTTCCACGGACGAGACCCCCAACAACACAAAAGAAACCGCTGGTGGTTGTACCGCGCGTGTGGGTGCGCCTCCTTCCCCGTCCGCTTCTCCGGTCGCCCCTCGACACGTGCACACACGCACAGGTGTCAGCACGCGGAGACACCGCAGCCGCAAGCTACACGGCGAAAGGTGGACGAAGAAGCAAAACAAAACAAGCGAGGTACATTCATGGCCGGTGCCCTTTTCATTGACATCTTCACCTTTTCTGGTACCGCTGCTGCCTCTGCTGCGACTGCGGCGGTCAAACACGCATCAGCAACGAAAGTTCTTGTGAGGCATCACCTCCTTGTGTTGTTTTCCAGTTAAACTGCTTAACGCCTTGTAATCTCTGCCCCCTCCCCACGTCACCTCACCCGCCGACCTTGGGGGCACGTATCCTTGCTCCTTCTTCTGCGCTCTCTTCCTCTTACATCTCTCTCTCTCTATATATATACACATCTATACCTGTATCTATATCTGAAGAGGGAGAGAGAGAAGGGGAGAGTTACTCAGTCTATCTGCTTTGTTTTTGGAGTTGGCGACAGTGTGCTCTTGCTGCATCGCTGCGGGCTGGATATCTGTCCTTCTTCCTTTCTTCTGTTTGTTGTGCACCTTTTCGCGCTCCGTGTGTTCGCGTGCTTTCTTTTTCGTGCGTGTGTGTGTGTGTATGTGTGTGTGTGTGTGTCACCGTGTCCGTCTTTTGATTGCTGGTGACGCGCATACTCTCTCCTGCTCCACCTTCCCCCCTCTCGCTCGCTCTGTGTTTTACGACTGCGGTTCTACACCTTTCGTCTTCCTCATCTTCGTCTTTCTGTTCGTGGTGGTGCACGCGAGGCTGCCGTCTTTGATTGGCGTGTCGTTCTCTTCGGCTCTCGTGCTTGCATAAAATTTGGTTCGACTTGACGGGCAGGTGTTGCGAGCGTCACTGTCTTCTCCCTCGATTCTCCTGCCTCTTCTTCTCTGTTTCTCTCGTGTCAGCTGCCTTGGCCACCGTAGCTTCCGCACCAGCATTATCGCGTGTACCAGCATCGACGGCAGTGATAGCAGGAGAGGCAGTCCCTGCCGTGGTGTCCACCCCCGCTCAGGCTGCTTGCTGCGGCTGCTCCTGTGCGTGTGCCTTTTCTCTTTTCTCGGGTCGTGTGCTCTGAAGCACGCCTTTTCGCACGACTTAATGTATCGGGTTGGTTTTGTCGCATCGCAATGGAACCTCTTCTCCGGAACACGTCGTCACTCTGCAGCTTCGAGTGCAGCTTCCCTCGGTCGCTGATTCTCTTCCTACAGAGCGCGCCGCCGACCATTGCGCTGAGTGCCTTCCAGGCCGACTGCGAGAGTCAGGGTGTGGCCTGGTGCAGCGCTGAGGCACAGATGCTCGCTGTGGAATGGTTTGTGCGGCACCCCGTCGTGAAGAAGTACCCCCCGCGTCGTCGAATGGTGCGAGCCCTGCTCAAGGCGTACATAAACTCCGTAGAGGAGCAGTACGCTGCCGACTGCGCGCTGTCCTCCACGTCGAGTGAGGACCCAGTGCAGACGGAGTTGATGGAGGAGTTTATTCGGGTAAGCATCTTCGGGGAGGCCAGTGAGCAGGAACTCTGCTTCAAGACATTCTACAACCCGTTTGTTAATGCGCCAGACATCCCTGCCATCACGAGCCCGCCTGTCGCCGCGACACCGCTTTCTGGCTCATCGATGTCACTGTCTGCGATTCCGACGCCGTCGCAAGTGCACCCCGTCCCCCCCGGCCCCTCACCGCGTGCCTCGTTGACGCCTGAGATGCACACGGGCAGCTCTCAGCGGTCTCTGAACGCCCACAGCGAACCCACACACACCCTTTTCCCCTACGGCCTGCAGCCGTGCACTCTGATCAACGACGGCTCGAAGGAGCTTCTGCCCATGGCGTCCGTACACTTTCCATCCACATCCCCGTTGCAGCGGTCGCCGAGGCACCACCAGCACCAGCACCAGCAGCATCAGCAGGTGCCGCTGTCGCCACATCCACCAGCACCAACGCCAGCCTCTGCCGCTGCCGCTGCTGCTGCTGCTGTGCGGCCGCGTGACCAGTTCAGCAGCATCCGTGTCTCCAGTGAGCAGTTCTCCAACGTGGGCCTCTCGCTCTGGCCAGCCGCCTTTGTCATGATTCAGCTGCTTGCGCAGGAGCTGAAGGGGCAGACGCACATGCTGGCGGACGTTCTCGGCCTCCCGCGCGCGACGAGCAGTACAGCGAACAGCAGTGCGTCCCCGGCGCCACTGCTGGCGACACCAAACGGGCTGCACCCGCACACCATGCCGACCCCACTGTCACTGGGCCCTATGGCCAACTGTAGCCTGCGCAGCGGCAAGGACGGCAGTGCCGGCAGCAGTGGTACAGAGCCGTGCAGCAGTCAGTTGCGCATCCTGGAGCTTGGCGCGGGAGTCGGCCTCACGCCGGTGTACCTGCACCACATGAAGGAGTACCAGCAGCACGTCGCGTCCTTCCTCGCCACGGACTACCAGGAGTCCATCGTTGACAACATGCGTTTCAACATGGCCGAAAACGGCATCCGCCTTGTCTCCGACTCGCTGGCTGCCAAGCGTGGGCTGGAGGGGGGCCCGACGCCGCCGCTTCATGGCGCGGCGCTGCTCGACTGGCTGAACCACGCCGATAACGAGGAGATGTTTATGGAGGCCGAGGTGGACATGACCCTTGTGGCCGACTGTATCTACGACACCGACGTCATTCCTGCACTGGTCGACACAATCCACCTGGCTCTCACTGCGCGCCGCACGGCGCCGCACACGTCGGGCACGCTGAAAAAAACGCGTTGCTGCATCGTTGTGCAGACGCACCGGCAGGACACCACCATGCAGAAGTTTTTCTCCTCTGTACGCACGTTTGGGCAAGTGCGCAGCTACACCCTTGTCCGCCAAGTGGTCGGGTCGTTGCGCATCAGCGAAGACCACAGCGGCGACGACGGCGGCTGTGTTCCGCTCGGTGGCTGGGACCGGCAGGCGCAGTTACTCGACCCCGACCAGGTTGTCTGCGCGTTGATGCCGGATGTCGTCCTCGAGGACGGGTCTATGCGCTCTGCTAGCGGGCAGTGGCATGGCAGCGACGCGAATGGGACGATCACGGCGGCGGAGGCACTGCTCGCGGATGGGATGATCGGACCTTTCTACACCTCGATGGTGGGGCTGATTGGCGTGCACGTGATTACCTTGAAGGCAGCCAAAGTGGCTGGGTAGAAGGGGTTGGCGCGCTTGGTAAGCCATGCCGTTCTCGGATAGACGGAGGAAGGGAAAGCTGTGGGGCACGTGTACGTGTGCGTGGTGAGGGGGCGATGGTGATGGAGGGCCCAGGAAGACGCGATGCCCATCAGCTCTCAGGCATATGCGCTTGGGCTCGAGTAGCGTGTTGGCGCGGCTGTGCGCACTCCTCTGTTGTACTAAGGCAGCGCTGGTACGACAGGTCGTTCTCGCCCACGCATGTCTTTGTTTTGAGCACGCACCGGCCACACACTCATTTTGTGTTTGGCATTAAGCGCACCGGATCGGGAGAAAGGTAAAAGTAGGACATAATCTGTGCAGATGTGCCTAGAGGTGAAACGACGCGGTAGCCACGCGCGCATGCACCATTACAAGTGCATATCTGAGCCGCACTCAAACAGCCAGGCCGATGATCGTGGCGGGCGAAGGCACCGGTGCTGTGCTGTAGCAGCTTCCGCTCCGCTGTATGCGAGCATGCGTGCGTGTTGAAGTGTGCGTGTGTTCCTGATGGTGCCCATCGTGGATGCGGACTGACGTCTGTGCAAAGCGAGCGGGTAATGTGGACGGGGCCGCCACGGCTATTGAGCACTGTCTTGGTCGTCATAATCATCGTGTTGCTATTCTCTCTTCGCCCCCATCCCTTCCGTCGTCCCTCCCCCTCTTGTACACACGTGAGGATGGGGCTTTCTCTTTTGCGCCTCCGTCTCGTTTCGATACGCACGAGCTCTTGGTGTTCCGCGAATTTTCTGCTTGTTTGCGAGCGTGCCGCTCGCGTACATCGTTTACTCCATCGAGTGAGCATCATGGTCTTCTCCATCCCATCCTACCTCGGCGTGGGCGATCGGTACAAGAAGCCCATCGATGCCCGCGCGCAGGGCGCCACGTTCCTTGTCTCGCGCCCCAAGACCGGCACGAACCCCGACGCGCTCTTTGATAAGGAGCTACACCACTTCTGGAACGGCGAGCGCGGCGGTGACTCCGAAGCGGTGCGCCGCCGCCAGCAACTCGAAAGCGCGAAGAAGAACCTGACGCCGAACGGGTTCGTCTACTCCAGTCCCACGCCAGAGCCCGCCGGTCTCGGCTCGTACTTTGGGTGCTTTCAAGCCACCCCATACGCTCACGTCCCAGAGTACCCAGAGAAGCACGACCAGGCCATCAGAAAGCGGGAGCTGCCACCGCGGGGCGTGTACACTTCACCGGCGCAGAAGGGCACCGGCTACGGCTACGCCCACGTCGCGCTGTCCGACGTGGGAAGCAACTATATCGCCACCATTTATGAGCAGAAGCGCATCAACGAGTGCCGTGAGCGGGAGGAGTGGAAGAAGAAGATGCCAGCGGAGCCGTTCCGTCCCGCCGGCCGCGAGGGGTTCACCTTTGATGAGAGCCCCGCGACGGGGACGTCTCGCTGCTACATGATGACGGTGCCGTTCCGGGAGAAGCGGCCGGAGCCGGCACTCACCCACTTCCGCATTGACCAGCCGTGGCGTCCCGCCGGCTATGTCGAGGACAAGCCCACCACGATAGAGTACTGGGAGGACCCGTACCGCGGCTATGACCCCCGCAAGGAGCCAAAGGAGTATGTCAAGAAGCCGTCGGACGCCGTCTTTCTGCCGAGCTCGCTCAACGACAACTTCTGGTACACGCAGAGCATTGTGTTCAAGCGCATTTGAGGGCAGGAAAGGGGCACCAGTCGCGGGTGCGTGCGTGCGTGTGTGTGTGTGTGAGCCTCACCTCTTGCGTTTCGTTCAGCAGCCTCCTGTCGCTTCTCAGTCTGACTCTGCATGGGTGTCTTTTGCCCTCCTGTGTGCCGTTGTCGCGGATTTCTTTAGGGTTTTCATCCCTGCAGCGGCGACGTCGCCGTTGCCCCCTTCCTCCTCCTTCGCGTCTCCCTTCTTTCCGTCACCTCTCTGGTGCCTATTTCGTCGTCGTTGTGCAGTTGTGGCTGATGTATAGCGAGCTCTGCTGTTTTCCTGCGTTGCCTGTGCGCGCTACGCCTGGTGCTGCGTCTGTTTTGTGGCGCTTCAGTCGTGTTGTTTGATTGGGTGCCGGGCACCTGCACACCCCGCTCCTCCTCCTTCCTCCTGTCAACTGTGGAGGTGTGGCATCATCTTATGAGCGGGGCGAGGTCGTAGAGAGAGGGAGCGAGGAGGAGGATTGAGGATGGGGGAGGGCACACAGTTGTTTTCTGTCCCTTCTCGGCCTCCCCCTCCTTCTCACACACTCTCTGTCCTCAGCTCTACGCAAACATGTACAGTCATTCTTGTATCAGTGCGTCTGTCTGTGTCGCTCTCTCTGTGTGCACGTGAGCGGCTCCGTGCCTCCTCCTCGTGTTGTTTTTCTCATCTCGCCCTCCAGCTCACGCCCACATGTGCATGTGACCGCACAGCGAAACACACCGATAGCCCGTGCCTCCTCCTTGCCCTT
Source organism: Leishmania major strain Friedlin (assembly GCF_000002725.2). Lineage (NCBI taxonomy): Eukaryota > Euglenozoa > Kinetoplastea > Trypanosomatida > Trypanosomatidae > Leishmania > Leishmania major. Next base: position 718,073 of record NC_007269.2, on the reverse strand, counting down.
CTCACATGCACACCACCACCACTTCATGCCTCCACCCGGTGAGGCAGGAAGCGGGGAGAGCAGGCGGCCCTGCCCTCTCGTCTGCGCACACCAAGCACAGTCGTGCACGCGTATCGATGTGCTTGTACACAAACAAAAGACTTGCTCTATTCCTGCCGGTACGGCCTCTGTGTAAGCGGCGCGGTCCCCCCCCCCCTCACCCACACACCACCCCAGTAGTCCGGTCGATGGAGGAGAACATTCGGACTCGCCTCCCGGCTTCGGTGTAACTCTTTCTCCCGTGCTCTATTTCTCCCTCTTCCTCCCTCCCCCTCTCTCACGCTCGCGCTTGGCGACCGGAAGCATTCGCACGCGGCACCCTCATCACATAGACCACATCCGTAGAACGCCACGGACGCACCGTTCCTGCCGCGCCTGGAGGAGAAAAAGGCAAAGAGGGGGAAGAGCAAGCGTGATAGAACAAGCGCGCCTTCGCCCAGTTGCCTGCACAATTGATTTTCTGCCACCGTCGTCGTCGTCGTCGTCGTCGGCATGCGGCACAACAGAAAACGCGAGCGAGTGGCTGCCGATGAGGCCGAGAACGTCGGGACAAGCAACACTGCTGCGAAGCGAATGCCTGTGGCCGCCGCAGCCTCGTCTTGCGCTTCCCCTGCCTCGCATATCCCGATGCATTCGCGGGTGGTCAACGTGGCATCGGATAAGAGCAGTGGCAAGAAGGCTTCGACACCTTGTCCTCTGGCGACGGCACCTGGAGCCTCTTGTGATGCCACTGCTGCCCAAGCGGTGCAGCGGCCCCACTACGCAAACAACACGACGACCCGTGCCGCCGTGGCCTCGTCGCTGAACGGCATCGCTAACGCTTCCGCGCGCAGCAGCGATTCCGCAGAGTCGGCATCCTCGACCGCGGCCCGCGCACAGCTGAGGCGCGGCCGGCCCCAGCAGCCGCTTCGGCCGCCTCTGTCGCGTACCGCCATGCAGAACCCGCCTCGGAGCGCGGCGCCACTGGCGGGGAGAGGGCGTGGCGCTGCTGGCCTTCGCTCTCACGTAGATCGTGCCGCCACGGGCGCGAACCCACCCGCTATGGCGGGTGCCAAAGGCGGCAACGCCGCCTCGCCGACAGACGCATCTCCCAGCGACTCCGAGAGACGGCTTTGGGACACGTGGCGGGACAATCGCGAGCGGCTGGAGCGCGAGGTGCAGATACTGACGCAGTACTCGCATAAGCTCGTGGAGGAGACGCAGACGGTCCAGGACGCTATGGAAGGCATGCTCACCGAGTTCGAAGGCGAGAGGAAGCGTGTCGAGGCGCACCACGGTGCGACGGTGGCGCGCTACCAAGGCTTCATGGACGCCCTGCGCGCACGCGAGGAGGCCTGTCTGGCAGCGAAGCAGCGAGCGCTGGATCGCATCCGCACTTCTCGAGAGACTGTGAGTCGACTTCAGCGAGAGCAGGAGGCAACGCGGGATGCCATCATTTTGGCGACAGACGGGCGCGATCGGCTGGAGCAGGAGCTGGCCAGCGCGAACGGCACGGCTGCGGAGCGCGCGATATCCCTTGAGCGCCTGCAGCAAGAGGAGGATCGCATGAAGGATGCCACCTATGGCCTTAGCGGGGAGGTGAAGGGGTGGGTGCTGGAGATGGAGCGACTCCGCAAAGAGAAGCACCGCATCGATGTGCAGTCGATGGAGGCTGAGGTGGCTCGGCGAGAGCTGTACTCCCTGTGCGAGGAACTGAAAGGCTCTATTCGTGTCTACTGCCGCGTGAAGGGCTCTGCCCTGCCAGTAGCTTCGCAACTGCCTAGTGATGACACCATATGCGGTGCGGCGCCGGCGCTGCAGGCCGTTCGCCCGTCAAGGCCGGACAATATTAGCACCTGCGTGGGAGAGGGCGCTGCAGCTACTGTGGTCGCGCCTGTCGCCATGCCCCCCGTCAGCCGGCTGCCCAGCCGCAGTGGATCGACGGGGTCGTCTCTTTCAGCCGGCATGCTGGCGGTCGCGAGCACTCCCACGAGCACCGTAGGAGCTGCCGTGGCAAAAGCAGACGCCCGTCGCAATGCCGGTGGTGGTGGGTCGCGTAGCGGCTGCTCCACGACAAGGTCAAGCATAGCCACGGCGAGCGTCATGGGGGACGGTGAGGCCGACGCCACCGCGGACGAAGGTGCAGCACCCGTCTTTTCCTTCCCGGATCGCGGGGAGGCAGATAATCTCAGCGACGCTAACCGGAGGGCGGAGCAGGGCGGGCTCCTGCGAGTGCGTGGGGCAGCGCCGACGGCGACCGCAGGCGGTGCCACGGCAGCCTCCGCCCATGCCGTGATGCCGCTCCTCTGCCCTTCGACAGCGCAGGGTCCGGGAGAGGAGGAGGCGTATCTTCTCGTGGATGCTGCTGCGGCTGCTGCGGTACATCTGCCGCACAGTAGCGGGCGATCCATCACAATCCACCAGACGCGCTCCAACGCCACTTCGACAGGCCTCAGCAGCTTCACGGAGACCTTCACCTACGACAAGGTTTTCACTGGCGACGCCCGGCAGGAGGAGGTGTACCGCGATGTCGAGCCACTCGTGCGCAACGCCGTTGACGGCTACCGCGTGTGCATCTTCGCGTATGGGCAAACAGGCAGCGGCAAGACCTTCACCATGGAGGGCGACGTGCAAGGCAGGCCGGAGGTGTACGGCGTCACTCCACGCGCTCTTCAGACGATACTGCAGCGGCAAGCCGAGCTCGCCAACGAGGGCTGGAGCTATGAGCTGTCTTGCACGTTTATCGAAATCTACAACGATGTCATCCGCGACCTGTTTCAAAGTGGGTCGGCGCGATACGAGGCGATGCTGCAGCAGCAGCACACAGCTCCGACAACGTCCTCCTCCGCTTCTGTGTACCACACGATCAAGCACAGTGGAGACCGCACCCACATCACCAATGTGATGGAGCGAAATATACGTAGCGTGGAGGAGTTCCTGCAGCTCTACAAGCAGGCAGTGCTACAGCGAAGCACCGCCAAGACAGATCTCAACGATGTCTCCTCGCGCTCGCACTGCATCTTCACGCTGCACATTTCCGGCACAAACGCCACGATTCGCCAACGCAGCGACGGGGTGCTCTGCCTAGTCGACCTCGCAGGCAGCGAGCGTATCAACGATAGCGGCGTGCAGGGCAAGCAATTCAAGGAGGCGGTGAACATCAACCGCTCCCTGTTGGACCTCGGCAAGTGTATCCGCGCTCTGCGCTGCGGGGCGGTGGTGCCGTGGCGTAACTGCAAGCTCACATATCTCCTCCAGAACTACCTCGGCGCGAAAGGCGGGAAGATGCTGATGATCGTGACGGTTTCCAATGCGAAGGCGCACGCGCTGGAGAGCTTGAACTCGCTGCGGTTTGCGGCACGGGTGCAGGAAACATACGTTGGCACGTCTGTGAAGCGCGTGACAAGTATCTAGGCAGTGCCGCTCACCCTCAACTCTGCTGTGCCATCCCGCTCGAGGGGCGGAGAAGCGTGCGCGCGCGTGCGCTCTCCTCTCCTCTCCTCTCCAGCCCCTCCCCCACTGTACTCGTCGTTCCTTTCTTGTTGTTAGATCCCTCCTATATATATCTATATATATATATATATTAGCTTTTCTTCTGCCTTTCTGCCTGTGCGGCGCTGCGGCAACGATGCCGCGCATCTGCTGCTCGCAGCAGATAACTCTGCACCTCACGCGCTCCTCCCTGTGCTGATGTCTCGCGAATCCCTCCTGGTGGTGAGCGACAGACTGGCACAGTGGAGGAGGTGGGCGTAAGACGCACGCCCGTGCTGCGGCTTGCGCGGTTTTGTGCGTGTACCTCTGCATCCCGTCTTGCCCATTTCCTCCCTCTGTGATTATGATGTTCGGTTTCTTCCACCGACTCGCACTCGTTCACAACACGGTGGTTTGTTATTGGGGGGGGGGTCGATCACCCTGGCATCTTTCACCGCCCTTGTCTGCCATTATGGGGATCGCTGCACCGGCGACCGATTCAAGCGTGTACACATGGACACACTCACCCATCTCAGTCACACTTTGCGTGAAGCCATGTCTGACATCGTTCCCGAGTCACATCCGGAGCATCCGTTCAACCTCATCCCGGAGCTCTGCCGCAAGTTTTACGACCTCGGCTGGGCCACCGGCACGGGCGGCGGCATCTCCATCAAGATGGGCGAGAACTACTACATCGCCCCTAGCGGTGTGCAGAAAGAGCGCATCAAGCCGAACGAGATTTTCGTGCTGAACGCCAGCCAGGATGTCGTCGAGGAGCCGCGCACAGAGAAGCAGCTAAAGATATCGGAGTGCACACCGCTGTTCTTCAACGCCTACCGCATGCGCGGCGCCGGGGCGTGCCTGCACACGCACTCCGCCAACTGTGTCCTCATCAGCCTCCTATGCGACCGCGAGTTCCGCATCTCTCACATCGAGATGATCAAGGGCATCATCAACAACGAAACGAAGAAGGCGCTGGGCTTTCGCGACACCCTCGTCATCCCGATCATAGAGAATACCGACTTTGAGAGGGACTTGACGGCCTCCATGGCGGAGTGTATGGAGAGGTACCCAGAGTCGTGCGCGGTGCTCGTGCGCCGGCATGGCATGTATGTCTGGTCCGACACGTGGCAGAAGGCGAAGGGCGCAGTTGAGTGCATCGACTACTTGATGGGCCTGGCCATTCGGATGAGGACACTAGGTCTTGAGTGGGAGCCGAAGGACGTCAAATAAGGACTCAAGCAACACAATGGCGTATGGCATAAGCGTATGCAACAAGACACACACACACACGCAAACACACACATATATGTATATATATATATAAAGTAAATATATGTATATATGCATATGTGTGTGCGTATGTGTGCGTCTTGTATGCGTTTGCGTTTGTTTCGGAAAACGGTGGCGGGGTGGGGGGTGAGGTGTGCTGCGTGCGTGCTTATGCGTTTACGGAAACTTGACGGACCGGCCGTTGCGAGACAGGGACGTCTTTGTCCTTTGTATCTGCCACACAGACATACGCCCAGGCGCCAGCGAGCGGTAGCTGCTGCTCTCACTCCACCCGAGGAAATCTGCCACGTGCTTACTGATCGCCACGCGCACATGCTGTGGTAACAGACACGACATGAGCACAAAAAGCGCACATCGGCACCCGCGAACGCAACTTGCTGCATTTTGGGATGTAAAAAGGGCGCGAGGGAGTAGGGTAGGAGGGAGGGAGGGGGGGGGCACACGCCTCATCATCGATGCCGCGAGATACACGTAGAGAGGGAGAAAGAGATGGCCCAGTGCGCACACCTGCGCCCCTTCGTCTCTGTCCTATATATATATATGCACGTAGGAAATACGTTGCGCATGTATTTCCTGTGCTCGCCTCCTTACGTTGTTTCACCTCGTTCACTTCGCTCCTTCTCGCACCCGCTCCTAGCCTCTGTAGGGGAGGCCCTTGGGCCGCGATGCAGTGAGAATGTGTCTCTTGTCGCTTCTCTTCACTACCTTCTCTGCAAGCCCCAAGCTCGTCCCGCCTCTCCCTCCTGCACGCGCGCTCCAGTGGAGTTGTCTTTGTACGGCTTGTTTTCTCCTCTTCCCAACACATTCACATCAACATAGACGCTACCACACACACATCCAGCCCGAGGAGGGGCTAGGAAGGAAAAAGGGCGTCGCCCCCCTCCTTACTGACCATCGCACAGGGTAGGTGTCTCTCCTCCTCCTCCTTGGTCCGAGTGAGTTTGGCTGCTGTTGCTGAAGAAGCCGTAGGGTGTGACTGAAGGCCTCACGGACGGCCATGGAGGACGTGGATGCATTTTTGGCCAGCCTGGACCAGTTCTCATCGCCGACCATCGATGCTGGCATCCAACGGCAGCACGAGCGCCAGACCGGAGAAGTGACAGCACCGAGTGCGTCGGCGGCTTCGGCAGCTGCACCACGCAATTCTCAGCGTCAGCATCGTCGACGGCAGCGCGACGGTGACACTGGTGCGCCGGCCCATCCCGCGGCGCCGGAGCACCTGCACTTTGCAAGCTCGAGCGACAACGCAGGCCAAAACCGTGGCGTCCCGCATCTCCCTGCAGCCTCGCCGTCTTCGCACGTGCATGCTGTGGTAAGCAGTCACCCATCGCATGCGTGGTGGTGTGCCAGATGCACAGCAGAGAACACGGCTCACATGCAGAGCTGCGCGCTCTGCCATCGTCGTCGCCACCGCGTGGAGGGGCCCCGACCGCCGCAGGCGTCGCCTGAAGCGCCTCTCCCCTCGGCTTCGCCGGTCGGCTCACCTGCACCGCTGCCAGAGTCTTCTCAGGTTCTCTCCACAGGTGCACCGGCGGATGCGCGCGGTGGAGAGCCAGGCCATGAGCCGGTCGTTGTTGCAGGGCCAGGCGAGATCTCGTGTCCCCGATGCACCTTTCTTAACTCGTCCTCGAGGCGCACCTGCGATATGTGCGACGGAACACTGCCCGCGGCGATCGCCTCCTCCACGACCACCCTGAAGGACGTCGGCGCTTCTCTGCAAAAGTCGAGCCCCTCGGCTGCCATGTCCGGTGGCGCGCCGCTTGGTTTCGGCGCGCCTGCCGCTGCACCAGCCCCTTCCAGGGCTGTCGCAGGCCTGGGAAGCGGAGGTCGTCCGCGGGGCGAACACGCACCGGAACCGGCGCCGTCTGGCGTCGCCGACACGACGCAGCGTGTGGTTCTGGAGGAGGCCGCCAGGGCTACCTTGTCTCTTTCTCCCGTGGCCCTGGGCAGCCAGAGCACCCAGTCGTCGTCCTCGTCTTTCTCTGATAGTGAAGATGATGATGACGGGGAGAGCGGGGACGAGTGGAGTGACGAGGAGGAGATGGCGTCGCGCGACACAGCTGGCCACCGCGAACTCGTTCGCTTCTTGGAAGCACTGCAGTTGGTGAAGTTTGACACGCTGCCGTGCGCCGCCGTTCCTACGACGATGCGGGCACGTGCGGAGCTGCGTCCCTTTCAGCTGCAGGCGCTCTACTGGCTGCTGTCGCGTGAGCAGCCGCCGCTTCTTCGCGCGCGTGCGGCGCCCAGGGACACCGGCTCGCTTATCCTGACAAAGGAGGCGACGCGCACTCTCGACAGCGGCGCCGTCAACCGCGGCGATGAAGAGGATGGCGTGACTTACACTGGCGGCAGTGGTGCTGGTGGCGGCAGCGGCCGTGGCAGAGGTGAAGTCTTCGGAAAGGGCGATGACTTCGGTGCGGGAAGCTCGTGTACGACGTTGTCCGCCTCTCGTGCTCTGACAGCTAAGGTGCGCCCTCCTTCTACAGGTGTTGCCACCCGCACCGCCGTTGGGGGTGCAGAGGACGATACCAGCATGTCCATGAGAGGGCAGGAGATGACATGCACCGTGCGCGGCGGTGTGTTCGCCGATTACATGGGTCTAGGTAAGACGCGCACGCTTATTGCGTTGTGCGAGACTACGCGGGTGCCACGCATCGATCGCGTGACCGGCTCCTTGGTGGAGTCGGCGGCGACGCTCATTGTTTGCCCGACCTCCCTCCTTACGCAGTGGGTGCGTGAGATACACCACTGCGTGCAGCGGCCTGCCGCGGCGCCGCTACGCATTCTCGTCTACTACGGAGCTCGCAAGCGCCACCTCAGCCTCTTCCAGGTGGCGCAGTCCTACGACTACGTCCTGACCACGTACCAGACGCTCTGTCAAAAGCAGCCACCCGCCTTTCGCTTCGGCCTCACGCATGCCAATGGAGGGACCACGGGGACCGGAGGCGGCTCCCCGGCGAGGACCGCTGGCTTTTCCGACGCAGACGACTTCGCCGAGGGCTCGTCTTTCCCTGCGAGTGCGGACGATTACGATGTTGACCGACGGCTACAGACAGAGGTGGATAAGCTCTTCATGATCCGATGGGGTCGCATCATCCTGGACGAGGCCCACTACATCCGCAACATGCGCACGCATCAGAGTCGCGCGTGCCTCAAGCTCAGTGGTGTCTGTCGCTGGGTCGTGACGGCGACGCCAGTGCAGAACAGTCTCAACGACCTCTATCCTCTCCTCCGCTTCCTCGCCGTACCGCATTTCAGCTCGCTTGTGTGGTGGAACAACGAGATTGTTCGCTACTACAACCTCGACCCGCTCCATCCGCGCCCCGTCACGGCGCTCAGCATCCTGTTCGGCTCGATCTTGCTTCGCCGCACACCGGACTCCATGGTGGATGGGAAGCCCATACTGGAGCTGCCGCCAAAGCGGGCGATCACCTACACCGTGGGCTTGTCGCGCGAGGAGATGCGCTTCTACCAGTCGATTCACGCCAAGGCTACCGAAAAGCTGAACGCGCTGCGCGACTGCGACGCGTGCGCGGCTCGCACGCCGCTGGCCACCTTCACGACTGCCTTCGAAATGCTTGTGCGCTGTCGGCAAACGTGCCTGCACCCGTACATCGTGGTAGCGGCTCTCCGCCGGTGCCACCGTCTGCCGGGTGCAGAGGCCGGCCGCTGCGCCACCGCTTCGCCGGATGGGATCGACCGCACTTCTGCTACCGCCAACTGTGCAAGCAGCGAGGCGGCGCGGCAGCAGCGCGAGGAGGATCAGCGGACGGCGCGCGCCATCGATGAGTTTATTCAGACGGTGGTCCTCCGCCGGCTGCGCACCATCAAAGCCAGGGAGTTTGTTCAGTCCCTCGTCGAGGAGATTAAGCACCAGAAGCTGGAGTCGCGCGAGTGTATCATCTGCCTCGAAACGGTGAACCGTCCTGCTATTCTGCCCTGTGCGCACGTCTTCTGCGAGGAGTGCATCAAACACGCTTTGCAGGCAACACGGCGGTGCCCGCTGTGCAAGCGCAACTCGAAAGCGTCGGAGCTGCTGCTGGTTCCGGTCGAGCTTTTAGACCGCACGGCGCAGCAGCCGAACACGTCTACAGGCGGAGGTGACCGCGCCGGCGATGGCAGGACGAGTGCAGCCGAGCCGGCGCCAGAAGTGCCACTGCATTTGGATCTATCTGACATGAGCAACTGGAGCCTGCAGCTGAGCTCAAAGACGCAGTACCTGATCGACACGATCCGTTCTCTGCCGGCGGAGGACAAGGTGGTCGTGTTCAGCAGCTTCCTAACGTACCTTCGCTGTGCGCAGCACTGGCTGCAGGCGGCTGGGGTGTCGTGCGCGCTTTACAGCGGGTCGATGACGATGAAACAAAAACAGTCCTTGCTGGAGCTCTTTCATGACGCGGCTCGGCCAGCGTCGCCGCGCGTCCTTCTCGCCACGATAAGCAGCTGCGGTGTGGGGCTGAACCTGACCTGCGCCAACCACTGCTTCCTGATGGAGCCGTCGTGGAACCCTGGTACGGAGGAGCAGGCGCTTAACCGCATTTATCGCATTGGCCAAACAAAGCCGGTCACTTTCACGAAGCTCATCGCCGATGGCACGATTGAGCAGAACATCAGTCAACTGTGCGACCGGAAGCGCGCGCTGAGCGGGTACTGCTTCAGCAGCAGTGTGGCAGGCGCCGCCGCCAGCGGCGGCGGGGACGGGCGACTGCGCACAGCCGATTTGCTGGAGCTGTTCGCGCCTGAGAAGTCGAGTGCGAGCAGCGACGATGACGACAGTAGCGAGGAGGACGACGAGGCAGAGGGCGAATAGGAGGTGGGCAGCGGGAAGGGTGATAGTGGGCTGGGGTGGTGATGCTGGCCATCACAGGGGTATATATATATGTATATATCTGTGCTCTCTGTTTTCTCTTTGTCTTTCCTGCTCTACTGTGCCTCTGCACACCGACTCGACCTCCTTGTTGGATGGCAGCCGTTCGGACGTCCGACCCGTCTAACACAACAGGCACCAAAGGCAGCGGCAGCCACCAGCACAAGTATGCGCACTCGCCCGCGTCACTGCCATCCCTGCAGGGCGGTGATGGACATGATGTCTGGATCCAATGGTGTGTAGTGTGGTTGGTCAAGCAGGCCATGCAGCAGCGTGCACTTTCTCCGAATGCGTTTGTGTGCTTGCGCTCCGTTCTTCTCTCGCCTAATCAGCGACGTTAGCTTTTCCTCGGGCTCTCTTCGTCTTCTGCGTCTTGGGCACCCCTCTCGCTCGCCTCGCCTCCCACCTGCGCGTCGGCCCTCGAGCGGGGGCCGGTGTACCCATGTCTCGCCAGCCCTCTTGACTGTTTTCGGCTTCTGTGCACGTGACTTCTCGCATGTGCGAGGACCTTCTCCACCGTCCGTTCGGCGCTTCTCTATTCCCCTTGCTGGCCGCTGTGTGTCTGCGGCGTCTTGCGAGGAAGAAGTGCCCGTGGCGCCTCGAGCCCGCCTCACCCCCACCTTCCCTTTCCGCACCAGTGCTTTTTCTTTGCTCCTCTGCCTTCTTACTTTTCCGTGCCGTCCTGCGCCTCGCTCACCTGGTCTCGCAACTGCACACCAGCTGCCGCAGCACTGCTACACCACCACCATCAGCACCGAGTTGAGGCATACAGACCCCACAGCGATTCACAGAGGCACTCGTCCAGCACCGACGCCTACTCGCGCACCCATAAATTCATATCCCACAAGTGCCGACGCAACGCGCATCAGCACAGGCACGCACACGCATCAAGAGCTCCCTACGAGGGTGCAAGACGGGAAGAACATAAACTTAACCACACACATAGATAGACGTCAAAAACTTCTATTCACGGAGGCTTGCGCGCGCGCACACACACACACACACACACACCTTGAGAGCGGCAACGCTACGCCACTCATCGAGATCATCGCCTGCGCGGCAAACCGACGCCTCCCTCCCTCGCTTCTCCACTCCCACTCTATCTCCCACTCGCCTTCTCTTTCCGTTCTTCACTACTGCTGCAACGAGCCGACAGAGAGCCGCTCGCTCGCATACACAAACAGAGAAGAACATACACGTGTGTCTTCGCTCTGTTCGCGTGAACACGCTTTCGCCTCGCCTCGCCTCCTTCCCTCTCTTTCCCCCTCCCTCTCACATCCATACAGCTGGCACGATGCAGCAGCCAGGCAGCCACCAGATCCAGCCCATCGACTCCCTCACACCGTTTCTCGGTGGCAAGTGGTGGATTCGGGCTCGTGTGACAGACAAGACAGACATCCGTACCTGGAACAAGCCGACGTCACAGGGAAAGCTCTTCTCCTTCACCCTTATTGATGAGTCTGCCGCGATTCGGGCAACGGTCTTCAACGACGCCGTCGACACCTTCGAGCCACTCATCGTCAATGGACAGGTGTACTACTTCAGCGGTGGCCAGGTGAAGAATGCGAACCGGCGTTTCAGCAACGTGAACAATGACTACGAGCTCACGTTTGACCGCAGCTCGGAGATTATGCTGGCGCGGCAGGACACATCGACAGCGGCGCTGCCGATGCAGCGCTACAACTTTGTGCCGATCGAGCTTCTGAAGCAGCGCGAGGTCGGTTCGCTCGTTGACGTGCTTGGCGTCGTGCTCAAGGTGGACGAAGTGTCGTCCATCACGCAGAAGTCGACGGGCCGCGAGCTGATGAAGCGAAACGTCAAGATGGGCGACATGACGGCGGCCGTGGAGGTCACCTTCTGGAATGACGAGGCAAAGGCGTGGTGCTATCCGGTCGGCACCGTTGTGGCGCTGCGGCAGCTGAAGGTTGGCAGTTTCGACGGTGTGACCCTCTCATCCACCTATCAGACCAAGATCGACATCAACCCCACAGACCTGCCGGACGTCAAGAAGCTCGCGACGTGGTATGTGGCGACTGGCGGCGCGAACGTGACGTCCTTGTCGTCGCAGGGGCTTGGCGCGGCGAGCGGGGCCGGTGGCGAGAGCGACCGCGGCCGCAAGTACCTGGACGAGATCCAGTCGGAGGGGATCGGCCGGGGCCTGAAGCCCGAGTACGTCGACGTCCGATGCGTCCCGATCTACTTCAAGCAGGACGCCCAGTGGTACGACGCGTGCCCGACTTGCAACAAGAAGGTGACCGAGGAGGGTGCGCAGGGTGACCGCTTTCGCTGCGAGAAGTGCGACAAGACTGTCACGCCGACGCAGCGCTACCTCGTTTCCATCCAGGTCACGGACAACGTCTCTCAGGCGTGGCTAACGCTCTTCAACGAAGCCGGCATCGAGTTCTTTGGGATGGAGGCGGCAGAGCTGAAGCGTCGTGCGCAGGAGGACCCTCTCTACATCGCGAAGCTGGCGCAGGGCCGCATGAACCGACCAGTGGTGATGCGTCTGCGCGTGAAGGAGGAGATGAGCTCGAACTCCATGACCGGCGAGGAGTCAGACCGGCTGCGCATGTCAGTGGTGCGCATCTCCGAGTTTATGCCGATTGCGGGCACCTCCGAGGAGACGCGTCGTCGCCTCGCGCAGAACCTGCGCACAGAGTGCGATGAAATTCTCCGCCTCATCGAGGCTTACGTCTGAGCACTGCCAAGAGACTAAGCAGGTCTCGCACGCACGCACAAAACGCATAAAGAGCTACATGCATCTATGTGCTGCACTTGCATCGAGTGCTGACATAGACTACTCGCAGAGACGGCCACCTCATAGACCGACAATGCCTCTGCTCGTGTCGGTCCGTGTGCGTCATCCTGTGTGTGTGTGTGTGTGTGTGTATATGTGCGCACCCACACCAGTGAACAAAGCGCAACGCACGGACATGCCCACAGAACGCCATTTCCAGAATGTTGTGGTCTCCATCTGCAGCACTGCTTGCACGCCGTTGTTATTTCCTGTGGCACTGGTGCTGATGTGTGCTGCCTCTCTCCTTTCTTTGTTGTTGTTGTGCTGCCTTGCTGATTGGCGTAAGCACGCACGCACACACCCATGCGAACACCGGCACCAGGTTCATGTCGCCCCTCCCCTCCCCCTCTCTCCCCTCTTCCCAGCGTACTTTTTTTTTGTGTGCGTGCGCGCGAAAGGGGCAGGCGCGAACGTTTAGTTGTTTGTCTTTATTCCGTGTGTTTACTTCTGGCGCCCATGCGCCCTCCGCCGTTGATGCCGGTTGTCCATGTTGGCTCAGCGGGGCGGTGGTGAGTGGTGCTGATGCTGGCTCGATGGAAAGCGAGGCAGGAAGACGATAAGCGAATCCGGCATCATGTGTGGGCGTGCAGAGCCAACACGCAGCTTTGAGAGAATGCACATGCCATAGGCGTACTGGAGCTGGGAAGGCCGTGCACTGCGTTGGCGGGAACGATAGGACGGGTTGGGGCATGATGGGTTTCTCCCCCCCTCCCCCTCGTTCTGCTTCACACGCTGGCGGCAAACTTTAAGCTGCAGGTGGAGGCTGCGTTCAAGTAGCACGGTGGCCGTGGTGCGTTCTGGTGGTGAGCCGGCTACGTGTCTGCGATGAGCTCCTTCGGCTCTCACACACGTGCCCACACAGAGGTGGATGAAGAGAGCGCTCTGTGGTGTGCGTGTGTCGCTTGAAGGCGATGCTGTCCCTCTACCGCGCTGCCTGCAGCGCCCCACCCGACTCCGTAGGCGCGTGTGCGTGTGAAGGGCTGACTACGGTAGCTTAGTCGCAGCTCTCATGTACTGCAGTCGCGCGTTGACGGGCAGCATTTCTTTCGCATGTGCATTGAATTTACCGGCGCTCATTGCTCTCCTCTCTCCCGCTTCTGGCGGCTCTCTCTGTTTGTTGCCCATTGCACACAACACGAACAACAACCATCGTGTGCGCGGTGTTGCTGTTGGTGTTGTGGCGGCTCGCTGCGCGCGACTCCACCCGGATGGACACCCCCTCCCCTCTCAAAACGAAGTCTTCTCCTGTTTCGTTTGAGGAAGGAATAAAGGAAGTCTGTTGACGACGACGGCAGCGCACTAGGCGGCACCCGCAACGTGAGCACAGCGCCCTGTGTGAGCAACCACGCAGAGACGGCAGCCAACAGACGTTAGTCAGACCTGCTTGGTTGTCACGGCAGCCATCAAAACGCACGCCCACAGACACAGACACACGAAGCGCCGACCATACGGCATAGGACTCACAGACGGACACGCGAAGAGGGAGTGCGACCATTGTCACGCGCTGCCTTCCTTTCAGGTTGTCAGTTTGTTTCGCAGACCGCACACATCGACCTCATCCCCCTTCTCCTCTCAGACCCCGATTCGGGGACACTCGACATCGCACAGGAGTGCGACTAGCTCCGCCCCTTGCCTCGGGTCTGTGCGCGAGAGCGTCACGTGGGTGAGCGAGAGTGCCCTTGCTAGCGGTAGTAGGACCTGAAGATAGGGACGAGCGAGTCCGACGTCCCCCTCCCCCTTTCCCCCAGAACGAGTGGCAGCTACGCCCGTGGATACCAAAAGACAGACCCTCTCATCCCGGCATCCTTTTCAGGCGGAGGAAGAGACTCAGGCCGCCTGCACTGTTTCTTTCGAAACGTGTTGAACTCGGCATCACTTGCGTGCTCGGGGTGATGATCCGTAAGCTGCTCGCTTCCGTCTCCGCTGGCGGCGCGGTGGGCCACCCCAGAGGCTTTCTCGTGCACTCGTGGGGCGTTGGGTGCGGTTTGTTGATGCGTGCGCCAGTGAAAGTGACGACAGTCGCGGATGCCTCTGCGGAGAGGGCTGCCACCTCCTGCTTCCTGGTCAACGCGCGCCGCTTCTACCTTGCCCCCTCGCGCATCTGCATGGATGAAGCCTCGAGTACTGCAGGGCAGCAGCAACAGCAGACACCAACTCCCGGTGCACCTGCGGGCGCCTCCTCTGCCTCTGCCAACGGCAGCGAGAGCGCCCTGGACGTTGCCATGCGTGTCAACAAGATGAAAAAGGCGCACCAGAGCGGCGGCGGCAACAAGAAGGAGGTTGAGCAGGAGGCGTGGCATGCACTGAATTCTCTGACCGAAGACCAAATCAACAACGCAGAAGGAAAGGCAGTCTCGCTACTCCTGAACGCATGGGCGTACTTCGCCAAGTTCTGGGCCAAGGGCAAGGATGGCCCGTTGTGAGGGATTTGAACGCGTGCATGTGTGTGTGTGTGGGGGGGGGGAGGGCGGACCCAGACACAGTGCAAGGTAAGGAGAAACAAGAAGAAACAGAGATCGAAGAGGCTGCGGTGAGCGCAGTGCCAGATTAAGGCGTGCGAGCCGGGCGTGTGTCTGTGAAGGGGGAAGAGGGAGGCAGGAAGGAGCGAACAAGAGAGAGAGAGGGTTTGGCCCTCTCCCTCCCTCTCTCCCCTCACGCATGCACGTCCACTGTGCCCTCCAACACAGGGGAGAGAGACCAGGTTACGGATGCACGGCACCGTGCCCGCCCACGCGCCCTGCGGCCTTGACTGGCCGCACCCCTTCCAACTACCGCGTTGCACGGTGCCTTCATTTTTCCTGTTGGTGCTTCGCTCGGCATTTTTCGTCATAAGAGACAGAACGAGGGGCGTAAGGTGGGGAAGGGGAGCGGGTGGCACACGGGCGCACGCACACAGTAGCTGGGCGGTATTTTGCCGCCCCTTTCGCCTACTTCCTCTTCCACGCACCGTACCCTCCATTCAATGCTTGTCTGTGATGTGCGTGTCTCGTGGTCGTGGTGGCGGCAGTGGTAGTGGTGCTGCCCACCACCTCCTCCTCGTCGTCGAATGCGACTCCCTCTTCCCTTATCGTCTCTGCGTATTGTCGTTTATTATTTTTTATTTGTTCGTGCTCGCTGGCGTTGTATTGATATTTAACGCTGAGACGGGGCGGGGGCTCTGCGGCGGCTGGCTGGAGAAGAGGATCATGCGAGGCGCGCGCACAGAGATGCGCACACAGCGAACCGAAAAAAAAATCAAACCAAACAACCGATGCGGTGCCGAATGCATGTGCGTCTGTGTTAGACTGCGACTGCAGCAGAGTTGCAACATTCCGCAACTGCGAAAGAGGGGGGGGGGGCGGGTGGAGAAGAAAGGGAAGCGGCGGATAGGGAGTGCAGCCGCTTGTCTTCTTTCGTGCACCGCCATCGTGCACCAGCCACCTTGGTGCTTTTTTTTTTGGACTTCCCTCACTTCCCTCGTTGCGCGCAGGCAGAGCCTTTGCGGATGCTTGCGTGTGCGCTACAAAGTGTGCTTGGCCACCTCCTTTCCATTTGCCCGCACTCTTCTGCACCCTGTGCGCGGGCACGCATGCTCTGCTCTTCGCGCGCCCACAGGGACACACAACCAACGTACGCGCTCTCCGCCTCGACAGCTCCTCTGTCCGCTTCCTTCTCTCGACCCACTCGCGACGCGCTCTTTCTCTTTCAACTTTCTATATCCTTGTGAATGGTCGAAGCAGGAACAGCACCCCATCAACGACAGCAGCACGTGGTACGTGGCACGAACGTCATCAGAGCCGGTGCGCTTGCTTGCCTCCTGCCCTTTCTGCGCGTTGTGGAGCCCCTCTCCTCTCCGTTTCTGTGCTCCCTTCGCTCTTCTTGGAGGAGGAGGGTCGGGGAAGTGAAGGAAGGTGGGCGCCAGCAACAGCATCCACAACACACGCGCACGCGCAGATTCACAGACACTCGCACACACAGAGACAGGCAGGCATCGCTGTCTGTCTGATAGAGGTAAGCGGTGTTGCACAGCGCACCACATTGCCAGCCACCCTTACACAGCGAGAAGGCGAGGCAGCATCACCAGGAGGAGGCGCTGCGTTTTCGGGCAGCCCCGGCTGCTGCTGCCTCCTTTGTTTCTCTGGTCGCTGACACCTGGCCCTTTCCGTCCGCTCCACGCCACCCGCCTCTCCCTCTCTCCCTCTCTCTGATAAGCTTAAGAAAACACGTAACAAATAGGACGTCGACGCGGACGTACCTCCCGTAATTGCCGTCGCTTGCATACACTGACACGGGCGGCAGAAGCGCTGACTGCATTGCAGGACGGAGCAGCGTGCAGCCGCTGCTGTGCATTCACCGCCGATTCGTGCCCTCTGTCTTCTCTGCGCCACCTGTCTCCCAGTCGAAGACCTCTATAGACACAGCGGCTGGAGGCTTTCCCTGGCCGCTCAAGCGTATCTGTGTCGTCCCGTGTGCGCGACAGCACCGCTTAGCCGCGTGCTTGCCGCTGCTGAGTGTCGCACGTACACAGAGAGGCACGGCGCACCTTCGTCTCTGTCCTTTTCGTGCTGTGCCCCCTTCAGTCCCCCTCCCCTCCCCCGTGTGCCACACGCTGCCATCGTCGATGCGCACGGCTGCGAGTGGCACCGGTTATGGGCTGGCGTCTGCGGAGGGGGTAGATGGCTGGATTCGGCTGTCGAGCCCGGCAGGCGCAGCCGTGTCCGCCTCTCCGCTGACCGTGACCTGTGGGCCCTGCGCATCTCTCCCACAGCGCGGCGGTGGCCACCCGCTCCGTGCGTTTCGCACGGAGTCGCCTGTGACGACCGTTGCGGCCGTTGCCAAACAGTGCGCTGCGCCCCATGGCATGGTGCCCATCAGACTTTCGTGTTACTCCCGCACATGGGCGAACAGCGACCCACTGCCGTCATACCCGTCGCCACGTGTGGCGGCTGCGCCACCCCTCTCGCTGCGCGCTCTTCTTTCAAAAGCGTTGCTGTGCTCGCTGTTGACGTCTTCAGCCGCTGCCACGCGGATGCTCGCCTCGACAGGCGCACGACGGCATCCCGTGTGGGTCGCAGCGAGCAGGCAGCAGCACGCCATCGCACAAGGCGTAGCGGTGCTGCACCACTCCCGCAATAGGCACGTCCGACGATTGCTTGCGGCTGCCGTCGCTTTTGATGGGGGAGGCAGGCCGCCAGGGCTACGGCTCGGCGTGGCTGTGCGCGCGCTTGCCACCGCTACGACGCCGTCCACCCCCACTGACACAAATGCGCCGCCGGGCTCCCCGGAGTTGTTCCTTGACCTCAATGAGGCACCGGCGCATCCGGCGCTCAGGGGCAGCAGTTCCGTGGGCGGTGGTGACGCAAACCCACCCGCGCGGCGAAAAAGTTCGCATCGCTTTACCGACAAGCAGCGGCGCCAGCAACAGCCGCAGCGAGAACAGTCGTCTCGGGGCAGGAATAGGCAGCGCAAGGAAAGGCGAAGCGGCTCGCAGGGTTCGTTGCACGAGAGCGAGCACGGCGCGACCACCCTCAGAGAGAGGTCGCGTCACGGAGAGCTTCCGGCGCAGCCGCCGCCGGGCCCTTCGCCACACGAGCAGATGCGCCACGTGCACTCGTCTGGTCACCATGGCGGCTCCACTTCTTCGGCGGCGCCGTCCTCGGCCTGTGGTGCTTCTGCCCACGGTCGACGAGGCTTTTCTCCCATGAGGCGAAGTGGCGCGGTGAGTGCCTCGGCCACCCACGCGAGAACGGCAGAAGAGGAGGTGAGCACGACTTGGAGCCGGTCGGCGGGGCGTCGGGGTGACGACCGCCGTAAACGGGACTGTCAGAGTGGAATCGACACGTCCGCGACAGGCCAGCCAAGCAGGCCTGCATCGTGCGACCCGGGCACATCGCCGGCGCGAGCGCCACCGCCCCCCACTACTTACACGAACACCGGCGCGCCGAGCTGTGCTGCGCTGCGCCGCCTTGTCAAGTCGCACCACACGTTCCGAAAAAACAGCGAGGTGCTACGGAAAAGTGACACGATCGCGGCTGCGTTTGAGCTTTGGTGCGCCGAGGCCGTGGCGCACAGCCGTCTGGTGGAGCATCTGGCCCCAGCGTTGGGCGGTGATAGCCAAGCGGTGGCAACGGTCCGCCTCCTCCTCACAGGTGCCTCCAACAAGGCCGCGACTGCCGGCTCAGGGGCGGCGGCGGCCACCTCCGCGACCATGTCAGCAGCAGAGACGCTGGCAGTGCTGGAGGTGCCGCTTTCGGTGGTGGATTGGCTCAACGAGCCCATCGTCGTGCCGGACCTGGGCGCGGGGACAATCATGGAATTTGTGCACAAGGTGCTGTCCCCTTCGCACGTGGACAAGGCGCCAGCCAACAACTGTGATGGCGCCGGTGCTGGAGAGTTACTTTCCGCGTCGGCTGGCGACTCGCCGGCTGCACCTTATCGGTATGGACGTCTTGAGGCGGTAGAGGTGTGGTACGACGCGTGGGGGCGCCAGCAGCACTATCGCGAAGCGGCGGCAGGCCTGTCCAGCAGCAGTACTGAGCCGGCGGCGCCATCTTTGAAGGCCTCCATGGCGCTGTGGCACCGTAGGCATCGTGCAGTGCAAGATGTGCTGCTCTCTCACTTGACTGAAGGAAGTCGACCTTCCGCACTTGATGCGCTGCCTGTCTGCCCAGCTGCTTGTGACAGCGTCGACACTCGCGACGCAACTCCCGTCGAGTGTGGCCCTGTAGCAGCTGCCAGCGCCAGCGGCGCACCGGTGCAGCCTGACGGGGACGCAGCAGCGCGACCAGACCAACTCGTTGAGGGGGCGACGCGGGAGCTGCTGCTCTATCTTATCGAGTTTCTCCAGACGCTGAGCGCGTTCAAGGCTGCACGCGAGGAGGCGAAGATGCACGCGGAGTACCATGCACTGCTGGAAAACGCGGTGGCGGTGCAGTCAGGGCCAGCTCAAGCAGCTGCCGACGCCGCCGCTCAGGGCACGTACACGCACCTGTGTCTTGTTGCGCGCCGCTTTCGCGCGTCGCCGCGGGTGGAGCTGCACCCGCCACTCGCAGCGTCTGATAGCCCAGATAAGCCCCTTAGCGGCGACTGCGGTGTGGATGCGGCGCTGCGCACCGCGGCCCAGCAGTACCTTCGGTCAATTTCCAAGGTGGACAAAGTGGCGCCTCATTCCAACCCGTCGTCGTCAAAACTTGAGGGCTCGACGGGTGACGCGGGCACACAGGAGACTACCGGAGCACCATCGTCGTCGTTGGCGTTGGCTGAGCGAGTGGGTGCGGCGCCATCCTACAGCGTTGCCGTGCTGGACATCTGCATCGGTGTTGTGCTGCGTTGCCTTCTCTTTTACCTTCCAGCGCTCTCTGCAAGCGACCGGGTCCATGTGCTGCAGCAGCTCAGCGCCCCTTGGCTGACGCTCGAACCGGAGGAGAGCGCTCGAGTCGCGTACTGGTCAGCGTTTTTCGGTGTTGCCGATGTTCTCTCCAACGCCTGCGCACCAAAGCGACGGGAGCGTATCGGTGCGTTGCCATCCGCCATGGGCGGACTCAGCAACGCTGACTGTTCGACCTCCTCTGCTTCGTTCACCGTTGACCACTCCACCCTTTCCACACTGCAAGGCGTGGTACAGCAGCTGCGCTCCTTGTGTTGGCCCACGGCGCTGGATCGTCACTCGAGTATCGTGCAGCACGCCCTCTGCCTCCTGCCAACGGCATCTGAAGCATCTCCGTCACCTTCTTCGGCGGCGGCATCGGTGTCCGATCAGCGGCGGCAGCAGCGGCGTCCGCCCACCGAGACTCTGCCTGCTGGCAGTGCACGAGGCACGGCCTCATCATCAACAGTCGCCGCAGCTCCGCCGCACTCCGCGCAGCCTCGTCCCCCTGCGTGGAGCGACGTCGTCGCGGTTGTGCGAGGCAGCGAGAGCCGACAGCGACTGGGCTACGAACTCCTCTTTCTCTTCTTGGGAGTTTTGCAGTGTGGGAAGGCGAGCGCCTTCCTGGCCCCTGTCAACGCAACTGCTGCTGCTGCTGCTGCGGACGCTTCGGCTGGGAAGCCTGCTTTGCCGCACCACCGGCCCTCTGATAGGCGCCGACTCAACACCGTCTGCATCTACGCGCTTGACGTCGACAGGTTCATTGCGGAGCGGATGAGTGCCTTGCGGCCGGCAGGCGATGCGTGGCCGCTGCTGCGCACTCAGGCCTCCTGCTCGGCTGCAAGGGCGGCATCACCGCCCGGCTCGCGCCCTGCACCTACGGAGGTACTCGCAGAGCAGACGGCGCACCCGTACGGTCTTTCTCGCGTGGCGCTGTGCACTTTCAGCGACTCCCTCTTGGAGAGCTGGCCGACCTTGTCGCCCCAACGCACGCAGATCCTCATGGTAGCCCTGCAGCGGGCTGTGGCAGCTCCTGCTGCACTGGCGTTGCGCTCGCTGCTCCCCACTCTACATTCGAGCGCCCGCGCCGGCTGCGAGTTCAGCGGTACCCGCTCCTCTGCCACGCCGTCACATGCGGTGCAGCTGGCTGCGCGCCGTGCCGAGTGGCGAGCGGTGGCGCCGGTGATGTCCCTGTACACCACACACGCGTGCCCGTCGTTGTGGAGCACGATGTGGGCTTACATCTCGTCGCAAATGAAGTCTCTGCTGCGGCAGGTGGAGGAGGTAATGAGGACGGCACACGCAAGCGCAGGCGATGCGCGAGGCAGCGATGTCGCGGCGCATGGAGAGTGGCGCTGGTCAAATGACGAGGTAGAGGCGTGCTACAAGCAACTGGAGGAGCTAGCGACCATGTGCGCGTGGCTGGTTGCCATGGTGCCGTCCGTCTGTGGCAAGTGGCCAGCTGGCGCTGGCGCTGCTACGTCGGAACCTGCACAGGCATCCGCACCAGAGCACACCGAGCGTGTGAGGGCCGGATTTGAGCGCTGTGTCAAAGGCCTTCTCGCTGTGTGGACGCAGACAGGCGCGAGCGCTGATGCGGCGGAACAGCTGCTGAATTTGTTTCCCAGGCACCCCAGGGCCACACCGACGCCCGTGGACTGCACCCCCGTGAGGGCGGCCGACAACGGCGCCGTCGACGACACTGCGCAGGGTGCAAAGGCGCCGCCGTTGGCGCCGGAGGAGACAGCAGCAGGTGAGGCGGTGACACTACTCGCGGAACTGGCAGGGGCGGCGCAGACGCATGTGTGGACCCGCACGCTGTACGGCGCTGTCGAATTATGGATCAAGAAGACCCGCTACATCCAAGCTCAGTCGCGAGGAATCATGGAAACGGTTCAGCTGATGCCACCAGCGGAGGCATCTACCTCTGCGCTAGCCGCGATGACGGCAGCAGCGCCCGGCCGCGCTGCAGATGATCGTTCCCGCGCAGGCGAGACGGTGACCAACGGTGGAAGCGCTGCATCTGTGCCGACGGCGCCGCCCGGCGTGGATTTGGCGCTGCTTGCCTGGTGGCGCTCCATGGCGGAGGAGGATATCGGTCTACCATCGGCGCGCGTCTATCTCGCGCAGGTGTACACGGAGCTTCTGCGGATTGTTTCTGCTCGCGCTGCTCTCGCATCGTCGACCCCTCTACCAGAAAGGGCACACATGGGGCGCCCGCTCGATTCTGAGCGAGATTCAGTGTTGGGGGGCGCAAGCAATCGTACCGGCGCAGTGGAGAGCGGCGGCGAGCCAACGTCGAGTTTGAGGGGCGACACGCCAGTCAGCGGCGCAGCGGCAAAGGCCATTTTTTCCGCAGCGGAGGTGGTCGTCATTGTGAGGGTGCTAAGTAGCATTGCGGCACGCGGCGTCGCGACGGTGACCTTGGGGCGCCTCACGGAGCGCGCGTCTGGGCGGGGTGCGCTCGGCAAGACGTCGTCTGCTGGCTCCGCAGAGAACGCTGTGGGCGTAGAGTCCGCCTCTGGCAACGGTGACTCCATCATCGACTCGCTACGCCGCGCCGCCGTGTACGCCACCGTGGCGGGCAGTGGGGTACCGACGACCACAACGCCGGATTCGACGGCGTCAACGGATGCCGGCGCTCGCGGCCTCTCAACCGCAGCCGACGGCGATGAAAGCGGCAACCCTACCAGCGTAGGTGTTGCGGAGGAGGCCACAGCGCACGACCGAGGCAATGCTGCTGCCCTCTCTGCCCAGAAGGCGGTCCAGCGTATTGAGGAGGCGCTGCTGAGCAGCTTGACAGCACACAGCGCAGCGTTGCCGGCGACAACGATGGTGGAGGCGACGTGGCTTCGACTGCTTCCCCTGTCGACGCTGCAGAAACTCCTTGATCATCGAGAGTCCTCTGCGATCACCTCAGCTGGACCAGACGCCCCGCCGCAAGGTCTGCCATCCGGCGCACCGCCGTGCAAGGCCGCAAATAGCGGGCCATTGAGCACGCAGCCAACAGTGCGCGCCGACCTCGCCACCACAGCAGCAACGTCGTCGCCTCCGCGTTTTGTCTCTGCCGCCGTCGGTGCATCCAGCTCTGCTCCACACCTCGACGGGTCACTGCGGGAGTCGCCGTCGCCGTGGGTGCGCAAGTTGCATGACGCGGTCCTCACGAGCTGCCACTCGCGCCACATTGGCATCTGCCTTGTCTCTTCGCTGTACTCTGTCCTGGCAGCGTCGCAGAAATGCGACGACTCTACACAGCCTCTCTCAGCGGCGACTAGTTGTGACGGCAGTCGTGGCGCGGTCAGCGCCGCCACTCTGTCTTGCGGCGGTACTTCAGAGGCCGCTTCGTCTTGCGTTGAGGACTGCGATGCGGCCAGGGACGGGCCGTCGCTCGCCACGTCGCGGCTCCGCTGCTTTTTGGCACGACTGCGCACGAGCTGCGCTGAGGCCGTCGTGCTTTTCCATCGTTCGAGAAGGCAGCACGCTGATCTCACCGCCGCATCCGGCGAGGGTGACGCCAGTAGCGGTGGTGGCGCAGGCGCGAACGATGCAAACGCATTCCGCGTAGGCTTGACGGCATCACCATGGGCCGCTGTTGCAGAGGTCAACGGTGATAGTAAGGGTGAGGCCGAGGCGGGTATATCGCACACGGCCACGCCGCACCAGCAGCATGGGCAACGCTTCTGCAACGTGCTGGTGGTGACGAGCGAGCTTCACGAGCGCCTTACAACCTACGCAGAAATGCTTACTCGCGCGGCAGTGAGGTGTAGTGGGGCAGAGCAGGGTGCTGACCAGAATACGTTGCGCACTTCCCGCAAAGTCAAGCCTGAGAGAATGCGACACCTGCTCCGACTCTTGTACGCATCGCTGCTCGATGCGGTTTCCGATTTTGTGCCGTATGGCGAGCACGGGAATGCTGTGGAGGTGATGCAGATGCTAGGCGTCATCACTCGCCGCATGCCGTGGCAGCAGTGCGCGCAAGCGTCGCTGGCGCAGGTGCTGCCTGTCAAGAAGGACGGGCAGTTTGGCTACCATACCAGCGGCGAAACAGGCTGTGAAGCAGAGCCGCTGACGAAGCGCGGGGGCGGCGTGGCGGAGGCCGGCGCTGCTGCTCGACTGAGCGCGCCCCGCGATGGCGACGAAAAAGGCGTCTCGATCGATCCCCTCCTTGTGTGCTTTCGGGAGCAGGTGACACGGCTGATGCCGTACGTGGATGCTGAAGTGCTTCGCTGCACGAAAGCTCGGTTGCCCCTGCTGCTGAACCTGGCGCTGATCGGCGGCGCCAAATCGTCTGTCGAGTACGTCTTGCGCAGCGTTCCAGTCAGCACCAGAGGGTCAATGCAGTGTCGAGAGGGGCCCTGCGCCGCCGCCGCCGCAGAGGCGACGCGTTCCAGAAGCATCGTTGCTCTGTCACCCGTGTCCCGTTCGGCAGCGAAGGTGAGCGCGTCTGAGAGTGCCAGCCGTGTCACCACTACCGAAGCAGAGCCAGGCCGTCTGGGACTCTCTACGCTGCCTCTCTGGTCTCAGGCCCCACTCGAGTCTTTGCTACACCGTGTAGCCATGGACCGGTTGATGGCATCGCGACACGCGCTGTACTTGTGCACTCTGACCGTCAATGCACCGGAGTTTTCAGCTGTGCTTCTGCCTCTCACGCACTACCTGCGCGACGCGCGCGCGAGGATTTCGTGGGCGATGCTGGAGGTGGTGTTTAAGGCCATTGCCGTGTCTGCCGTGAGCTTCCAGCGGCACCATCAAGCAGAAATGCTGCTGCGTAGTGATTTTCTTGTGCCCTTGTCGTCGTCCTTGTCACCCGGGTCAGATCAGACGTCAGGCAGCACCACTGCGTCTCCCGCAGATCGTGCAAGCGCCGCCGCCGCGGCGGAGCGACCCCGACGAGGTGGGGGCGGCGGCGATGCGTCGCAGCGCGGCGGAATCGCGCTGCCGCGGTCGTCGACCGATTGCGCGGCGCTGCGCGTGGGGGAGATGAGATACCCACACCGTAACGGCAGTGAGGCTTTGGCGCCTCTCTTCCGCACAGCTGCCGTACCGTCTGCCGTGTGTAATGCGCCGTCGCAGCTGCGGCACGCTTGGGGCGACCTCGCTCGCCGCCTCCTTCACGAAGAAGATGACGTAGCCGTGTCCGACGTCTCACTCTGGGTATCGGCGCTGTACTGCGGCGCTATGGTGAACTGCGCAGGAACTCAGTTGTTCGAACAGCTGCTGGCATGTCTCGTCTTCGGCATCACGACCCCCGCAACCTCGGCGGCAACCACCACAACGCGGATCGCCACGCTGGACGTTGTGGGCTGGACGCTGGTGCTGGAGGCGTGCGGCACGGCGTCGGACCACCACTACCGACAGGCATATCAGAGTCTTCTGAGGGACGAGCTCGTCGCTTTCCTGGAGCGCGCCGAGGCCTCTGTGCACAGTGATGAAGGTGGCGTCTCAGCATCGTCTGCTTCATCTGCCTCGTATCCGTCACGGTTGACTACTGCGGCAGCGGAGTCGGGGCGGGCGGAACTCGACGACGCGCTTCCCCTCGCAGGGGCCTGTCGCTGCCGCTTGTTGGAAGGCATTCCACAGCTGTTTGTCGAGGACGCCGCGTTTTGGCGTCGCGTGAAGAACTGCGTGGAGTCGTGGTGCGCCGCGATTGCTCGCGACCATGCTGAGGTTGCCAGTGAGTCCCCATCTGCGCCAAGGAGGTCCACGTCGGCGGTGCGGCGGTCGTGGGTGACACAGCTACAGCAGAGCTTCAACTGGGCAGCGCAGTGTGCCGGCCACTCGCCTCTTGTGTTCAGCGATAATACATGTACGACGGAGGCGGCAAACGCAGATGCGCACGCAGTGACGGAGTGGATGCGGATGCAGCTGGAAGCTCTGGGGGCGAGCGCAGCCTCAGTGACAACCACACCGGAGGCGCCGACGAACGTCTCCCCATAGTGTGGGAGGCAAACCGCGTCTCCCCGCGTGTAGCACACCCATAACCGTAGACAGCTGTCTTCTCTGCCAGGGAGGTGCAACTTCAACCACTCCGTCTTCCGCGATCGAGTGCGGCCACACCGCAAGGTGACCATCTCACGTCGCGGGTTGATTGAAGAGGAGACGAGACGGAGTTGGGAGGTCAGCCAAGTTTCTGCGTATGCCCTCCGCCACTCTGCTCGCTTGTGCATCGCTTGCTTGCTGGTCTGTGGTGGATGATGCAATGACCATGAACACAGACTTGTCGACGGGAGAAGAGCGAGGTAAGATATGCACTTGAGGAGCAGAGGAAGAGTATACAATGCGCCGATGAAGAGAATGACTCTCGCAACCTCCCCACCACACATACACACACACTGGCACCTACACGTGCACGTTTGTGCACAGTAAGAAGAGGGGCGGGGAGGGGGAGGGGGGGGGCGAAGCGTGCTCGCAGTGGCATGTGCTGTTCTGTGCATCTGTATGGGTGCATGGCTGGCCCACGATGGGCACAGACGTCATGGATCCGTTTACTTTGCCACGAGTATCTTTAGCTTCTTGCCCCCCCCCCTCCCTGGCGCGCACCCTCACCTCGCTCATCCCTCCCCCTCGATCTTTCTTCGCCTCTTCTCGTTCTCTCCCTCTACCCACACGCACACACGCACAGGCACTGGTGTGAGGGCTACTCGGAGTGCCCAGAGCTGTTCTTCGGCACCCTTCCTGTCCCTACCCCTCCTGCCTTGTTCTCTTCTCCTCTTGCGGTGAAGGGCCGGGCAAGGCGTGTGTGTGAGAACGCGAGGCTCCTGTGCGACTCGAAGAGGCGGCACACCCACACAGCGTACTCGCATCTACGACCAGACACCACACAGTTTCATAGAAAGCCCCCCTCTCCTCTCCCATCCCCACACACGCACACACAAAGACAGGCAGATATAGCCATAGACAGAGCGTTGCTGTTGCCATCACGCGGAAGTGGTTGGACGCAGCCCCTGCACACGCCTCCTTTTTCTGTTTGCTCTGGTGCAAAGGCAGGGAGCGCATTACCTTCGCGTGCTTGTGCTGTCCCCCTCCTCCCTCTCCCGTTACCGAGCTCACTCACTCACCCGCATATACGCATTCAGCTGATAGTGTCGCACCGAAACCTGCCTTTAGGGCCAGCGGCGGAGCTGTGGCTTTGCGATGATGCACCGCCCGTCTAGCTCGTCACCACTCCCCCCTGAGGGCGAATCGACGCGGTACCTTGTGGTGATCGAAGTGAGGACCACTGCCGATACCGCTGCTTGGCCCGAGCTCAGCTGCCTCGTCCGATCCTATGTGCGCGTGCAGGCGAGCCGCCGACTGGCCGCGGACCACCTGCCGCCGTTTCTCCCTGGCGCCACCATCTCTCTCGCAGACGCGCCGCCTCTGCTGAGAGATGATGTCGCGTCGGTGCGGGTGTGTGACGTCTCCTTCCCGACAGGCTGTTCGTGGACAAATATGGAGCAGGTGCACTTCTGTATGCGCCTGTACCGACTCCACGGTGAAACTCTCCGTATGCCACTATCGTCTGCCGCGTCCGCCCCGGCTGCCCAGGCGTCTCTGCCGGCGTGGTGCACGGCCGACAGCATGCACAGCGGCGGCGACGAAGGTGACAGTGCGTCGAGCTTCACCGTGACACCCCTGCCACACGTCTCACTGGAGGGCCAGTGGGAGTCGCTGTACTATGGCGAGAGTGAGGCGGCGTCGATCGCGTTCAAGCGGGACATTGTGAGCTACGTGGACACCGCCATGCGGTTCAGCCGCGCCGGGGTTAGCCCCAACTTTGTAACGTGGAATCGACTTGTTCTTTTCCACGGCCCGCCAGGCACGGGCAAGACGTCGCTGTGTCGCGCCTTGGCGCAGAAACTGTCGATCCGCCTTGCCTCGTCGGTGTACGCTCGCGCGTGCCTCTTGGAGATCAACGCTCACAGTTTGTTCAGTCGCTGGTTCAGCGAGAGCGGCAAACGCGTGCTGCAGTTGTTTGAGCAGGTGCACCGCATTGCTGACGACAAGGAGTGCTTGGTGTGCTGCGTGATGGACGAGGTGGAGAGCCTCGCGGCAGCTCGCACCTCCGCCATGAAGGGGAACGAACCATCTGACTCGATCCGTGTCGTAAATGCACTGCTCACACAGATGGATCGACTGCAGGACTGCGAGAACATCGTCGTGCTCGCCACGACCAACTTGACGGCGGCAATCGATGCAGCGCTGCTGGACAGAGCGGATAAGCGTGTGTATGTCGGCCCGCCAGGCGTGCAGGCACGCTTCCTCATGCTATATGCGAGCGTGCAGGAGTTGGTGGACAAGCGGTTGGTGGCTGCGCCGCAGGCGGGGACGTCGGTGCTACCCGACGAACTGAACGGGCTCTCTCTTGCGGACGAGCGTTTTCAGGAGGAGGGGCAAGCGGCACACGGGGGCAACGTAGGCGCGCACCGCAGCCTTGGCAGTCATCTACTGGTTGGTGGCAGCAGCACCGCCGATGCCGCACACACGTGGAATGAAGAGCTGACCGCGTTGCACGACGTGTCGAGTAGGTTTCACAAACCGCTGCAGCAGATGATGCCGACATCCACGAGTTTGGGAACGGTCCCCGCTCCGCAAGCAGTGCATCCCCAATCGCCGTCGCACTGCCTCTCTGGCACTGCGTACACGATCAGTGAGCTGCTCCATCACATTGCCGAGGTGTGCGTGGGCCTGAACGGCCGCACCTTGAAGAAACTGCCGTTCTTGGCGTACGGTGCGTGCATGTGCAATTCTCACTCTGGCGGCTGCGGTGGTAGCGAGTCGGCGTGGCA
The DNA here is from genome assembly GCF_000002725.2 of Leishmania major strain Friedlin. NCBI lineage: Eukaryota > Euglenozoa > Kinetoplastea > Trypanosomatida > Trypanosomatidae > Leishmania > Leishmania major. The sequence continues at coordinate 689,514 of NC_007269.2, read as the reverse complement.
GGGCGACCAGAGCGGGGGCGTCGATGCGCCTCTGCCTCTGCGGGACTACCTGGAGGCGTTGCTCAAGGCTGCAGAGGAGGCTGCTGCGGTGGCCGTACTCGATGCGAATAGCGGCTCCCAAAGCCGTCTGCTGACGCCGTAGGTGAGCCGCGCTGTGTCACCCCGCTCGAATCGCCTCTTTTGCCGCAGGCCCTGATCTCCCTCCCTCCCTCTCTCTCGAGACGGCTCGACGAGGAACGGCACGCGGCACAGATCATGGCAACGTACGTACTCCTCTGCGCAAGAACATGCAGCCATACATGGCCCCTCCCTTTTCCCACGTCTGTCAGCGATTCTGCTTTGACGATACAGAAAACGAAAAACCAGAAGGAGAGGCAAACGGCGTGAGAGGAGCGGCAGTCTGTGTGCCCACGTCCGAGTCTGTCGCCCCGGCTGTCAGCCGTGTACCACAGCGGGCTGTTTCGCGCACCACTTCTGAGGCGTAAACGTGCAGCCCCCTCCCCCTCCCTCCCTCACGCGCCCGCGCATGTGATGAGGCAGGGAGGCCCTGCCAAGCACTTCACGAGACCGCTTGAAAAGAACACCGAGGATGCAGGCAATGGAGAGAGGGAGGGGGGCGGGATGCAAAATGTCGTTGCCTCCTTCCTCCTCTGCTCCCCACTTCTGCAGCCTTTAAGCCCTCGATGGTGGAGCGTGAGCCTGCTGTGTGTTTGTGTGTCGAGCGGACCTTGACTAGGGTGGTGCTGACTCTCGTGCCAAACCTCATCATCTCTCACAATGTCGGATGCTCCATGTGTGCGCGGACCATCTTTCCTCGAACTCTCTCTCTCTCTCTCTCTCCCCTCCGCCCACTTCTCCATCTACTTCCCCCCTCCTTTTTCCCAGGATCCACCGGCTTTCTGCACTTTTATGCGTTTGCTTTGCTGCTGCGTGTGTATGTGTGTGTGCAACCGAAACGCAAGAACCGCGAGGCCTCCTCCCCCATCTTTCCCCGCCCCGTCGCTTCGTTCCCTGCATCACGTTGGTTTTATTGGCCTCCTTTCCCCCTACGGCCTGTGGTCCTTCTCTCGACCATCAAGGCCAAACGTCATCTAAAATATCAGGTGCGACGGCTGACTGGAAAGTGTGCGTGTGAAGGTCGTAATGGGCCGCAATGTGTTGATGGTGGCTGAGAAGCCGTCGCTGGCAGAGAGCATCGCGACGATCTTGAGCAACGGAAGTTGCTCCCGCCGCACCCGTGCGCTGCCGGTGTACGAGTACCCGGGCAACTTCATGGGTAGTCCCGCCTACTTCAAGGTGACGAGCACTACCGGCCACGTCTTTTCGTGCGACTTCACCTCTCAGCATCAAAACTGGGATCGCACAGATGAGGAGCAGCTCTTCACCGCGCCGATCACGTGGAAGGACACGTCGGGGAAGGTGACCCACCACCTTGAGCATGAGGCGCAAGGCTGTGACACACTGGTGCTGTGGCTCGACTGTGATCGTGAGGGGGAGAATATTTGTTTTGAGGTGATGCAGGTCGTGCGGCGCGAGATCTACAGCCACCACAACATCTTCCGCGCGCACTTCTCGGCCATCACGGCGGAGGAGATTTTCCAGGCCTTCCGCAATCTCGGGAAGCCGAACAAGAACATCAGCGACGCGGTGACGTGTCGGCAGGAACTGGACCTGAAGGTCGGCGTCGCCTTCACCCGGTTTCAAACCAAGTACTTCCAGGGCAAGTACGGCGACTTGGATGCCAGCGTCATCAGCTACGGCCCGTGCCAAACGCCGACGCTCGGCTTCTGCGTGCAGCGCCATGACGAGATCCTCAACTTCAAGCCGGAGAACTTTTGGCGTCTCGTCCCGGTCGCCTCACGCGGCGGCGCACTGCTGCAGTTTGAATGGGATCGTGGGCGCCTCTTCGACGAGACGATGGCACGGCTGATCCTTCAGCGCATCACCAAGAACGGTAAGGTGGCCACCGTCGTCAACGTGTCTGTCAGCAACGACACACGTCCGCGGCCGACCGGCCTCAACACAGTGGATCTCATGAAGATTGCAAGCAGGGCCCTTGGCATCGGTCCCCACTACGTGATGAGCATCGCCGAGAACCTGTACATCCGCGGCTATATTTCGTACCCTCGTACCGAATCCACGGCATACCCGTCATCTTTCAACCTTGCCGGCACCCTTGCTCAGCAGAAAAACCACTCCATGTGGGGGGCCTACGTAACGACGCTGCTGCAGCAAGGGCACGCGCGCCCCAAGGCAGGCAAGGACGCTGGCGATCACCCGCCGATCACGCCGATGCGCAGCGCGTCGCCCGGCGAGCTCTCCGGGGATGAGTGGCGCATCTTCGAGTACATCACGCGGCACTTTATCGCCTCCGTGTCACCAGACTGCCGGCTAATCAAGACCAAGATCACGATCGAGCTTGGCGGTGAGCTTTTTAGCATCTCGGGAAAAGTGGTGGAGGACCCCGGCTTCACGGAGATCATGCCGCACGCCCGCGTCGAGGACGACAGAATGCCGACCGGCGTCCACAAGGGCGACTCCTTCCAGCTGTCCGATGTGCGGCTGCAGGCGGGGCAGACGCAGCCGCCGTCGTACCTGACGGAGTCGGACCTGATTGGGCTGATGGAGAAGAATGGTATCGGAACCGACGCGTCCATCTCCACCCACGTCAACAACATTGTGGAGCGCGGCTACTGCAGCGTGCAGGCAGGGCGTGTCATGAAGCCATCAAAGCTTGGCATTGTGCTTATCCACGGCATCAAGGCTATCGACCCGGAACTGGTGCTGCCGCTTGTGCGCAGTCGCGTGGAGGAGTATGTCACCCACATCGCCGAGGGTCGCGCGCAGCTCGACGACGTGCTCAGCTACTCGCTCGACCTCTTCTTCGCTAAGTTTAAGTTCTTCAAAGAGCACATAGACGTTTTTGACGCCCTCATGGGCGCCTCCTTCTCCGCCATCTCCGCCGCCGGGAAGCCGATTACGCGGTGCGGCAACTGCATGCGCTACCTGAAGCACCTGGATACCCGTCCCCAGCGGCTCTACTGCCCGTACTGCGAGGTGACGTTCGCGCTGCCGCAGGGCGGCGCCATTAAGCCGTACTCCAGCTTCACGTGCCCCATCGACAACTTCGAGCTCGTCATCTGCCACATCGAAGGCGGCAAGTCCTTTCCCATCTGCCCTCATTGCTACAACAACCCGCCGTTTGAGGACATGCGCCCCGCCATACAGCACCACGACCGCGGGTACGGCGGAGGGGCAGCGACGACGATGGCACCGTCCACGCGGCACATGGCGTGCGACGAGTGCCGCCACCCCACGTGCGAGCACTCCCTCGCCACGAACTACGTGTGCGACTGCGTGGACGGCTCCTGCGCCGGCAGCATGGCCTTCGTTCCCCGGACGGCTGGTCAGTGGAAGGTGTGCTGCAACAAGTGCCCCATGATGATCAAGCTGCCTCCGACAGCGCAGCGAGTGTACGTCACCTCCGAGGAGTGCTCCGAATGCGCCGCCAACTGCCTCGACATCATGTTCCCCGAGGGCAAGAGCGTCTTGCCCAACCGCAAGGATCGCATTGTCGCGTGCATCTTCTGCCATCCAGGCCTGAGCCCGCTCTGCGAGGAAGTGCGCGGCCGCATAGGTAACTTCCGCCGCATCGGTGGCGCTGCTGCTGGTGGTCGGGGCGGCCGTGGCGGCCGTGGACGCGGACGTGGTCGTGGGCGTGGCAACCGCGAGGATCGCAGGTGAGTGCGCCGAAGCCCCTTCGTAGGTCCCCAGTTGCGGTAATGAAGCCTCGATAAGCGAGGCGTGCACGTTTGCCTGCGTGCGCATACGCACGGGGGTGAGCCGATGACACGCACTTTCTCTGCCTTCTTCTTTGTGTGCGCGTTGCCGTGGCCTGTGAGCTGCTCCCTTTCCTCCTCCTCCTCTCAGGCGCGTATGCAACCACGTTCCTCCTTCCATCCCTCCTTCACACCAACGTGAACAGCAAAAGTAAAGCCGAGCGAAGGTCAGCCACGCGGTGACGCCGCGTGCTGTGGATGCTGCGTGTCAATGCAGCGGCGTGTGCGTCAGCTCAGCTGGGCGATGGGTTATGCAAACTTTTTCCCCGCCGTTCCACCTAGGCGCCACCTTCAGATAGAGAGGGTGTGTGTGCGTGGGGAGAAGTTGCTTCACTGCAGACTGCTCGGCACCCTGCGTAGAGTGCGTCGATGATGGGGCAGCGTCCGCCAGTGTTCTACCCCTCCACCCCACGCACTGCGATGCCGTCACCCCCTCTTGGACTCCGCCTTACCTCTTCTTTCTCTGACCTGCTTTGCTCCTCTGCGACTGCCCCCACTCTTCCTCCCTTTCTCCCCTGACCTCGCGCCAGTGTCACTACTCTTTTGCCTTGGCTGCAGTTTGGTGAGAGCCCTCGTATCACCGCACTGCCGCCGATCGGCTATCCTTCCTCCCCCTCCCTCCCTGAGCCCCTCCTTTCCCTAGCTTTAGATTTCCTGCTCCTGTGTCCTCTGCATAGTCTCGCGTGTCCATCTCCCATTTCGCATCACACAGATACACACCACGGCACGCATAGCGTGTAGCGCCTTGTCGCGGTCTTCGACCCCTGTTATTCACAGCTCCTTCCCGACAAAGGAAAGCTGCAGCAGCAGCACCACCGGCCCCTAGCACTGTACAGTGCGCCCTCTGCCCGCACGCAAACCTACACGCGCACGTGAGCTTTCATTTACCATCACCTTGCGTCCCACTATCCCTCAGTGTGCTTCTACCGGTGCTCCTTTGTACAGAGTCTACGCCACACGTTGAGCAGGAAAGTGTGGCGCGCCCAACCCCGCCGCGTCGTACGGGCGTACATTTCATTGAAAAACTCTCGGTGTTTCTGTATGGTGGCACAGTATGCCAGCTAGTTTCCGACACTACGAGCCGGAGGAGCGGGGCGGGTACGCGTCCAGCGCGAGCAACCACGGTACCGATGTTGGCGATGCCGAAACAAGGTACTCGACCAAGAAGCGTTCAATCAAAGCCACTGCCTCGAGAACTGGCACGGGTAGTGCGGGTGTGCCGGCGCAGCAGCTGCAGCGCTTCGATGTCTTGCTGCGTCTTCTGGAGAATCGCGAGTGCTTCGACTGTGGTGCGAGGCAGCCGCGATGGGCGAGCACCAACCTTGGCATTTTCTTATGCCTCCGCTGCGCCGGTATCCACCGCTCCATGGGCACGCACGTATCAAAGGTGAAGTCGGTAAACATGGATGCCTGGGCGGAGTCTACGATGCTCGTGGCAGAGAGCATCGGCAACGCGCGAGGACGACTCTTGTACGAGTACAACATGCCACCGTCGGCACGCGTGACCAACACGACCGAAACCGCCGTGGCCGAGCGCGTGATCCGCTCCAAGTATGAGCGGAAGTTGTACTACCACCCCTGCTTCGCACAGCTCGTTGCACAGTTCATGGAGACCCCGTTGGAGGGGGTAAGCAGCAGCGGGACCACAACTTTAGCGTCTTCTCCGGGATCGAACGCGCCGCTGTGCCTAGGCGGCGAGCCAGGGCACACGCAGCCGCAGGACGCTGTGCTCGAGGAGCTCTGGGGAGCACCCGTGTCTTCACTCAACTCAAATCAACCGAGTCAGGAAGCGACGCAGGGCACGACGGGGGCCCGCACAAACGTTGCGGAACTCTTCTCTGCTTATCCGACTCATAGCGCCGGTATGGACTATGCGGCTGCTGGAGGCGGTGCCCTCTCGCCGCCTACGGCGTGGGGGCAAACGGCGGGGTCGCTGTCGTCGGTACCACCGGTGAGCGCGAACGCCGACTCGGGCTGGTTCGAGTCGCAGTTTGGTGGGGCGGCAAGCAGTGTACTCGGCCCCACCAGCGGCGGCGCTCACAGCGGGGCGCCGTTGCCGAACACACTGCAGTCAGCGCCGAGCCCGCCGACAGCACACGATAACACAGACGACCTGTTCACCGGCGGCAGTGCGAGCGTGGGCTGCAGCAAAGACGAGATTCTCTCTCTCTTCCGCACCGCACCTGTCGCTGGGGCGTATGGAGAGACGAGCAGCGTTTCTACGGCAAACACGGGCGGGCACCCGATGGCGTGGTAGTCACAGACCGTGAAGCCGCGCTACCCCGAGTAAGAGAAGGGCGGCGTGACATCTCGTGAGAGAAAGCGAGGTGAGCGAAGAAAAAGGGGGCCGCTGCGCGCATCCACGGCGTGTCGTCTGGTTTGTCTGTGTACGCATGTGTGTTTATGTGTGTGAGGTCGTGCGGTGGTGCAATCAAGCAGAGAGCGAGAGGGCGGGGAGAGGGCCATGGCGTCTCTTTCTCACGCACATACATACATACATACGAGTTTTTTTTTTAGTTTGCGGTTACTGTTGATGGTCTTTTCATGTGTCGATCTGAATCTCTCTCTCTCTGTGCTTCACTTCTTCCTTGTCTCTCTCTCTCTCTCTCTTGTTGGTTGAGCTCGCATTCCGTGGCGTGGGCGCGTAGCCTGGCGCTCTTTGCCTGCTTCCCTATCCGTCTTTCATCATTGTTATTTGTGTTGGGGCGAGCGCTGCTGTGCGTCAGGTGGAAAAGGAGCGCATACGCTCTTCCCTCATCTTTGCGTTTTTGCTCGTATGTGTGTGTGTGCGCGCGCGTGTGTGTGTGTGTGTGCGTGTGCGCTTCTCTCCGTGCGCTCTCTCTCTCTCACGTGTTCTCTTATGCCAAGTTTCGGCAGAGGGCACGGGGCCGTCCGCGATGACCCGCAGGCACAGGCTCCTTCCTCCCTTCTTGCTTTCATTCCAAGTCCGACGTTCCACGCGCGCGCGTGCGTGTGTGTGTGGCTGCTCTTTGCTCCTGCCAACGTGTGTGGAGGAGGCGGGTGCGCATGCCCGTGAGTGTGAATGTGATGTTGTGCTGTCTATGCCGGTTGCCGATGTGGACGATTTGGCTTCGTCTCCTCTTGTGCGCCTCCATCTCTGCCCTCCCTCTTGCGCCTGTTGGTTTGCATGCGTTGTTCGCGATAGCTGTCAGTGTCGTCGTCTCGGTTGATTGCTCGGCCACTCGCGTGGCTCTTCACGCGTTGGCGAAGCGAAACGCAACGCATCGTTGCTCTTGTTTTGTGTTCTCGCTTCTACTACGTGCTCCACTCCATCTCCGCCCTCCTTCTGTGTGTGTGTGTATATAAGATTGCGTTTGCGTCTCTACCTATGCCTTTCTCGCTCGCTCCTTCTCTTCCCCTCTTCTGCCACGTCTCTCCGTCGAAGGCGACCACACCGGGCACCCACTTGGTCTTCTGCATTTCTTTCGTGACTTCTCTCCCTGCCTGCAGCCACTGCCGTCATAGTAATGGCTCTCCTCCTTTTTGTGTGCGTGCTCATTGTGTAGCCGTTGTTGGGTGCCCTGCTCCCCTCGCATCTCCTCCGCCGCACTCGTCGACAGCCATTCTCTCTTTTTGTTCCGCTCTTCTCTTACGTTCACATCGTTATGGTACTGCGAAAAGAGCGAGTGCGCCGATGCGGTCGTACGCAGTTGGATGCACCCATGCACGCACACACACACACGTCTTCATCCTCTCCATGTTGGAGAGCGCGCGCTTGTGAGCCGTGCGTACTTCGATGTCGGCATACACATGTTCAGCACTTGCTCCTGACGGAGGAAGGTTTATGTTTTCGTGCTTCTTCTTCGTCTTCCCGTCGTGGTTGGGGGGAGGGGAGGGGCGGGCGGTGTTGTTTTGTGCGGAGAAGGATTTCCACAAGCCATCGATCGCGTATATGTCTTTCGCATATGCGTGTTTGTGAACTTACATCTCGGCGCATCCGTGCCGGCGCATCAATGCGCACGGGGGAGGGGGGCGGCGGCGTCGGTCTCTGGTGGTCGTGGTGGGCGCATCATCCGCACGCTCAAACGCATGGAAACAAAGGGTTTGGATTGTGATCTGTAAACTCGATTCGGAGGCAAGCAAGCGGCAAGCCGCCTTTGTCTCTCCCCCCCCCCCCGCCCACCGCCGGCCGGCCACGGTGCAGTGCAGATCATCCTTCACCTTGCTGCATTCTCCTTCCAGATGTTCTTCTCTCGTTCCGCCTTCCTTGTGCGCTTGCGCGTGTGTCCGTGCGTGCAGGCGCGCGCGCTTGTTCACTGTGCTCTGCACCCTCACCGCTCTCGTCCTTGTCAATGACTGCTCTCGCAGAAGAGCACTGGTGCACACACTCTACACTCTAGCACGCCACGCCCATCTAGGCATAGGCACCCGGAAGGGAGAGGGGCACAAGCACTTGTTTTAGAGACCGAGAGTGGTCTATGGGCAACCAACTCGCGGCGACGGCCGCCGTTGATCTCGCCAACGTATCGGGTGATCTGGAGCTCATTGCCCCTCTCGGCGCAGAAGGCCGCAACTACTTTGCCACGTTCCACTGCCTCGCATACACCCCATTGACGGTGCCAGCCAGCGATGAGAATCACGCGCGAGTGTTGAGCCGCGGGGGCGCCGTGCCTTACACTCATAACTCGAATGCTCCTCAGTGCTTTTACGGCTTCATCTCGGCGGAGGTTGGTGGCACTCCTGGCGGCAGCGGCGTCCTCCAGAGGCCAGAGTACCAGCCCAACAGCTTCTTCCGCGTTCCCTCATCCCCCTTGCCAGGTGGGGCGTCTGCCGATTCCTCGTCCCCAAGGGTGTTGCCATCGCCGTCGGCGGCTGGACGTGGGCGAGGGCGTGGACGAGGCACAGGCGGCGCCGACGGAAATGTCGGCTTGTTTTATAGTTCAAGCGACTCCGAGGCGAACACAACACAGCTTCTGGCTCGCGAACGCGCCGCGTGGCATCAAGCGCGGTGGCGCCAGCGTTTGCCAATGACCGACCGTCCGTGGCGCACCGTACCGTCCTCGCTGCGGCCCGAGGTGGGATTAGGGCGTGGCGCTGCCGCAGATGCCGCGATGGATAGCTGGTGCCGTGACACACGCTCTAGCGCGATGCCGGCCGCCGGTGGTAGCCACTACAGCATTCGTTTCTCTAGTGCGGATAGCAGCTTGCCGTATGGCAGCGGCTTGGCGCCGGGCTCACCGGTACAGCAGATGACGCTGCGGACTGCCACCCCGTCTCCGTACGCCACGGCGATGTCGGCGAAAGCGGGCCAGACTCCAAACATTGATGCCCTGGTCGCCGGCGTGAGCGGGGAGTGGCGCAGCAACTACGGCAACTACGTGCAGCTACTTCTGCGCAGAGGTGCCGGTGCTGGGCTCACGTCTTCCTCCGCAGTCGCTGCCTATGGTGGCCTTCGCCCCACTTTACCCCCTGCACCAACGAGCGCCGGCCTGCTGTCGTCATCGACGTCGCTACAGCAGCGCTACCTGGTCGAGGACGTCGTCACCAAGGTGTTTGTGCGCACCCCCGACGATCCCGGCCAGGCGTACTTCCTCAAATATGTGCACGAGATGATGGACAACGCCGGTGAGCAGCTGCGCATCGTCGACTCGACACTGAAGCGCACGACTCCACGCAACTGCCTGTGGTACAGCCTTGTCTGCGAGGGCGACGGCTTCTGTGTGCTGCAGCGGCCCTACGTCGCCTTCACGCTTCGTGAGCGTCTCGTGGCCCGCCCTGTGTGGACGGCGCAGGAGAAGCTCTGTATCGTTTATCAGCTGTTAGAGGCGGTGGCGCACCTGCACGAGACCTACGGCCTCACGCACGGCGACATCAAACCGAACAACGTCCTCGTGCAGAGCACCGGCGTGCTGCTGCTGTCTGACATGGCTCTTTTCAAGCCATGCCAGATGCCGCTCGACAGCCCGCTGCTGTTCGACTACTACTACGACACGGACGAGAACAGGGCGTGCTTCGTGGCACCCGAGAAGTTCAGCGACCAGCCGCTGCCCACGCCACCGCCGGAGAGCAAGACGCGGGGCAGTGCAACCTACAATGTGAGCAACGTCAACTTCGATGGCCACACGGCCTCGATGGACGTCTTCTCGACGGCATGCGTCGTGCTGTTCCTTTACAAGGAAGAAGATCCGCTGACACTGTCGCAGGTGCTGAGCCTGCGCCACCTGGCCAACGCCGAGGCCCGCGAAGCGTTTGTGGCGCCCGTTCTGCGCGACGCCAACGTGCCCGCTGCGCTGCATCCGCTGCTGCTGCCGATGCTGTGCGCCACCGCGGAGGAGCGACCGTCCGCGCGCGAGCTGGTGAACCGCGGGCTGCAACAGCGCATCTTTCCCGCCTCGCTCCCTTACCTGTACGAGTCCGTGCTGCCTCGCCTCCTCACCACAGCTCCAGACACGCGGCTGGTACTCCTCCACAACCAGCTGGAGGCGGTGCTGCAGAGATGCGAGGTGCTAGACATGACGCCAGAAGGTAGCGGTGGCACGTCGTCGACGGCTGAGATTGAGGTAGCGGCGTCCGCTGAAGCGGTGGGCGCCGATGCAGCTGACTTGGCGGCGGTTGTGTCCCCATCTCGGCAGCTGGCCGTGTCTCTCCTTCTACCTCTTCTTCTTCAAACCTTGCACAGCACCTGCACGAGCGACGAGGCGGCTTACCGCGGCCTGCTCTGCTTGCGTCGTTGCGCGTCGTACTGCAGCTTCACCTGCCTAGTGGACGCAGTGTTACCACACGTGCTGTTTTACGTGAACAACGATGCCCACGTCTACGGACCGTCCACGCGCCTCATGGCGCTTCGGCTGCTCAGCTCTATCTCGGAAGTCATCGCGCGTCACCTCACGCTCGGGTCGCCGCAGCGCTTGGGTGGCGCCGTGACAACTTCGCGCGATGCGGCCGCTGCGAAGCCCGGCGACACGGGAGAGGGCTCTGCCGTACCAGAGGAGCAGTGGGCACTCATGGAACATCTTGTGCTGCCGTGCCTGTACGGCGTCCTACGGCAGGCGGAGCAGGAGTCCACGGCGGTGCTGGTGGAGGTGGCAAGTCGGCTGCCGCGACTGCTGCTCCTGGCACGCTACATCACGGAGCGGCGGCAGCTCTTATACGGGGCCGATGCGGTGATGACGCAGTCAACTACGGTTGAGAGTCGGTCTGGCACACAAGGGCACCGTGCCCGGCAAACGGGAGAGGCTGCGCATGAGCAGCAGAGTCGCCACGACCCACTGCACGGGCAACCGCACCGCCAGGCCAGCCGGCATCTCTCTCCGAACAAGGGAGGCGAGGAGGGTGACAGGGTGAAAGCGGTGGCAGCGCCAAGTTCGACGTCGATGTCACCATCGCCGCTGCCGCCGCCCCGCAGCAGCAGTGACGCGCTCTACTCCAGCCCCACCGAGGTTGCCATCCTGTGCGAGCAGAGCGTCAGCGGCGGTACGCGGGCGAGGTTGGTCCCGGCAGCGCGCCACACTGAAGCTGGCAAGTCGGCGAACGAGGTGAGCGATGCAGATGGAGAGAATGCAGGCGACTTGCACGGTGCCAGCGCTGCTGGCACGCAGCAGTACCTCACCCAGCTCCACTGCCTCCTGACGAACGGCTGGGGCATGTTGCAGATATTGTACAACCACCCATGCGTCGCCGTCGTCGTGGAGGTCATGCAGCAGTCTTCCAGCACCGTCGCCGCCTTTCTGGGTGAGGAGCGGGTGACAGAGGACCTGATACCTCTCCTCACCACGGCCCTGGCTGCGCCGCTGCGGGTGCAGAGGCTGCTCTATTCACAAGCCATCCTGCTGCACGCCCTGCTCCAGCGTCCGTCGACAAAGACGCTTCGGCTGTTTGTGGACGAAGGCCTGCGGCACACGGACGACGTGTGCCTCAACAGAACCCTGCACAGCCTCGCAGTTGTGGTGCGCAGCCGCAGGCTGCCGCTGGAGGAGACGATGGCACTTGTCCACCAGACCCTGCCGATGCTGGTGGAGAGCCGTTTGTGGCTGCGCGAGGCGGCGTGCGGCGTCGTTGAGGCGGCTGCACAGACCTACTCGGCGAGCGACATTGCACTGCATCTCGAGTACGCCGTGCGGCCGCTGCTGATGCTGCCGGTGCCTCTGGCACACCTGCGCCACTACGCCGCCACGGTCATCCGGGCTGAGCTGACTATGCCGTTCATGTCCTTGGGTGGCACGGCGGGGCCGACGTCGTGCAGCTACGTCAGCAGCGCGCCGTTGAGGGAAAGGGCGTCCGTCACCGGCTCAGCTTGCTTGCTAGGTGAGGACATCTTTGAGGATGATGAGCCGATGAACCAGTTGCTGGAAAATGGCACCGGCGGCGGTGATGGGCGACGCGGTCGCCCAGGGCAGTGGCGAGGCTTCGAATACGGAGGGGGCAACGGAGGCACCTTCCCGAATGTGTTGCCGGAGGTTGTGGCGGTGACCGACTCTGATGCGTCGGCGCCGCCACCGGCGCTTTTGCACGGGCTCCCGTTGCCTGAGGCTTTGTCGTCATCGGTGCCAGGATCGAGGACGTCCCATGAGGCGAGCATCGCGGAGCCTGCAGTGACCGCGCAGCACATCCGCAGCGCCACCGACATGTGCGCTGTCGCCGATGATGGCGGTGACTCGGACGGCATGGCACTTGTCTACCGGCCCGCCGCGCGAGAGGTTGCGCGGGTGCAGCTTGAAGGTCACTCCCTGTCGCTGCACCTCCCAGCTTCTTCCGCGGCGCTGCCAGTGCAGGGTTGTCAACTCCCGACTCCGCCACACCGCAGGGACGTATCGCCGCTGCCCGCCACGCTGCCGCCGCCCTCAGGCGTGAGTCGGTGCAGCCTCAAAGGCGGTGATGGGCGCGTCTTGCACGGTCGAGTGACACCACCCTCCCTGACCTCATCAGCGGCAGCGGCTAGCACCGCGGTGCCGTCTTCCTCCTCAGCATCTTGCTCGGCGTTGCGCCCCACTGCCGCTGCACTCAGCTCCGTCAGCGCTCACATGGGGGCCATCTACGCAGCGGCGCCCTCGCCGTCAGCCAACGGGATCGTGATATCGGCCGGGGCACGAGGTGAAGCTTTTGTGTGGCAGGTCGCCGCGTCGCACACGAGCACAGCTCGCGCGCGTGAGCTGTGCTTGGTGGAGCGAGTCGCGGCGGCGACGTCTAAGGCGGGGGTGCACACCTACACGGCGTGCCAGTGGATCAGTGTGCCAGGTCAGCGGCGAGACTTCACGCTCGCCTCCGTGCCCGCCTCGGCTTCCTGCTCGTTGGTGGCCTTTGCGAGCACCGATGGCGCGGTGAGAGTGCTGGACGTGGAACAGAATGCGTGGGTATCGTCCACCGTTGTCGGTGGCGCTCTGGAGGGCGGGCTGACCGGGCTGGCGCTGCAGGATCGAGCATCGCTGCTTGTGACGACCGCGGCTGGCGGCCTTCACGTTGTGGACACGCGGTGCCGAGGCTGGGGCCGTGCAGACGACGAGGAGTCAGCCGTGGGCTCGACCGCCTCAGTGTGGCACACCCGACTCAATCCACTCGACGGTGCACCGAGCTGCGTGTGCCCGCTCTACACGGGCGACAGGGCGTGCGCTGCAGCCGTCGGCACCTACGGCGGCGCTGTGTGCCTGTACGACTTGCGTTATCAACTTTGCGCGCAACGGGTGGTTCTTGTTGATGACGAGGCAGGGCTACTGTCAGCGTCGGCTCTTGCTTCAGTGCGGCTGTCCATCACGACGGCGTGCGTGGATCCCTTGTCTACGCTATGTCAGAGCTGCCGCCCATCGTCTTGGGAGCCGGAGACAGCGGCGGGGCCGAGTCTGCTTCTCGGCACAACCGGGGGCACGGTGTATCGCCTCCTCCTCCAGAGCGCCAGCTACTGGCCTGCGTTTCAGTGTTGTCGCAACGGTGGCGGTGCCATACGCACGATGTTGACGCAGCCCACGCACGGCTGCGTCTTCACCGGCAGCGAGGACGGGTATATTCGGAGCTGGTCAACTGACCGCCCAGAGACGTCCCACACTCTGGTGTGCGCGCTGTACCGATCTCCGACATACACCGTGGTGCGCACTGGTGCCGCGGAGCGGGCGCTGGCAGCGAATCTTGTGCGTGGCGACGCAGTTGCCCCACCGGGCAGCAACGGCAGCAAGGGGCTTGCTTCCCTCACCGTGCGCGAAGGCAGCGACATCCGCCACGGCGGCTGCGCTCTTCCGCGACACGCCCCGGATGCGATCCTCGCCTTGTGTGCTGTGCGCATGACCACCACGTCCTTGGCGTCTTGGGGTCCCAGCAACAGTGGCAGCGGTGGAGGAGGTGAGCCATGCTATCTGCTCTCTGGATCCCGCGACGGCACGCTGACGCTTTGGGACAACGACCCTGAACGGCTCTGAAGAGAGACGAACACAAGGGAGTGAGAGTAGTGTGTCTGGTCTGTGTGTGTGTGTGTGTGTGCTTTTTCCGGTTGGCCGGCATATGTTGCCGCTGTCGCCGCCAGCCCTCTGCGAACGCGACTTCGGCGCTCCCCCCACCCCCCTCCCCCCGCATTGCACGCCTCCTTCACTGACAAGCCGACGCAGTCGCCACCACCTCCCACTTTTACTGCGTGCCGTAGCGCATGCTGATGAGGGAGGCTTTGAGATAGAGAAAGAGCGTGCGTGCGGGGTGCGACCGGGATGCCATATCTGCTTTCTGCCATTGTGTTCGTCTGTTTCTGTTCTGTATCACGACGCTGCTTTTCGGTGAACAACGCAACGAACACGTGCGACCACACCGAGGGAGCCATGCTAAGGGAGAGTGCGAAAACGGAAGCAAGAGGGTCCAATGTCGACTCCTCGTTGTCAGGGAGGATGGCAAGGGAAGCGGGGGGGGAAATAACCCGGGCAGTCGGCGCTGCTTCTTGCAAGGCTTTCTGACACTGCGCGTCCCTTTGTCCCACCATTCTCCTCTCCTCCCCTCATTTTTCTCGCCTCCCCCGCCCGCTGTTTTGTTCTTCTGTGTGCGTACATATCTGCGTATAGACTGATGTGTTTTGTGTGCTTGCATCCCTTCACTTGCTTCTCCGCTCTCCCCCGCTCTCTTGCACGGCGTCGAGCCCATCCTCTCTGTGTCGTGGGTCTTCGTCCCTCGCTTGGACCTGTGCCTGCCTTTGTCTGCAGAGAGAGAGAAGCACACGCGCACACGCACACACACAAAGAAACACAACGGTGCCCCTAATGGCATTCGTGATGGCGGTGGCACCGTGCACACAACCTTCTCTGTCGGTGCGACGACTTCGCCACCCTCTGCTTGGGGGCTAACTACACAGACGCGTTCCAGTGGCACGCTGGATGGTCGTTCTCGAATCTCTGCATTCGCGCTGTCGTTGATCGTCCTTTGGTGTGTCCCCCCTCACCTCCACTTTTCTCCGCCGTGTGTGTGTGTGTGTGTGTGTGTGTGTGTGTGTGTGTGTGTGTCTGTGTGGTGCGTGCACCCCCCCCCCCACTCCTCCTCCCCATCCTTCTCTGCCTCGTTTTTCTTTTGTGCCCGTGGATGAGGCAAGCGCGCCCACCACACAAATTTCCTTGGCGTTCCGCTTAGGGTGCTCCGTCCGCAGGGGGCATCTGCTGCACCAGGGCATACACGCAACCACACACACACACACACACACACACACACACACACGCACGCAAACTGCCCTGTCGTCTCGGCTTCCACAGGAAGCGAGACCCACTGCGCGAGGTGCATGCATGGACACGCAACGCGCTGACTTGTGTGCGTGTGCTTGTCTGGAGTGCGTCCCCCCTCAAGAAAATGGGCAGCGATACGGCCTTCCTGGCGCTGGCGAACACGGCCATTGAAGCGGAGATTCGCGCGTACTTTCCCTACACGGCCCTGTATCGCCGTCTATGCAGGGGCGGATCGGAACGCGCGATAGACTACCTCTACCGCGAGTTTTCACCTGTCCTTGTTGACACTGCTGATGACGGCACGCCTGCAACCGCGGCTTTAGTGGTGGGGGTTGCGGCATCTAGCCCTGGGCTATCTCAGACTCAACGCAAGCGCAGGCGCGCGAGCCTCGTGGAGGAGCTGCAACAAAGCCTGAAAGAGTTCGCGGCGGGGACCGCCAGGCTCGTCCAAGCGCGACTGGAGGCCGCTGCCCCCTCAGGCAAGGAAAGTGAGGTGTGCGATAGCGCAGCCGTGACGGTACCGCCGACCACCGGTGGGGCTGGAGCCGAGCCATACACGGTCACGTGCCGCCGCTGCACCACAAACGTCACATGCGCATACCCCTGCTGGGTGCTTGACGGCTACGTGGTGCTGTGGGCTGAATCGGTGCTCGAAGTTGAGTGCGTGGCAACAAAAGCAGCCGTGGCAGCGTCCTTATTGGCGTCGCCTGTGGTGGCAGCACACACGCAGGGCAACTCGAGTGTGAAAGGCTCGCTAGCGTTGCGGAGACCCCGCGATGCGATCGATTCCCGTGCCTTCCAGGCCGCCAATACACTACACTTCTCTTCGAGACGTCTGCTTTTCTCTTCGCACCGACCACTGGGTCTGCGTCCCCTGCTTCAGCGACTCACCGGCGCGCTTGACGGCTCAGCAGAGGACGCGACTGCACCACCAGCGCCGCTCATGGCCACCACAAGAGCAAAAGAGACTCGCTCTCGCAAGCAGCGGGGTCGCTCTCACTCAGACAGCACCCACCCGTGCGCCTCTACCGGGCCCCCGCCACCGGCGACAAGGATGCTCCGACTGCACAGCATGAGCATTGTGAACAGCGACGCGGTCAGCAACATGCGTCCTGCGTCCTTTGCTCTGCAGTCAGTCGTGCAGCCCGGCTGGCAGACGGCACTGGAGTGCTACCCGCGACACATGGTGCACTTTGGCCTGCTGGTGTACGCCGCGTGGCATGCGAGCTCACGGACGTGGGAAAGCGTGCTATCGCATGGAGGCACTTGCAGGGATGGTAGCGCCGCAGCTGAAAACGGCCATACAGTCATGTTGCCGTCGCGCAGCAGTCGAAGTGACGCTGCCCTGCAGAACACGTCCGGAGAGCGGGGCGCATGGCACACACCCGAATCTACGACAGAACCCACTTCGTTGTCGCCTACGCCGGAAGTAGGTGGAGAGATGCGCCCCGCGTCACTGGTCAAGTTGTTGCCTCACACATCACACGACGCAGTCTTGATTCTAGGGCTCGGCGGCAATGTGCTGGGGCAGTGCTTAGATGCGCTACTGCCTGCCGCGGTGCCGCTGCACATCGTGGAGGTGGAGCCGGCGGTATTGCAGGCGTGCTGTGAGCATGGACAGTTCCCGGCGATCGACGTAGTGGACGACTGGAGAGGGGAACGTGATGCGGCGCCGTCGTGCAACGCATTGAAACGGGCATCTGCTCCGCACAAGAAAGACGTCTCGCCTTGCAGGTCCGAAGAGATGTTGGAGACTGCGCCTGCTGCTTCGCTCGTGTGCCCCGCCGCGATGCAGTGGGCGGCCGGCCTGATTCACTGCAAGAGCGCCACACCAGCGGCATTTAGGGCAATGCGTCAACAAGCGCCCATGCTGTTGGAGAGGTTGGCTGCGCCGCCGTCTGCAGTGCCTAGTAGCGCCACAAAGCGCGCCACGTGTGCGCCAAGCTTGCCTCGCGGATCAGGAACCGCGGTAGAAGCACCGCTGCAGGCGCAGCAGGACAGGGGCGAGTATGTTTGCTTTCTGCAAGATGCCTACGCCTATCTGCGAACCAGCGCCTCCTCTCCCACTACTTTGACAGCGGCACAGGGTGCCGTTGCTCGGCATCGAGCATCCCACTCTGCTAATGGTGCCGCACATCCTGTTGCTCCTTCTTCACCCCCGCAAGAGACTTGCCCGAGGCTTTCGGCGCAGTCACGGACACTGTCATCCAAGCAGGAAAAGGAAAGCTCGTCAGCTGTCGAAGACGCGACTCCATTATTGCAGTACAGCATGATCTTCCTTGATTGCTACGACCCGGATAGGGAGCGCATGATGCACGAAGGCACGCTTGTTGAGCTCTGCGCGCGGCGGCTGCGGCCTGGTGGTGTACTGGTAGTGAATGCGCATGTGCTGCCAAGCGTGGAGAACTTGCGCCGTGATTTCCTCGGCTGCGGTTTTTCGACTGTGCAGGCGCTGCGAGTAGCCGGGCATACGCAGACGGTGGTGGTGTGCGTCGCGCAGGACAAGGTAGCGGACGGGGCACCTGCAGCCACCGAAAGGTTGGCTAGCCGTGCTGCTTGTGCGCCGATGCTGACCGAGAAGCGGGGCCGGTTCACAGTTCGTCAGATGCAGCTCCTGGCGACGGCCCTCAATGGGTACCTCCATGTGGCCGGCAGCTCGTCATCAAGCGTGACCGGTGGCGGCGATGCAGCTGGGCGAGACAAGGTATCACCTGCAGCCGCTACCAGCACCACCGCCGACGCCTCCTCCCTCTCCTGCACTTCTCCACCATCCCCGCCGGTAATGCCGGCGTTTTGGTTTGATGCGGCATGGCTGAAGTCGTGTCGCCGCGTCGTGGTCCCCCCAACCAAAATGCCAAGCGGCTGTCGTGCACGACCAGCCAGTACCACCCCGTCACAGGCCTGTTCCATCGACGTTGATCTGCGTGTGTGGGAGCACTACTTTTGAGGGAGAGCGAGGAGGAGGAGGGGGAGGGGCGGCCAAGACATTACTGCCGTGGTGGTTCACTCATGGAGAACTGATACTGGGAGGGAAGCATGGGCTGCTATCCGCGGTGCGCTGCATCTTCCGCAACAAAGCAACCCCCCCCGTGCCTCCCAGGATACAAACCCATGTACAGACGTGTAGATGTAGGCATGAGCATGCGCACGCACGCACACACACACACTCACGTATGTATATGTAAATAAATATATATATATAAATATATATATATTTATATATACATATATAGATATACATATACGTGATGCCCATAGATGCCTGTGAAGCCTGCATAGAGAAGAGAGGGAAAATGGACGTACACCTTGCACTTTCGCAGAGGAGGGAGAGAGTCTAGCAAAGGCCTTTCATCCGAGGTGCATCATCGCTGATGTCGCGGTGGCAGTTCCACTCTGCCTTCTTGATCATCTTGCCTGGGCAATACTCCGGCATGTCGGCGTCGCAGCAGGGATGACAAGGCATTTCTCCTCCTGGACGCCATCCTCGACCGGCGTGGGAGGGGGTGGCGCATTATGCTGTCGCATGTTTCTCTCATCATCCCATGTGACCTAGACGGCACTCTTCTTCCCTCGCCACCGTCCGCCATACCTGCCCACTGCCTCCTGGGCTTCTCCTTTCTCTTCTCGACTTCTGCCGGCCTTCACTCATACCCGGCCCCCCCCCCCCCCCCCCCCCACACACACACACACACACATTGACACACCGACACGCACACACACACACACACACACACACACACACGTACACACACACACACACACACACATGGAAAAGTGCTGCACCCTTCACCTAGTTGCTCTTCCGGCGAGGCGCATACCAGGTCTCCCTCGTCTCTCCTGGATCACAGGCACAGGCACCCGCTGCAGAGGGCGTACGGGACAGACGCGCGCCAATGGACGTGTATCGTCAGGCGGCTGAGATCGTCGGCATTGTGCGCGAGGGCAACGGTACGGCCAAGGCGCTGTGTCTGCGAAAGGATATGCAGAAGAAGAAACAGACCTACGCTGTCGTGTGCGAGACACTGCGCCACTACGAGCTCCTCGAGGACGTGCTGGAGGTGGCAGAGTTCTTCAAGTACTATCCTCAGGCGAACCACGAGTTTGCGATGTGCATGGCCTACGACGTGGTGCTCGGCAAGGGGGTCAACACCCACAACGACAGCACCGCGCGTGCCGTATCGCACTCGGCCTCGTACCTGCGTGAGGCGTACTGGCAGGTGCGCAAGCACCACGTCATCCCGCCGCGCAGCAGCGAAAAGTTGGACGATGAGGTGGCGGCCGACACGGAGGGCGGTGCGAGAGGGAAGAGACGCAGCGGCGACAGCGTGTCCTCGTCCCCCTCGCTGCAGCTGCCGCGCTACGCTCGTGTCAACACTCTCAAAATATCAGTGGAGGAGCTGGTGAGTCGACTGCGCCGCTCCGCAGAGGTTCGCAAGCGCGCCCGTGACGCCAAGGACAATGACGGTGACGCCGCTGCTAGCTCTCACCCGCAGCAGCAGAACGGCGACAAGCGTGCCACACGTCGCGCGTCATCGCGGCCGCACCGCCCGCTTCCCGAGTTCACGCAAGACCCTGTTGTGCCGCATTTGCTGGTTTTCCCACCTGGTACGGATCTGCACGCGCACCCGGCGGTGCGCAGCGGTCAGCTCATTCTGCAAGATCGCGCCTCCTGCCTTCCTGCGGCGGTGTTGCTCGACGCTGTCCCTGTTGAGGTGATCGAAGGCGATACGGCCGGCAGCAGCAAAGGCAGAAAGAAGGCGAAGGGTGGTACGGCGCTGGGGAAGGAGAAGGGGAGGGGCAACGAGACGGATGCGGCGGCGCGCAGGCCGCTGGAGTACGTTGTCGACGCCTGCGCCGCACCAGGCAACAAAACAACCCAGCTCGCTGCACTCGGTGCACCACATATCAAGATTATGGCGACCGAGCGTGATGAGCGGCGTGCCGATCTGCTGTCCAAGCGGGTGGCGTCGCTCGGCGCGGCGGACTACGTCAATGTCGTGAGCATGGACTTTTTCCAGCTCTCCTCCGACGACCGCGCGGCGACAGAGGGCATCCTGCTCGACCCCAGCTGCAGCGCCAGCGGTGTCATGACGCGCGTCGACGTGGCTCTTCAGCACCACCACCACCACCACCACGAGCAGCAGCGCAAGGGAAAGGCGCGGCAGGCCGACAGAAGGGTCTCCCTTCTTCAGGGCAGCCGGCGCGGCAGCCATCATGAGGATGCGGACCGTAACGCGGCGGAAGAGGGGCAGCTGGACGACGGCGACCGCGAGGAGACCGCCAACAGCGGTGCCATCAACCCTGCGGCACAGGGCAACGAATTCTCAATGAAGGAGGAGCGTGTCGAGAAGCTGGCGCGTCTGCAGCGCAAGCTCCTAGCGCACTCTCTTCTCTCCTTCGATAACTGCCGCACCGTCGTTTACTCCACTTGCTCCGTGCACGAGGAGGAAAACGAGGAGGTGGTGCGGCAGGTGCTGGACGACGAGCGGGTAAAGGCGCGTGGGTGGCGACTGAGCAACATTATGCCCAACACGTGGAAGACGCGTGGCGCGGAGCGGGAGGGCGAGGAGCACCCGCTGCGCTTCACCATCCGTTGCGATCCGGCGACAGAGGCGACGAACGGCTTCTACGTTGCCCGCTTTGACCGCGTGTGCTGAGCGCCCCCTCCCTCCCTTCCTCTCTCTCTCTGTGTGTGTGTGTATGTCGTGGTGTTACGCCACACTCGCAAGAGGCGCTGAAGACCGACTCTTTACTCCCTCGTGTCTTGTCCCCCACTCCTTCCTCTCCTCCTTGAACGGGAGAAGAACAAGAGAAAGACTGATAATAAGAATCGGCGTGTGTGCATGCGTGTGTGTGTGTGTGTGTGTGTGCGTGTGCCTCTCGCTGCGTGAGGTCGTGGGGAGGCGAAGACAGCGGCGGCTTTGTCGCAAGATGCGATGTGCAGCCCTTACGGGGGAGGATCACACCGACCTCACCACCGCGCTTCCGCGTGATACACACACTCACACGTGTGCATGTGCGTATCTGTTTCCGTGCTTTGATGGGTGACTCTCGTGTAAGTAAACCCCCTGCCAAACGTGGCGCAGGGGAGGAGCAGGACAAACAAGAACAAAAACAACGTATCGAGGGGGAGCGCGAAGCTGCTTCGTAGGCTCTCTCGTTGAGGGGCAACCAAACCCTCCCTGCCCCCCTCCCCCTCCTCCAGCATGGTAGATGCTTTCTCTCGTCCTCTCTGTTTAGCGTCGCCTCTTGTCGTCACCAATGCAGATTTGGTGTCGAGCGCTATCTTCGTCATTGCGTTCTCTGTCTCTGTCTCTCTCTCTCTCTCTGTGGCTTACGCTCCATCTACTGGACGCCTTGTCGGTGGTGCTCACGCACGCAAAAACACGTGCGTGATGCGCACACGCACACCTCTCCCTGCCTCTTGCTTTGTGTTGCGTGGGGTGCCAGCAACGAGTTTTGGTCTCTTACTTCTTTGTTTACGTTTTTAGCTAGGCCTGTGTTAGTTAGTGTGCCTCTCTATTTCTTCCCGCCCGCCTCGAGGAACATATCCACTCCTCTCTTCCCTATCCGTCCAAAGTTACGCGCAGAAGACGTTCGAGGGTTTGCGCGGCGACTGCCTCTTCCTCTCGTGTCTCCGCTGTGCATGCGTCTCAGCGCGTCGGCGCGGGTATTTGTCCATTCCCCCCCCCTCTCTCACCCCGAGCACGCCTTTACCGTGGTTGGCTCTTGTAGAGCTCCTGTGCACATCCGGCAGTCGAACCCCTCCATCGTCCCCTTTCCACAGCACGTCACCGCAACGCACCGCCACGCGCACGACCGCAGAGAGATCGGCGACACCGCAACAAGACAAGAGCGAAGGCGACATGGTGCAGGGGTTGTCCTCCGCGAAGGCCGTGCTGGCGCTACTGAGCGAGGCGGAGAACCTTGTCGTGCTTTTTGCACTCAAGCGGCTCTCGTCCTTGATGGACACGTTCTGGCACGAGGTCAGTGCGAAGCTGCCCCTCATCGAGGAACTTGCCGCCTCCGAGAAGCTGGCGGATGAGACGCGCCGCCTCGCGTCTCTTGTCGCGTCGCAGGTGTACTTCCACCTCGGCGACTACAGCAACTCGGTAAAACATGCGCTCGCCGCCGGCACCGCCTTCGACGCGACGACGCGGTCACTCTTTACGGACACGATCTTGAGCCGCTGTATTGACACGTATGTGGCATACCAGGAGACGCCGGAGAGCGAGCGGGCGGAGCTGCCGCCAAAGCTGGAGGAGCTCTTTGTCTCTCTGACCAAGTCATGGGTGATGGAGAACGAGACCATGGCGGACTTGAAGGAGATGGTCGGCTTCACCGTGCGTGCGTTCCGGCTGGACTTCCTGGAGAAGGTGCTGCGCCAGGCGCTGAGCAGGACGCACTCGGCTGAGATTCTGAACTTCACCTTCTACGTGGCGAACGTGCTGCTGCAAGACATCACGTTCCGCCGCAAGGTGCTCCGTCTGCTTGCGGATCTGTACACAGATGGTCTCTCCACTATCGACTACTACTCCCTGGCTCACTGCCTGCTGTTCCTTGGCGATGTGGAGGCGACCTCGAACCTTATTTGTGGCTTGTGGAGGGGCGGCAGCAGGATGGTCGCCTTCCAGCTAGCTTTTGACCTCTTTGAGTATGGCAACCAGGAGTATCTCTCTGGCGTCGTCGCCCATTTGGACAAGCAGCTTGGGGTGGCGGAGCAGGCGCTGGAGGTGCAGCCGGCCCCGAGTACCTCTGACGCTGCCGGCGATGCATCTGGCGCACCGGCAGCGGCGGCGGTGCCGGAGTCGGCGGAGCAGAAGCTGCTCTCCGTTCTCAGTGGTCAGGTGACGACGAACCTGAACGTAAAGTACCTTTACTCTCGCTGCGTCGCCGACGTGTACGTGCTGGCGCATATTAAGAAGATGACGGACCCACGCAGCTCTGTTATTCACAACGCGACGGTGGTGGCGAACGCGTTCATGTACAGCGGCACCACGATGGACGGCTTCTTGCGCGACAACATGAAGTGGCTCGGCGCTGCGCAGCACTGGGCCAAGTTCACTGCTGTCGCCAGCACTGGTGCCATTCACCGTGGTCACACGGAGGAGGCGATGCGGGTGCTGGAGCAGTACCTGCCGAAGGGCCCAAGCGTGCCGACGCTGCCGTACCAGGAGGCAGGTGCGCTGTACGCGCTCGGCCTCATCTACTCCCCGCTCGGCGCCACGCGTGACCGCAGGACTATCCAGTACCTTGAAGAGAACTTGCAGAAATTCTCGACAAACGTGCAGATGGTCCACGGTGCCTCGCTCGGCATCGGCCTCACGGCGATGGGGCTGCAGGACGAGGGCCTCTACGACGCCCTCTTCACGTGCGTGACGGGCATGGACGCGGTGGCGGCCGAGGGCGCGTCCGTTGGCGTCGGCATGCTCATGCTCGGCAGCGGCAACGACATTGTCTTGCAGAGTCTCAAGAACGTCGCCTACGAAGAGAACCAAAAGGAGAAGGTCATACGTGGCGTGTGCATGGCCATGGCGCTCATCAACCTTGGCCGCGAAGACGAGGCGCTCCCGTTGGCGGAGGAGCTGCTCGAGAGTGGTGACCCGTGGGTGCGCCTGGGCGGCTGCTTCGTGCTCGGTCTGGCCTACGCCGGCACCGAGAACGCCAAGACGATTGAGAAGCTGCTCAGCGTCACGGTGAAGGACATGTCCGACGACGTTCGCCGCACCGCTGTGACCATGGTCGGCTTCCTGACCTTCAAGGACCCGAACCTGTGCCTCGATCTGATTCGCGTGCTCGTGGATAGCTACAGTCCGCACGTACGCTACGGTGTAGCGATGGCACTGGCTGTGAGCGCGGCCGGCACCGGCAACGCCGCCGTCATCGACGTGCTGTGGGACATGCTGGAGGACATTGTCGACTACGTGCGCCAGGGCGCCGCGATGGCGCTTGCCATGGTTATGGTGCAGCTGACAGAAAAGGAGAACCCGAGGGTGAAGGATTTCCGCCTGTTGTTGGAGAAGAAGATCGAGGACCGTAACGAGGGACGCTGCTCCAAATTCGGCTACGTGCTTGCTTCCGGCCTGCTCGACGCGGGCGGCCGCAACTGCACCTTTGCCCTGCACAAGCAGCGCCACCGCCTCGACAAGGCTGTCGTCGGCGTCTTCATGTTCCTGCAGTACTGGTACTGGTACCCGTACTTGCTCATGATCACGCTGGCCATGCAGCCCACGTGCATTATTGGTCTGAACGAGTCGCTGGAGCTACCCGAGTACACGTTCAAGTCCAACGCCCCTCCCAGCACCTACGCCGTGCCCAAGTCGGTGCTGCAGGAGAAGAGGGTGAAGACGTCCGAAGTGCAGGCGGTCGTGCTGTCCACGACGCGCAAGGAGGAGGAGCTGCGGCAGCGCCGTCACCAGGGGCCTGGAAGCTCGGGGTTGACCGCCGGCGCCTCCGCGACTGGCGCGCCTGGCGGTGATGGCGGGGTTGCTGAGGCGGGCAGCAAGAGGGGCGGCAACAAGGACGGCGGCGGCGCGTGTGGCGAGGCGGCGGAGCAGGAACCGGCCTTTGAGATCCTGCACAACCCAGCGCGTGTGACGGCGCATCAGTTTTCCGTCATTTCGCATGACGTAGACGTGCGGTACGTACCGCTGAAGCCGAAGCCGATGGGCATCTGCCTCTTGAGGGACACGAAGCCTGAGATGGGTGCCGAGGTGCTGGTAGCGCCTGTGGTGCTGTCGGACCGCGACGAGGCCCCTGTGCCGGAGCCCTTCTCCTACCCGTAGAGCAGCAGCATTCGCGGAGGAGGGGAGGGCGCGGGCTGTGTTGCACAGGTGCATCCAGGCACCCAAACAGACTGGCGCACGCTTGCCGTTTTTTTTTATATTTGCTCTCTTTCGGAGTTTCATTAGGCCTGCCGCATACATCAGGGTGACCCTCGCCTTCTTCCCCTCCTCCCGACCTTTCGTATCCATCTCCTCTGCGTTCTGTGTCACGCCCGATGATTCGTTTCTCTGTAAGGCGTGGGGCGGGTGCCGCACCTGCTTTGGCTGCCGTTATCGCGCCTGTGCGTGTGCTGACCTCTTCATAAAGAGCAGAGCTGCAAAATGAAGAGGTCAGGAGAGTGTGTACAGGTGTGTCTCGGTGTATTTGGGACCACCACCATCACGTGGCCCCCGTAGGGGGTGTGTGCGTGTGCGTGGGGGAGGGGGATCCAAGAGAGGAAGGAAGGGAGGGGGGGGGGAGGAATCAACGCTTCCTCCGCCTGTCGTAGCTTCTCTTCCCTTCGCCCACTTTTTGTATGTAGCCTTCCTGTCAGCTCTCTCTCTCTCTCTCTCTAACTCTGTACTCCGTTGCCCGTCCGTTTCGCGCTCTCGTTGTCCGCCTTCACCGATGGGCCTTGGGCGTTGTGTATGCGTGTATGTGTATGTGTATGTGTGCTCCAGACAGACATGCAAAAAGAAAACGCAGCGAGACAAGAACGAACTACGCACTCGGGCGGTGTGTCGATGTGCCATCTCGCGGTGGTATGGATGCGCATGTGCGCCACTCTTAACAGGTGATCCAATAAACAAAACAGCGCCACGTCGCTCCGTCGCCTGTCGCCTGATCCGTTGCTCCCTCGTCCGCCTCCCTTTTTTCCTGCGCACCTGGTGCTGAGAGAGGTTGAGGTCGGTGTGGAAAGGGGGGCGCAGGGGGGGGGGAGGGGCGGTGGGCGGGATCGGAGGCGCGATTGACGTGGGCGGCCAGCGAAAAAAAGAAATGGAGACAGGGAAGCCGCCTCTCTGCGCAGCAACGCGTGCCTCTGTCCAGCCCTCCTCCCTCCCCCATCTTTCTCTATGTTGCTTGCATGCGCTTCTGCGCGCGGCTGCTGTGCTGTGCGCAGGGAATAAGTCAGAGCGAGAGTGACATGCGCTTCTGTGACCCTGCTCCACTTCGCACCCTCGGGGGGGGGGGGGAGGGGGAAGGCGGATCCAAGCCCACTGGCATCTAGAAAGGGGTCGCGGCGTAGGTCTACATCCGGTATCTGTTCTCGCATTTCTTTCTCATGCTCGCTCTGTCTGTTGGCTCTTCAGCATGTGGCGGAGGAACACACTCGAGGAAAGGAGGAGGCGAAACAACGTCTGCTCGACAAGGCGCTCACCTCTGGCGCTCCCGTAAAGTCTATCTGTGTACGCGTGCCGCCATATTCTTTCGATTAGCCTTTGCGCGCTGAGCCGGTTGCCGGTGTGGCGCACGTGCACGCAAGCATCTTTAGCGCACCGCCACCCCTTCACCCCCTTCCCAGGGCTCCACAACCGGTCATTTGGCTGCCGTCGTGGCTTGCGACTGCGCCCCACTCTTCCACTCTCCTCGCATCCCGTCCCCGCACACCAGTGCGACAGCTTGACGCAGCGGCGCGTCTCTTCCCTCTTTTCACCGTCTTGGCGGCCGGCTCTAGCTTCGTCGCTGTTTTGAGAGCGGTGGGCGGTGTTGGAAAGACGGATCAATAATGTCGCTGCATTTCGACTGGAGTCGGTTAGAGGAGACGTGCGCTGAGGCGCTGCGCCAACTCATCAACAAGCGACTCGCCGAGGTGGTGGGGGGCATCAACAGCCGAAATACCGCGCAGCCAAGCAACAGCGCTGCCGGATCAGCCTCAGCGGCCGCAAAGACGCGTGCAACCACTCCCACCACGGTTCCCGGTGGCGCGGGGCTTGCTGCCTCTTCCTCGGCCGGCGCTTACGGCGGCAGCGCTGCCGGGACGGGCAAGTCGGAGTACTCACTCAACGCCAGCAGCAACGGCTCCCCGCAAGAGATGGTGGCTGGCTTCACCGCCATCCCGGCGAGCACGGCGGCCGGCACCGCTACGAGTCGCTGGGAGTCCATGTCTGACCCGTCGGCCAGCTCCACGCTCGCGAGCGCGGCGGCACTGCACCCTTCTGGCACGCAGGTATCCTACAGCAGTGCTGGTCTGTCAGCGGGTGGAGCGGCGGCGCCAGCATCGGCGGCAGAGATGCCTCTACCTGGGAGCGCGGGCGGTTCAGTTGGCGGTAGCGGTGGCAGCGGCGTTGGCCCGGGCGTCTCTATAACAGGACCAGCCATCAGCACCGCCTCCCCGTTGCACAACAGCGGCTATCACGGCGCAGGTGCACCCGTGCTTGCAGCAGACACGCATAATGGCAATAATGGTGGCGGGCCGTCAGAGAGTGCCTCCTTCGCGGGTGAGCCGACCGCTGCGCCCGCCACAGCCGTCTATCGTACCCCTGTGGGCGCGTCGTGGCCGTGCTTCGGCTCAGCGAGCTCCACTGCAGTGGGGTCGTTCCTCTCCCCAGACGCAGCGGAGAGCGCGAGCAAGGTGCCGCCGATTGTGTACTTGGAGGTGGGCCGAGTGGAATGGGGGATGACCCCGCCATTCGTCGAGATCGTCGCCTTCGAAAACGCGATTGACGGGCCGCCTGGCCGCACGCGCCAGCACCTTCATCAACAGCAGCAGGGCAGGGTACCCTTTGGTGGTGGCAGGGAGGGGCAGGGGGCCATCGGGCCCGAGACGCGCGGAACTTCCCCGTACACCGTGAGCCATTCCACGTCAACGGAAACTCTCATGACCACCTCCGCCGCCGTGGAGCCGGGCGCGGGTCTCGCCGCCGCTGCGGACAGCATCAGCGAGTGCTTGCACGGCTTCCCTTCCCGCGTGCACACCGGGGCCAAGACTCCGCACCCGGTGACGGGGTCACATCGATTCTTCGACGGGGCAAGCGTCGGCAGTGCTGGCGGTGCTGATATGTCTCTCCACCAGCAGCCGGCCTCCTCCTCTCCTTCACAGTTTCCGTCGCAGCCGGAGCCGGTGGACTCGCTGGCCTCGGTTCTGGGTCCTGGCGGCCTCTACGTGCGCTTCCACATAACCTACGGCGGTGCGATGCACCTGTCGCTGAACATTGCGGTGCAGCATGAGATTCGACTCGGCGCTGTTGCACTGCGTGTCAGCCTGCCCATGATGTTCTGCATCGCTAACCTCGACCTCGACTGCTACATCTGCGTGAACATGAAGCACAACATGTGCGAAGTGTGGCTCGAGCCGGGCCCGCTCTCGCCGTCCGTGGTGAATCGACTGAGCATCACCGCCATCGTCGGCGGGGACGACGATGATGGCGGCTCCTCGACCGACTTCTATTCTCACTTTGGCGGCAGCAGCATCTCCGACGGCGACGGCGTTGAGGAGGAAAGCGGTGTTTACGTGAATGAGCACGAGGTGTCGCAATTTGTGCTGCATGAGCTGCGCTCCATCTTGCGCGAGACGCTTGTCGCGCCACATTCCGTTCGCATACCGGTGTCCTTCGGCGGCAGCTAACCTCGGAAGGGAGGGGGAGGGAGCGAGGGAACCGAAGCACACGAGCGCAGCTATCCTGCAACGCATCGCTGCGGCATGCACGTGTATACAACGAACAAATAAGACGTGGAAAGACAGTGGCAGGACTGCCAATGATGGCATGTGAGCCGCTGTGCCGAGTGCGGGTGTATGTGCGTGCCACCTCCCACGGCGACTGCCCTCATGGGAGGCGGATCACCCCCGTAGCAAACGGCAGTGCCGCTACGAGTGTGCGGAGGAGAGGGCGCGGGTTCGGGGGGGGGGTGCAGAGACGCATTCAGCTTCCACCCTGCAGCGCCGCACCCCTTTTCTGAACATCGGCTCTCCTCTCGTCACCATGTACGCAGCACTCTTTCTCACACGTCGCATGCGCACGACTGTCGCGATGCAGCCACAAACTGATCGCTGCACCCTCTCCTGTCCTGTCGTTAGGGACGAGCTCTCCTCCTCGCTGCCAAATTTTTTTCTGTCTTTCCCCGTGTGCGAACTGTGTGCACCCCGCACGTCCGTCTCTGTGCCACGCCCGTTCCCGCGGTATCATCTCTCCTGTCGACAAGGAAAGGCGGAGCACTCTTCTCGCAGAGCGGGCCGTTTGTGTGTGTGTGTGTGTGTCTCTGTCTCACTTGTAGGTGTTGCTTCGGGATGTGTGGGGCGTCTTCTCTTTCTTATGGTGCGTTTACATTGCTGTCACCACTATCACCATCGCTACCACGCCTCACTGCCGTAAGAGATGCACATCGGGGGGGAGGGGAGAGAGAGAGAAACAATAAGCCGCTGCTTCTCACTCATCTTGCCTGGCGTGTTTCTGTGACTGTGTGTTACACAGAAGGAAAGGGGAGGTCGGTCGAACCTCCCCCAACTCCTTCACGTCTTCGCTTCTTCCCTCCCATCGTAACGGATCATACATATGTGTATATGTGTGCAGCTGACCTTGAGGCCTTCCTCGTCACCCACCCGCACCCCTCCCCTTTCCCCTCGCTCTCTTTCCGCCTTCTCTGCTTTCTTTCGGCGCCCTGCACGGCACTGCACGGCTGCGGCAGGTGCACAAGGACTCGTGTTTTCTTTTCCTTTGTGCTGCCTGCTTGCCCTTCCGGCCTCCTCATTTCCCAGCCACTGCTGCCGCTGCTGCTGCAAGTGTGACAGCAGCACCTGTGAAGGCGCTGGCTGCAGCAGAACAGATGCGCACGGCGATAAACATCCACGCGCAGACCGACTCACTCTCGACACACCCTATAGGAGCTTGCAGGCTTCACCAGCACGCGCGCACGTGCAGCAATACGCGGTACTCAGAGGACGATCTATTCTCGAAGCAGCTTGGCGTTCATGAGCAGAGCAATGCTGCCGCCGTCCAATGTGTATTCCTCCGTCAGCTTTCGCACGCCGGTGAGCACCGCCGCCGTCAGCACCACCGATCCAGCAGGATCGGCGGCGGTCGACTCCGCCTTTTCAATGGTTCTGCCGCCGCCGGCGGCGCAACGCGGCAGGCGAATGTCGAAGGATCCCGAGGGGATCGCGTCCCGCTACCTGCAGCGACTTGGGAACACCTTCATCTGTGGCGCAGGCAGAGGGAACGGAGGCCGCCTGGACGAGTTGGCCGATGACGTCGCCGCAGCCGAGGGAGAACGTACCGGCGGTTGCAAGGCGTCATCCATGCGCCCTCAACACAACGCCCGCAGAGGCCTCTGTGCCATATCGCTGGCCTCCTCCCTCGCTGCCGGCGTTGTGGACACCCTGCAGGACGGCGAGGCGGCGTCTACGGCTGCTGCCAGTCGCCGGAGGCCTCGGCGCGTTACCTCCCTTGCGGTGTCCAGCAACGGCGACTCTGCCTTCCCTCTTAGCCCTCCTTTGATCTCTCCAAGCACGGCACTGCCAACGACTGACTCGGCGCATGTTAGAAGCGGCGACGATTCTTCGCTGATGCCACGCTTGCACGCCTCGCAGGCGCCGAGTAGCGCTCAGAGGCGTCGACACGGGGGCCCGGATGCTTTGGCCGCATCGCGGACGTCTGAGAACGCTCCGGGTGGGCTAACTGGTCGCCTGCACAGACGCGGTAGAGGGTGCACCAATCAGCATCTGCCACCCAGCGTCCCTCGCTTGTCGCGTCCCACGAGCCGTTCAGGCAGCAGTACCTGCGGCAGCTCCTTCGCGAGCCTCGACATGAGCGAGCGAGGCACGAAGGTCACCGCATCCCCGTCAGCGCGCTGTCGTGGGGGATACCCAGCGGCGGGCGAGGTAGCCGCAGCGGAGGCAGGGTATGCAGTGGCGAAGGCAGAGTCGTTGGTGGCCGAGGCGGCCGAGTTGATGGCGAGCGCCGCGCCCCCACGCCGAAAGCTTCGTGACGAGAGCGAACGCGCCGCGCAGGTTCTTGCGCAGGAGCACTTGAAGATTCTCTTGCTTGTGGGGCGCCGCGCCAACGCGGTAGCGGACATTGAAGACCTGGTGGAGGTGGCCGACGCCGTGAGGGAGAAGACGCGGCAGGAGCGGCTGAACCTGCTGCCGATGCCAGGGCCCCACGCTACAAGCGATGTGGCGACAGCGCCTTCAGCAGGTAGAGCAAGCCCGCACCATCAAGACAGAGGAAGCGGACATGCCACAGATAGAGCGACCTCGGTGTCTTTGCTTGACCTGGCCGCGGTGCGGTTTCAGGTGCACAAGCTGAGCAACGACCTCTTGTGCAACGGCAGCACCAAGCTTGACGCCACGCAGCTGCGTCGGCTCGTGTATGAGTTGGACGACCATGTGGACTCGGTGGAGGAGGTTCTCGAGGTGGAGGCGGGCGGTGCGGCATCGACAGACGCAGAGACACAGCCGCTCCGCGGGACAGCAGGAGCCGCTGCTGCGGCAGAGCCGCTGCCACGCCGATCGCTGCGGCAGCGGCTGCACCGCGCGAAGAAGGAGCAGAAGGACCTGCTCGAAGCCTCGTCCAACTTGCTACACATGGCGTGGCTCACGGAGAGCGTCGACGCGGAGCTTCTGACGGACATGCAGCATCCCCAGCCAACGGAGACGCGCGAGAACCGATCAACGGGCGCAGGGACAGTGGCCGGGGAACAGGCGCACGGCGGGATTCCGTTGACGGCGAATGAGGATACGGCCGCCGCATTGATGCGCTACACACGTTGCCAGCCCATCCCCGGCGGCGCTTTAAACCGTTCGCCGACCACCTCCGCGGCCATCACGGCGACACGAGAGTCTGGCAAGGCGGAGCCGGACCCTCACGAACGCCACCGCGCTTCTCTTGAGACAACGGTCAGCGAGCCCAGCATGGTGCCGTTCTCCCTCACCGATCTCACCGGTGGCACTAAAATGGGCTGCATAAGCACGGCAACCCCGACGCCGGCTGCCGGCGGCCAGCAGCAGTGGGGGAAGGGCCTGAAGGACACCGGTGCTGTTCTATCCACGTCTACCGCTCCCTCGCATCGGCTGAACTTGCTTCGCTTCATGTCGGAGGTGCTCGCTCAGTACGAGTTGGAGCATGTGGATGCAGCGAAGCTGCGTAAGAACCGACCGCTCTCGGCGCCGTCGATGCGGCTCCATCACCAAGCAGCGTCGCCATCCGCAGAGCGGGACTGCCAGCAGGAGATCGATGGGGCCAAGGAGGTGGAGGCAGGCCTCAATGTTGCATGTTCGCAGCCGATAGAGGTGACTGCGGGAGATGACGGGGCTCGGCGCAGTGCGGACGGTAGACTTTCATGGGCACGGCGGCCTCCCTCGAGCACGCCAGGCGCCATCGCCGCCACCGATGGTGGCGCGCAGTCTTTACAGACAGATAGCCTGTGTGAGAAGCACTGGCACTCCTCTGAAGCAACACATCACCGACAGAACTGGCGTGGCAGTAGTACGAGTCACGATGAGAAGGTGCTGCTCGGTGCACAGCTGCGCAACCTGCGCACTGGGCTGTTGCACGACCTGCATGAACTTTGCACGACTCACAACTACGTGCGGCTCATCGAAACCCGCCGACGCGAGCTGACAGAAGGTGTCGGCAAAGGCGACGCCGAGTACGCGGCGGAGATGGAGCACAAGCTGGCTGGGCATCGTCTGCAACTTGAGGCAGCAAAACGCGCGCGCGAGGAAGCTGCGAGGCGTGAAATGGAGGCGGCAGTGCTGGCGCAGGTGTGGGGACAGGAGGGCAACAGACCTCGCACAGGTAGCGACAAGAGGTCTGTCACTTCTGGCGGTTCGCAGCGGACGGTTTCCACCGAGGGCTACAGCAAGCAGCTCAGCAGTGCCGCAGCCCTGCGGTCGGCGTCGCCAAGCAGCGGTGCGCTTCAGTCTGACAAGAGGCCTTCAGCGACGACGCTTCTGCATGGCGCGACTGTGCAAAGTGGCCCGACTGCGGAGGAGGCGGTGGTGGCCGCGCCAGTCGAGACGGAGCTGCTGCGAGAGTACCTCGCGGACAAGGGCCTTGTCTTCACCGTTGTCGGAGTGAAGAGGAGCCCTCACAACTTCGCGGGGGAAGGGGCTTCTGCGGCGGAGGCGCACGCCGGCGCTGCAGCGACGCACCCCAAGAAGAAGGGTGGCTGCCGCGCAACCCTCGGTGAGGCTAAAGGATCTAATCGCTATCTCTACTACGAGCTTCGCGTGGAGAAGCCGCTGTCTGCTCCGCCGTTGGAAAGCCCGGGTTTCGACGGTGCCACCGGCGACGCCACTCCTGCACTTGCCTCGGGCAGCTCCATGGCCGCGGTGGTGCAGGTGACCACACCTCGATTGATGAACCTGAGGATGACGGTGGAGGCTGGGGCGGCAGTGGAGGAAGTGGCGAAAGGGCAGCTTGTGACAATGAGAGTCACCTCTGGCGCCCCAGCTCGGCGGCTCCTCACGCTTACACCTGCGAAGCCCTGCAAAGCTATCTCCTACGCACAGGCCTTCATGTTTGGCGCTATGGACGCTGCCCGCGGCAGAGAGCAACGGCGTCGGTCCTCGCACGACATGTGGGAGGCGAGCTCGACGGCTTCTGCGGCCTTTGTGCTTCCCACCGGCGACCAAAGTCGTCGCAGCGGGTCGCGCAGCTCGTCTCTGGATAGCCGCAAAATTCGACCTGCCAAGCGGACACCGCTCACGACCGGTTCCGCGGCGTGCGGCGGCGGCGGGGCCTCGAGGCGGTCGAAGAAGGGTGTTGCTGGCACGGACAGCAAGGAGCACACCGGGGTGAAGGGGCCCGGCAACGCGTCGAGGAGTCCTGGAGGACAGAGCCTTGAGAAGGCACACACGCCAAGCGCATCAGGACCGGTCACAACAGCGGACATCGAGACAGCGAAGAGGACGCCGAGGCGAGGCATGCTAGCATCCCCGACGTCTCTTGCGGGAGCGGGAGCCGCCGATGCGACTGCCACCGCGCTCACCGAAGCCTCGCCAACGAATAGCAATCGTGTTTCCAAGACGGCTTTGTCCGGCGCGGCGGCGGTGATGCTGCAGCCGTCGAACGCCTCTCTCAAAGCGAGTCAGCGGTCATTGTCGAACCCGAGGCAGCTGCCTCACAGTCCGCCTCTCTCCTTCGTGCCACGCCCTGCTGACGAATGGGGAGTGCCGCATGCACACACGGAGATGGAGGCGGCGGAGAAGAACGCGGTGATATTGACAGTGTTGCAGACCGGCGATGAGGGCGACGCTGTCGGTGCGGCGCAGGCGCTGACGTTGATGACGGAGGAAGAGGTGCTGGCGGCAAGAGCGTGGTCTGCAAAGTCGAAGAGCGAGTGTGGCGGGGCCGGTGCGTCTGTCTCAGAGCAGGGGCGGGCGTCTGTGAACGACAGCGATACTCTCAGCTTGATGGAGGGGTGGGAATTGTGTGGCGCCGCCGCGTTCGCCAGAGAAGGTGCTGAGGGGCAGAGGATGATGGAGAGTCCGTCCGCGGCCGATGCCGGCGTTTCTTCTGTGGTGGACGCAATCGCGACGGCGATCCTGCGCCAGGCGATGATGGACGGCGCTGACAGCGAATTCAACGTTGACGCGAGGGGAGGCTCTGCGAGGTCTGGCGGCTTCAGAGCTGGCGTGGACGGGGAAGGGTTGACCGACCCCGCGCGGCTGGCGACCGAGAAGGAAATGGCCGCATCGCACGTGCTTCACTCGCCAGCGCCCGTAGAGGAAGAGCATGGCGGTAGCGCTTCTCGCGCCGGCAGCCATGTTCCACCGCTCTTCCCCGCCACTGAGATCGACGCCCCCCAACTGTCGTCATTCCCCCCAAAGAGGCAGGCGCAGCATGGTGGAGACAACGAAGCCGCCACCGGGCGAGTCTCAGGTGGGCGGTTCATGCCGGAGGCCTCGGCATCCAGAGCGCACCTTGTCTCCGAGTCTGCAAGGCCGCCATCGGCGAAACCGAGGACGATGCCGCCGCCGTTGCTCATCACCTCACAATCACGTCCCCTTCACTCCCTAGAGGCGGGGAGCCACGACGGTGGACTCATTCGCTTCGACTTCCCTGACGACGGTGCCGCTGGCGCGCCGGCCACGCCACCGCTGCCGCTACTGTCCCCCGCGAAGCCACACCCGCCGCACAAAGCATCTCGTAAGGCAATGCCTGCTCACAGGTCTGCCACGGAGGCGCCAGCCGGTGCGGCTGGCACCGCACGCACATCACCAGTGCCGCCGCACTGCATCGATCCGGATAACGACAGGGCGGAGCAGGAAGCGTTTGTGCCGCCACCGGTCGTGGTAGTGGAGCGGACGCCAGGCAGCGCAAAGCCGTACATGCTGCTCCCACGTGAAGCAGCGGCAAGCTTGCTAGGCCCGCCGCTTCGCGACATGGCGCGTGGGCGACCCGTCAGCAGCGGTACTGGAAGGCGCGCCGGTCTCGATTCCGACCCACGAGGAGGCGCCGCTGCCTTCCACAAGACGATGGACGCTGCTCCTGTTGCTTCGCTGTCGCCCCTGGCAGCGGCGCACTCCGTGCTGCCCACAACCGGGGCTGCGGCAGCGGCAGCCGCTGATACGGAGACTTT